>NC_064615.1:5386785-5707857 GCF_023898315.1 Schistocerca nitens | reverse complement strand
TTACTTTGTTTACGGCTTTTATTCAGTAAAGAAAACGTCGGTCATGTACTGGTAGCGATGCAATTCGGAAGCTTATACCCGTTTAAGTGTGACGCAGTGCGCTAAGTTTTTGTTGTACTGTACCTCGCAATAAACCAGTGGAACCCCGAGATCGACAAATAAAGTAGTAAATCTTTCCTCAATGTAAATACGTAACTATCTAACGTATGTAAAAGAATATTGCCTCTCAGACGCGAGAATCGAAACCTGAGTCCCGCGCCGAAGTCGTGCACGTAGGACCAGAGCAGCGCCGACGTGAATGCTTGACTCTGGTTGGGATAATCATGTGCGAAAGACATATACGCTCAACCACTGCACGTGCGGCGAGGTATGTCATCTGGTGACGTCACATGTTCAACATTTCTCATCCACTTTTGGCGTGTTTCTCGAAATTTGCTGCCCCACCTGTCTTACGGTAAATTATTTGTTCCATCGTCATCCACATCACTTCGGGGGTTTTTAAACGTTAGTAAGAATCACCCTGCATATCGCCTACAGAGATAGTTGGGAATGTAGGAGGCATAGCGCAGACCCTTCAGAAAAACTTGCCTTGTTGAAGTGTTGTCATCCGGAAGGTGGATTAGAGTGGATGCAGAATGAGACGCTTGGGTGATTTAGAGTGCGTGTTAGAATTTGGGAGAAGCTTAAATGAAGATGCGATCTTAGAAGAAGGAGGGGTCGGATCGTATGTAGTGGATGATTCCGCTGGACGGTCAGTAGTTTCGGGTTCAATGAACTGGCAACGTCTCACAGTCTGTTATGTCATCCAGTGGTGTCAAAGAGTGATCGAGCAGAGCTGAGTGTGTCGGTACCGAACGAGAAGACGCAGCAGCGACGACCTTGGGGGCTGGTGTCGTCCAGTGGAGGAGCCGGCCGCCGCATCCACCTGCTGACCTTTGGGCGCGCAGGAACAATGCGGCAGAATGTCAGGGGGCACGCCCCCGGTGACAACGCTTCCTCCTCAAGGACCACGGCTCGGCAGCCGGCGAGCCGCCCGCGTCCTCGCTGTCGCCTCACTCGGCGTGCCGCCGGCTCCGGCCCCCGGGGCAGACGCTCTCGAGGCACGCGAACCGCAAACGGGACCAGGTGGAAGCGCCGTCGATTGGCACGCCGTATCAACAGTTCCGCTTCGCTTTATTAGTAACGGATCTAGCAGCACTGGCAGGCGCCCAACCGACTAGCGTTCCGTCGCAATACCTCGATCGCGTGTGATATTTTTAT
Organism: Schistocerca nitens; assembly: GCF_023898315.1. Taxonomy (NCBI): domain Eukaryota; kingdom Metazoa; phylum Arthropoda; class Insecta; order Orthoptera; family Acrididae; genus Schistocerca; species Schistocerca nitens. The sequence continues at coordinate 5,706,597 of NC_064615.1, read as the reverse complement.
GAGCGCTCGTAGCGAGAACACGATACGCGCAACTAAATAAATCGTAAAATTAACTCGAAACCTAACATAAACAACAACCTACAAGGACAGACTAATAGCATTGTGCATCGTAAAGACCTCAAATAAACACTTAACGTTCTTAATACAAGCGTACATTACGAACATTTTTCCAACACTTCGTACACAGCATAACGACAGTAATTCCTTTTTTTTTTCTTTTACTCTTGAAAGCACAAAGAGTGTAGCAGACACCAGCTTCAAGTCACGACACGTATGTCGAAAATGTAGCATTCGTTACATCTATATTTCTATCGAGTTATGCGTGAGTAATTCTCGAATAGTTAGTTGATCCCCTCTGTCACTCGCCATTAACACGCTCTACGAGTGGGTCTGTGGATATATATTCTACTCATACTGATTATAAATTCGATAATGGAGCGACTGGTTTTGACCATATTATCCTAGGCCAAATGATGCAAGTGCAGTTTAGAAGAACTGAGAACGAGACTGACGTAATCAAGTACAGCATAATTATCCAACGTGCAAAAAAAAAAAAAAAAAAAAAAGCTATAGAGTTACTTAGCAACTAGTTGTTCAGGCGAATTGGAGTGTGTTTCTTGCCCATCAACTGCGTCCTAACGCGGTGCAAAATTCCATCAAAACTCATCAACTCATTGACAGTGGGAGAGTTTTCGACTGACATGTTCTTGGTCTCTGTCAAAAGATGTGTTAGGCGTCTGATAAGAGAAACGAAATTGGAATTATAAATTTATGTGATTATCAGATACGTTTATACAGTTGGACACATTCGAGTCCACAAATGTCTTCTTACAATCCTCCTATTCCTTAATACATACACGCTCTAAGATGAAATAAAAAAATAAAAACAGGTGTTCCATATAGAAATCGTCCGAATGGAACGGAAGTCGGTAGAACCGATATGCGTGTACAGGCAAATAAATTATTGCAATTTCAGAAAAGACGGTTGATTTATTCAATAAAAAGAGCTTCACAAATTGAACAAGTAATAAACGCGTTGGTCCACTTCCGTCCCTTATGCAAGCAATTATTCGGTTCGGCATTGACTAATAGAATTGTTGGATGCCCCCTGAGAGATACCGTGCCACATTCTGTCCAATTGGCGCGTCAGATCGTCAAAATCCCGAGCTAGCTGGAGGGCCCTGTCTTTAATGCTCCAGACGTTCTCAGTTGGGGAGGAATCTGGCGATTTTGCTAGTCAAGGTAGTGTTTGGCAAGCACGAACATAAAAGGTAGAAACTCTCGCCGTGTGTGGACGGCATTACCATGCTGAACAGTCAGTCCAGGATAGCTTTCCATGAAGGGCAACAGAAAGGACCGTAGAATATCGTCAAAGTATCGCTGTGCTGTAAGGGTGCCTCTGATGGCAACTAAAGCGGCCCTACTATGAAATGAATAAGCACATCAGACCATCACTGTTCAAATGTGTGTCGAATCTTATGGGACTTAACTGCTAAGGTCGTCAGTCCCTAAGCTTACACACTACTTAGCCTAAACTATCGTAAGGACAAACACACACACCCATGCCCGAGGGAGGACTCGAACCTCCGCCGGGACCAGCCGCACAGTCCATGACTGCAGCTCCTCAGACCGCTCGGCAGGGTCAGACTTGTCACAGCAAGGTCGGAAACCAGTTGCGCTCTAACCCACTACGAAAAACAGTTCCTCATTAATTGACGTAGTCTCGTTTCGTTTCCGTCAGACATCGTATGTATGACAAGACTCATTACCAGTACAGATTCTACTGCCCTTACTCTGTCCCATACTGGCAAGTACTGCTAAATACTATATGAAATTTACTGGCAGGTTAAAAGTGTTTGCCTGAGCAGGACGCTAAACCGGAACCTTGCATTTCGCTGGCAACGTTCTTACCAAGTGAATTATCGAGTTACGGCGTGCGGTCCACCCTCACAGCTTTATTGCTGTCAATAGCTCTCCCATAAATACCAGACTTTACAGAAGTTCTCCCACATACCTTGCGGGAAGATTCGCTACAGCGCAGTAAAAATTTAGCCTGGCAGCAGCGATCCCCTAACATCTGGCAAATCCGTCTCCCCACAGAGGTGCAGGCTCGCAAATCACACTGCAAAACTTGTGTGTCCGTGGAACGTCAATGAGAGGTACAGGCAGAAGTAAAACTGTGAGGGCAGGTGGCCGTCGTCGTGCCTGGGTTGCTCAGCTGGTAAGAACATTGCCCCCGAAAGGCAAAGCTCTGCGCTCAAGTACCGGTCTGGCACACAGATGTAATCTGCTCATTTCACTCCAGAGCAAAAATTCATCCCTTTATACTACATAAATTAAACAATTTAACAATATAACGTAAAACCGTGACAACAGTCGCGAATTCGATGTCTACTTCTCGTAATCCGAGGGTCCTAAACATTCGGTGTCAGTCCGTTCTTTGTAAACACATCCGAGTGCTTTCGTTTGCAATGCGAGGACGTGGACTGGTGAGCTAAGTGTGATGCACGCTGTGTGTAAGTAGCTGCTGTGAAGTGTGGGCTTGGAGCTGCGGCTCCGCTACGGCCCGTCTCTTCTGCCCTGAACCAATCGTTCGGCCCGTCGGCTGCCTTTGTAACGCGCCGTAATTATCCGCGCTAATAATTCCGTCCGGTCGCTTTCTCTCCGTACGGCGCTCTCCTGCATCTGTTCTTTGCTCCAGACAGTTCCGCACAGATGGACTGGTGTTTGTCCCTGTTAGGCGTCTTCACGCTCTTCTGTCTGCTATCGAAAAATAACTTTGTCTGTTGACAATAACCGCGGCCTTCGTCCTTTAAGCTTGTTAGCAATGGGCTTTCACAAACACCAGTGCTATGCTTTCTAGGCCTCTTCATCTACGTCGAGTCCTTTTATCGTTATTCCGTACCGGTTCAGTCCTCAATGGGGCGATCTGGTTGTACCGACTGAGACAACGGACTATCATTCGTCTGCTTCAGTTTTCCCACAGTTTCTCTGCATCACTTAAAGCGAAAGCGGAAATGGTTCCTTGAAAAAGACCGCGGGTGATACCGTGGCATACACTTGCCTGACAGCTGAATTCCTGTCGTACATGACGTAATTATCGTTGTCGCAATAAACCATAAACATCCATCTTTTTATATTTTACAAAAAAGGAAACAGAAGTATGTCACAATGAGAACTGTGTAGGCAACTATTTCAACGCCGTTCGCTAGCAGCTGAGGTTACCCTCTGTTTCTGTAATTGACGCATCCCATTGGTCAAACTTGTTGAGCTGACGTCATCTACGAAAACAGTAATATTGAACTAGTGCGTTCTTTGCGTCTAGCACTCACTATATTCACTTGTCTGATGTAGGTTGCGCTCATGGAATTTAGTATGTCGCATTTCAGCCTGAAGTAAGAGCACGGAAGCTACGGCTTTCTGAAACGTCTGACCTGCTGTCTACATCATTAAGAAAGAATGCGCCATTGCACTACAAAAGCTACAGTAATAATGAAGTAATGACACTAATAGCAATATCAATAATAATAATAGTGGCCGGCCGCTGTGGCCGAGGGGTTCTACGCTCATGAGTCCGGAAACTCGCTGCTGCTACGGTCGCAGGTTCGAATCCTGCCTCGGGCATGGATGTGTCTGATGTCCTTAGGTTAGTTAGGTTTAAGTAGTTCTAAGTCTAGGGCACTGATAACCTCAGATGTTAAGTCCATAGTGCTTAGAGCCATTTGAACCATTTGAATGATAGTAATCTTCATCATCGCTGTTATCTTAAAAACGATGATAAATATTATAGTTTAATATTAGAGCTAAAGCAAAAGTTTTCACAGGCTTCTATTACAAAATTTTACTTAAAAAATAGGTTTCACTAAAGTAATGCATGTACTAAATTTTAATGCTAAAGCGAGAATGAAAATGAAGCATGATACAGGTACTACGAAAACTGATTTAAAATTTCAGTTTGAATACAGTGTCTAAGAAACTATGTACAGGGTTATTACAAATGATTGAAGCGATTTCACAGCTCTACAATAACTTTATTATTTGAGATATTTTAACAATGCTTTCCACACACATAGGCATTCACAAATGTTCGATATGTGCCCCTTTAGTGATTCGGCAGACATCAAGCCGATAATCAAGTTCCTCCCACACTCGGCGCAGCATGTCCCCATCAATGAGTTCGAAAGCATCGTTGATGCGAGCTCGCAGTTCTGGCACGTTTCTTGGTAGAGGAGGTTTAAACACTGAATGTTTCACATAACCCCACAGAAAGAAATCGCATGGGGTTAAGTCGGGAGAGCGTGGAGGCCATGACACGAATTGCTGATCATGATCTCCACCACGACCGATCCATCGGTTTTCCAATCTCCTGTGTAAGAAATGTCGAACATCATGATGGAAGTGCGGTGGAGCACCATCCTGTTGAAAGATGAAGTCGGCGCTGTCGGTCTCCAGTTGTGGCATGAGCCAACTTTCCAGCATGTCCGCGGGCTACGCGTGAAACTTGCCCGCACGCGTTCAACCGTTTCTTCGCTCACTGCAGGCCGACCCGTTGATTTCCTCTTACAGAGGCATCCAGAAGCTTTAAACTGCGCATACCATCGCCGAATGGATCTTTGTTGAACTTCGTCCTGAAGTGTCGTTGCCTGTTATGACTGACTGATGTGAGTGCATTTCAAGCACGACATACGCTTTCTCGGCTCCTGTCGCCATTTTGTCTCACTGCGCTCTCGAGCGGTCTGGCGGCAGAAACCTGAAGTGCGGCTTCAGCCGAACAAAACTTTATGAGTTTTTCTGCGTATCAGTAGTGTGTCGTGACCATATGTCAATGAATGGAGTTACAGTGAATTTATGAAATCGCTTCAATCATTTGTAATAGCCCTGTACTTGCTCTCAATTATTGCTCATATCGTAGCCGGGAAAAGCACGCGCTTGTCTCATGAACGAGCATGATGCGATATATATTTTCTGGGCAGGTGGATGGCAGGAATCATTATAACAGAAAAAAATAATAGAGATATAACGGTAGTTTAATAACTATGTAGTGGTACCGTGAAGAACAGCTGCGACAGGTTTCATTCTCTGACACTATTTCGTTATTGATGTTTTGTGACTATTGGACCTGTCTGCTTGTGCGAAAAGCTTTGCGTTTTTCTATCTGTGTGGCCTAGGGACGACACGGACAGTTTTGACGGAAGTGAGGTTGCTGCCTTCCGGGGCCCTGGCTTACCTGTAGGTGGGGGGACGCTATACTGCCGCGCCTCTCCCTAGCCGGTTACTGAGTCTGGCAGTTTTGCCTTTTCTGCTCAGGCAGAGTGTCAAGTGCCCACAGCACCACTCAGCCACCATGAAAACGACCAAATATTCGCCCTCTTTTTAATTACCAGTGTTTGTAAATCTAATTGTATACATAATTTTACTACTACACTGAAGTGCCAAAAAACTGGTATAGACATGCGTATTCAAATATAGAGATATGTTAACAGCCAAAATGCGGCACTACGGTCGGCAACGCCTATATAAGACAACAAGTGTGTGGCGCAGTTGTCAGATCGGTTACTGCTGCTGCTATGGCAGGTTATCAAGATTTAAGTGAGTTTGGACGTGGTGTTATAGTCGGAGCACGAGCGATGGGACGCAGCATCACCGAGTTAGAGATGAGGCGGGGATTTTCCCGTACGACCATTTCACGAGTGCAACGTGAATATAAGGAATCTGGTAAAACATCAAATCTCCGACATCGCTGCGCCGGTAAAAGATCCTACAAGAACGGAATCAACGACGATTGAAGAGAACCGTTCAACGTGACAGAAGTGCAACACTTCCGCAAATTGCTGCAGATTTCAGTGCTGTGCCATGAACGAGTGTCAGCGTGCGAATCACTCAACGAAACCTCATCATAATGGGCTCCGGAGTCGAAGGCCCAATCGTGTATCCTTGATGACTGCACGACACAAAACTTTACGCCTCGCCTGAGTCCGTCGACATCGACATTGGACTGTTGATGACTGCAAACAGATGGACATGTACGGGTATGGAGAGAACTTCACTAATCCATGGACCCTGCATGTCAGCAGGTGACTGTTCAAGCTGGTGGAGGCTCTGTAATGGCGTGGGGCGTGTGCAGTTGTAGTGATATGGGACCCGTGATACGCCTAGATACGACTCTGACAGGTGACACGTATGTAAGCATCCTGTCTGATCACCTGCATCCATTCATATCCGTTGTGCATTCCGACGGACTTGGAAAATTACAGCAGGACAACGCGACGTCCAACTCGTCCAGAGTGGCTGCAGGAACACTCTTCTGAGCTCTAACACTTCCGATGGTCCCCAGGCTCCCCAGACATTAACATTATTGGGCATGTCTGGGATGTCTTGCAACGTGCTGTTCAGAAGACGTGTCCACCGCCTCATAGTCTTACGGATTTATGGCCAGCCCTGCAGGATTCGTGGTGTCAGTTCCCTCCAGCACTACTTCGGACATTAGTCAGCTCCATGCTACGTCATACTGCGGCCCTGCACGATATCAGCCAGGTGTATCGCTCCCTTTGGCTCTTCAGTGTATAATTTCATAGGGTTCCGTGCCCGCGTGCCCGCAATGAGTTGACCAAGTTTTCTGAGTACAGTATCGCGTCATATTATAAAGGTTTCGCCAGTAATAGTTTTTTTATAATATGTCACAGTACCACATAAAGAAAACTTTTATGTCAATTTTACTAGTCTTAACAAATTTCTGAAATAATACAAATCTGTAACATATGGGCTGTTGTAATGGATTTGAATGTAAGAGAGTTACATGTTCTAGACGAACGACAACAGATCCAAACACAAACTGACCATAGGATGTTCTCTTGTGTAAAGAGGAGACTGCAATCCACTTGTATGATTCGCTGCTATTCCGGATTCATTTACAATGCGTGCATCGATCGTCTTTACGACGTGTGTCCCATTACCGCTGACACGGACGTAAATACCTTTACCTCATGTATATGCGTTTTGGATGTAGATCAATTTACTGGCTCGTCACGTAACAGCTATTTACAAACTGGCCGTATCGTATTTAAGACAAGATCTGAGAGCAGATGCAAGTTTGTGACATGCGCTTTCCTCCTAGTGAGCTAAAAATATAATACTCGCTGCCTTACTTTTAAAGCCGATGGCCTCCCACCGCTCACACGATCAGTCAACGTCCTTTTTTAGAGAGGGGACGACATTTTCCGCTGCGTGTAACGTCGTGGCAGAGCCCCGGCCGTGTTACGCCATTTAATGTGTCATACTGGACGACAACAGTTCTCCCCGAGACGCGCCGCGGACCTGAAAAGCTGTCTGGCCGGCGTCCAAGACACCGACCGTGGGAGCCTGCGTCCGCGTCATTAGCGGCTCTGGACATCGATCACAGCGGCGCTGCCGAGCCGGTAATCCTTGACCCGTTGCAACACACCACTCGATTCAATACCACGTAACCCTGCAGCGTGTCTTTCCACGTCGGAGACAAACGCAACGTCCCCAGCAGGCAGTGCAGTTTCCCGCTGAAATCTGAGAAAGATGCCCGGGCTGCACACACACTGTAATGGACCTTTGTCGCGATCGTGGTAATTTACTTTGAAAACCAACCGCGCGACCTGCTGGCTTGGTATTTGATAAAGAGACAGCCGAAAGCGCCGCCGTGGTCCAAAATGGGGTGATTCTATGTTTAATCACTGTCAAAATACACTATCCAGACACATTAATGTGACCGCCTTGACAGGTGGTCACAATAATGGGACTGGATTTGTGTATTTTCACGGTGATTAAACCAGAATTCCAAAAGGCTGGATTACTCCCTTCTGCAGCGCGGACCGCCACGATACGTGCAGGAAGAGTGTCAGAGAGGTTCTGGAAAGCAGCGTCAGGAACGTGCAGTCATGTCGACTCCAGTGTCGTCACCAGCTGCGCCATGGTTGTCGGTCGAGGATGCACGGCGAGAAAAGCCCGATCGAGGTGGTCTTATAGATTCTGGGTTGCATTTAAATCGGGGAAGTACGGTAAACTCACCGGCGCTCTTAGGACTAAGTACGCACACTGCGGTCTGTGTGAGACGTTGCTTTGTTCTGCTGGCAGATGCCATCGTGCCGAGGAAAAACAAAATGCATGTAGGGGTGGACGTGGTCCCCAAGGATAGAGGCGTACTTGTGGTTACAGAATGACGAGATCAGCCATGGAATGCCACTAAAATATCCCCTAGACCATAACTGTCCCTCCGCCGGTATGGACTCTTCCCACAGTTTGCTTTAAGATGCTTCATACCGTACACACCGAAACTTCACCCTTGTATGTAAAGAATGACAGTGCTGGAAAAACTCCTACGTTATTTGATTTTCAAACAGCTGAGCAAAACTGAGCGTACTCAGACAGTTCTCTCTTTACTTATTCTGATCAACACTAAACTGACACACAATATTTTTAGCGCAACGCAATCTGACTTTCAATAATCCCTACAAAAGAATGGCCCTGACTAACAATAACCTATACTTGCCTCACAAAAATCTTCTTTACTCGAACTACTGCAATACAGCGATCGCCAGTACTGCCAGCTAAATAAAGGATTCGAACTACAGAACGCACTAACTACTGATAGGCATAGTTAGCAAATGAAAGATTTTGATAGAGAACAAACAATGTATTTACCTTAATAATGTTCAAAAGTCATCATATGTATATATCTATCAATTCGTGACATCCATCTTTACAAATTTCCGTTTTCTGACGGATACACGCCCAGATCGTCCGCTCACAGTAACCTCTCAAAACTCCGCGATCTCTCTCCCCACATCCACCACTGCTGGCGGCTCACCTCCAACTGCGCAACGCTACGCGCTGTTCACATCCAACCGCCCAACACTACACTAGCGCATAATCCAACAATGAGTCCAACCAGCCACAGACTGCACAGAGCACAGTCAGCGATTTTCATACAGAGCCCTCCGTGGCGTTACCAACATAAAAACCTAAACAGCCTACTTACATATGATTCTCATTTGTATATAACGTTAACTAGTATTTGTATTTCAATATATTAAGTACTCAAGATTCTTTTCCACTGTCATATTATTATACCTTTTGTGCCATACTATAAGACTTTTGTTCACATATGTAAAAGCAAACTACTTTATCATGCTATATTGCATACCACACTCAATACAGGCGCCGCAATGGGGATCCGTGTGCAGCAGCGTTCGCTCAGCGGTCGAAGGCCTTAGATCATTTGTGAGGTCAGTTGCTCAACAGTTGCACGTCTGCTTTCGCGTACACATCTCCGCAGCCATTGTTCACCCCTATCGCCTATGGCCGGTAAGCCAACAGTCAGCAAACATGTCCGTTTCGCAAATGCTTCCATCCTTGGCCCGAAACCCAATGATCACGCCCTTTTTTGGACGTCTGATAAACCGTTCGGTTTTCGCATTACAAGGTGGTGGTCACGTTAATGTCACTCGACCATCTACACTGAGGATGAATAACTGGGCAATGCCGGCAGTCCTGCGGCCGGCAGCTGGCTGCGGAAAGCAGGTAGACGGCGCCCGGGCGAGAATATGGCAGGCATCAAAGAGCACACAATCGTGATGGCCCAAGATTGAACTTCACACACACACACACACACACACACACATATATATATATATATATATATATATATATATATATATATATATATATATGGTCATGTAGCGGTACTGATTTTACAGCGCCATTTCTTCTTGAATGTCGTGTTGAAACTTAGATCTAGTTGGGGCCTTTTAGTGATGCATTGATGTATTCGTTACCAGAAAATATAGCGATCCTGTTTTTGAATTGTGTTTGAAGGGATCGGTAATTTTGACGTGGAGGATTCTTCTATTGAATGGTTACGAAGTATTCTGTGGTGATTTAGACTCGTGCTTAATTAGAAATATAGATTTGAGTGACACTTTACTTACTCGGTGGATGTCAGATTACTCTTTGACTTTGGTGAAAGTTTCGCTTGCTGTCATAGTTTTGAATTCTTTCCCCTCGACTTCTTCTGATTAGTCAGATTTTGGTGTTACAAGTCAGGGCATCTTAACGATTAGTAAAATCTTCATAATTACTGGAATTTCTATTAAAACCCTGTTCGATGTGGCTTTTCCCCTAGTCGGTGACTACATCTCGAAACACTCAAGTCAGCCGCCTGACTGAACACCTGCACCCGAGGAACACAGGAGCCTGCAGGGCAGCAGAACCGCCACGATACACAGTATCAGTAATCAAAGCTGCCGACGCACCGTAGCGTCGTGACCATTGTCTCGAGTCTTCATTTAAAACAATCTGGTGCTTTTTTGCCATATCGTAATCCGTGCCTGCTTGAAACTTCTAAATCACTATTTATCACCTCAGAGGTGTAATATTTGATAGTTCAGGTGCATTAAAGACTCTCAAACTCTCCCCAAACAAATCAGTTTAAAAAAATTCTGCAATAACTTTCACGTAGACGTTCATCATATTATTGAAGAGGTACTTGTTGGGTCCTGCTTACCACTGCTGAATCAGTCCGAACAGCAACATGAGCGTCCAGAGCAGCGAATTTATTTTTCAGTTAGAAGGTATATGATGTGTCGGCAGCGGGGCCAACACCTTGTAGATCGAAGTGGCTGAAAGTGCACGCTAAACTAACGCAGACGGGCGTGAAGTACTGGAACATGAGACTTATTAATGAATAAGAAGAAAAGTACGTAGCTGGAATAATATACTTAACTTTATTCTCTTGTTGGAATACATCTCTTGAATAGTAGTAAGCTATAAGCACTGATACAAATGGCGCCTTGCTAGGTAGTAGCTATGGAATAAGCTGAAGGCTATTCTATCAGTCTCTCGGCAAATGAGAGGAAGACTTGGTAGGTCTGGTCGCAAGCTATGTCGTCCGTACAACTGGGGCGAGGTCATGTCCGTGTCTTGTGACCTGCCATGTGGTGGCGCTAGGATTGCGATTACACAGTGGCGACACGCGGGTCCGACATGTACTACAGGACCGCGGCCGATTTAAGTTACCACCTAGCAAGTGTGGTGTCTAGCGGTGACACCACAGTATACATCCTGTAACAGATGACAAAATGCTGCGAAGTCAGCTACTCCCAAGCGGACGTCGCATTCCGTTAGCAGCTGCAGACGCTCCCGAAAATGAGGTAATGAGTGTCAGCGAGCCTTGGAGTTCTGAAAAGACGTCATCAGTGTAAAGGAATCAAACAGAAAGACGTTCAGAAAAATATACATGAAACCGACAGCTGTCTCTTCGTGCATAGTCTTCGCTGTCACGTTTCTCTACTTGCAGTTCTGACAGGTTACTAATTCTGCCACCTCTTTCAGCGTATCGACCGACTAGAACGGAAAAATTCTGTTAATTATACTAAGATTACGTTAATATGTTTACTTGTAGTCCAGAGTACTAATATTACGTTATATAGTCCAGAGAAACGAATTCGAGCATTTTTTTCTGTTAGGACACTAATTTGTACGTGCGAAGAAAACCAATGTGCACCGTAGTTTGGAGTGCCCGTCACGCTTACGTTCTCACTCTGACAGTTCAGAGGTCGGAGGAAGACAATACCATATCATCTCCAATACTCTGTCTGGCAACGCAAGATAGTGTTAAAGTAAATTTTCTGTTGAGGACAGCAGTCCAGCTATTGTTTATTCATGGTTCTCCTTAGTCGGTTAAGGCAAATGCATGGATGGTCAACATGAAACACTGTCTGTTTCCTTCCCCATCTCTTCCCCAGCCGAGCTTCTTCTCTGTCTATACACTCTTGTCGCCGACTGGACATAGCACCCTAATCTTGCTTCAATTTCTTCTCAATAGTTTGTTTTAATCCCCGGATTCACCCTCCATCAGATACCTTAAATTGCTCATGTGAACTTTCTTATATTAAGATCCTAGCCAGAGGGAACTTGTAAATGATTTATGGGAACTTCGGACTTACTATTTGAAGAACTGGGTAACTCTGAGGTCGGCTCAGACACAACGCATTTCATCAGTTGTTCATGGTCACCACCCAACTGAGTTGGGAAATTTTAATTATAATAAGGTAATTAATTAATGGCTTTGATACACCTCACTTGCAAAAACCTAATTGCTTTCATCAATTCATGAGCTGACATCAAATTAATCATGTGGAATGTTCTTTCTGAATGAAAGGTAACAAGAGGTTTAGCCTCGAAATCATATACTAGACTTTCACTGAAAAACATGACAGTATTAGGCCTGCAAGAAGTACTGCGATTCGGAAACTCTAGGTTCGAAGCACCAGGATTGTTTTGAAGGCGAAGGAGGATGGTTGGTTGGTTGGTTGGTTTTGGGGAAGGAGACCAGACAGCGTGGTCATCGGTCTCATCGGATTAGGGAAGGATGGGGAAGGAAGTCGGCCGTGCCCTTTCAGAGGAACCATCCCGGCATTTACCTGGAGTGATTTAGGGAAATCACGGAGGATGTTGTGTTGAGAAACAGTTCAAAATGGTTCAAATGGCTCTGAGCACTATGGGACTCAACTGCTGAGGTTATTAGTCCCCTAGAACTTAGAACTAGTTAAACCTAACTAACCTAAGGACATCACAAACATCCATGCCCGAGGCAGGATTCGAACCTGCGACCGTAGAGACCTTGCGGTTCCAGACTGAAGCGCCTTTAACCGCACGGCCACTTCGGCCGGCTGAGAAACAGTCATTACACTTTATCCTAGTTCATTTTCATAGCACAAACTTAAATACTGCATAAGAAAAAAATTCTATTAAAGTTTGCCGTTTTGGCTTTATTTATGTAATGAAATCGTTTCAACAGACAACAGGGTAATCTTGAGGATAATACATACAAAATTAAAATAGGGATATCATAAATTCACAAACGCACACGAGATTCAAACTAAAAGAACAGAGATTAAATGAACTTAGTGCTTCACAATGTAACTAATGACCAAGAGATTCGTGTCCTCTGGGTAAGTAAACTAGCACAGAGCACCCTCCAGCAAAGCAATCAATGCAAAAAGGAGCCACGCGGATCCAAGACTCGATAAAGTGAGATACTAGCAAAATAGCCAAATACTTACAAACGAATTAATTAAATAGGTACGCTCCACGATTAGAAAATAAGATGAACTGCAGTGGCAATGAACGAACGATGAGTACGAAGAGCTGATAGCTCAGTCGATTCATCTGAACACATGGCCTACACGACCAGTGCACGTATTCAAGATATGAATTTAAGACCATAAAAACACACAAACGCCCAATCACGCTGAGCATTTAATGTCACGCGGGTTCAGTGTAGGAAGTAAGATCGAATAGCGCTGAAGGCGCATACAAGGTATTTGATTTGCTACTGCTTGGTGTGAAATACAGAGCAAAGCTACGAAATTACTAATAACACCGAGAAGAAACGAATTTACAACGAGAAATGAAAACACATCCACACGACAGTGCAATCGCACGTGCATTCATACTTAGGAGACACCATTCTATCGAAACCTCAGCATTTCGTCGTGGAATGCATTTCCGCACCACAAGGTCTGGTAAACCAAAAAATCTTAATGAAACCTGGAAATAACAACACTGACCAGTCCTTTCAAACTAGGAAACGTGATTCCAAACCCAATGCCTTAAAAGAAAATCAGTAAAACACTTCAGTTAACTTCAAGACATACACAACCTCATCTCAAGTCGAAGTCCCCAGTGTCACTCTTAAAGCTGGCATCCATACTGGCCAACCGCCCAGCGCCAAGTGCTTGTGCGAGCTCTCAGAAGGAAAGAACTTCTCAGGTAGCAGGAAGTGACCAGAGGAGTCCCTTCTGCCACCGACTCGACTACCGTCGAATGACTACCGAGAGGCCGCAAACCTCTCTGTCTCACCTGAACACTGAGTTTGGCGCAAGGTGACTACAACACTAACTACGATTGAAATAAAGAAACTGAACACACGCATTTACACACGCTCGCACACAGAGGATAGGGAAAGAAAGGAAATGCGGAAGCTCAAAATACAAGCACTCTAACTGGGATTGAGGGCTTCCGTGGGAATATAAATACGCATAAGTAAATACATTCGTAGAGATGCATAATACAGATTGTCTGCATTGTTCAGTTAATCTAGAATGAAATAAACATGCACCAGTGCTCTTTTTTTTTCTTGCGGATTCAGCCAAGAAACGCATCGATAGTTCGAGGTGCAGTAATGAATGAAGATATCAAGTAACGTGCAACATTTCTGACAGAGACGTTTCAACTTGTCGCGATAGTCGACCACTGACGCTATCGACCACCGTCGCAGAGACGTATCTGGAAAGGAAGAGGGAGTATCCGGTCGTGTAAACACGGGCGCCGCTGCCGCTGTCGGGGTGACCGCGCAGACACAGCCGGTATGCTAAGCGGGCGCCTTAATTGCGAGGGTGGGCAGGCGACCGCGGCGGGCCGGGCGAACCGTGGCGCGTCTGCCAGCCGGGCGCTGAGGCCGGCGTTGCGTGCTATCCCTAATTGCCGGCGCGCCGACATCGTTTCCATTTAACGCACTCGTAGTTCTACTACTGGGAACTACATTCCACAGCCGCTGACGGCGTACACCAACCCGAACTGCCCGTGCGCAAGCGGCCGCGGAAGGCAAATCGTGCTTCTGCGCTTACGAATATCGTGTCGTCTGCGAAGCCTACAACACTATTACTGTTAGCAAATATTTGGAAACCAACATTCTTCGTTATAGACAACCAAACTGAGCTGAAGCACCATTGCACTTTGACTACTTTTGATTGCCTGAACTCCCCGATGCGACCACCTTCATATCTTGCACACTGGTTGTGTATTGCTGTTCTAAGGCCTGCTTAGTACAGAAGGATTAAATAATTTTTTATAAATATTTTCAAATATTTTCTATAGCATATTTCATTCATCGTGTGTATTGTGTATTTAACCGGGGACCTATAAACGACGCAGAAACTTCGTCCTGTCGTAGCCCTCAGTGGTTCAAAACCCCCCCAACAGGCCACAGCAGTCCATTCCCCCCCCCCCCTCCCCCACCGCCGCCCCACACCGAACCCAGGGCAATTGTACGGTACGGCCCCCTGTGGAACCTCCTGTCTCGTCCCCTTCCCCCGTCCTCCCGTGAACGTTTCATACCAGACGAGTGTAATCCCAAATGTTTGCGTGGTAAAGTAATTATGGTGTAGCGTACGTGGAGATAGTGTTTGAGGAGCAATAGCCGACATAGTGTAACTGAGGCGGATTAAGGGAACCACCCAGCATTCGCCGAGTCAGATGGAAAAGCACCTGAAAAACCATCCACAGGCTGGCCGGTACACACCGCACCTCGACACTAATCCGCCGGGCGGATTCTTGCCGGGGACCGGCATGCCTTCCCTCTCGGGAAGCAGCGCGTTAGATTGCGCGGCTAGCCGGGTGTGCATATCTCATTCATACTATTTATACTTTTTACTTTACTTAACCATCACAGTGCTGTGGATTCATCACTTTCTATTAGAACATGAATTATATTTGGGTGACAAAATTAATAGCATAGCGATATGTCCGCGCGACTGCTACGGTCGCAGGTTCGAATCCTGCCTCGGGCATGGATGTGTGTGATGTCCTTAGGTTAGTTAGGTTTAAGTAGTTCTAAGTTCTAGCGGACTGATGACCTCAGATGTTAAGTCCCTTAGTGCTCAGAGCCATTTGAACCATAGCGATATGTGCATATACAGAAGCGGAATCATCGTGTACACAAGCTATAAAAGGGGCAGTACACAGGCGAAGCTATCATTTGTACTCCGGTGATTCATTTGAAAAGGTTCCCTACGTGGTTATGGCCGCACGACTGGAATAAACATACGTTGAATGCGAAATGGTAGTTGGAGCTAGACGCATAGGACCATTTTGGAAGTCGTTAGGGAATTCAATATTCCGAGGTCCACAGTGTCAAGAGTGGTCCACAGTGTCAAGAGTGTGCGGAGAATACCAAATTTCAGGCATTACCTCTCGCCACGGAAGAGGGCCTTCACTCAACGACCGAGACCAGCGGTATTTGCCTAGATTTGTAAGTACTAACAGACAAGTAACACTGCGTGAAATAACCGCAGAGATCAACGTGGGACGTACGACGAACGTATCTATTAGGACAGTACCGGGAAATCTTACGTTAACGGGCTACAGCAGCAGACGAGCAACGCGAATGCGTCTGCTGACAGCACGACATCGCGGGCATCGCCTTTCCTGGGCTCGTGACCGTATCGGTTGGACCCTAGACGACTGGCAGATGATTCCTGATTTCAGTTGGTAAGAGTTGATGGTAGGGTTCGAGTGTGACTCAGACCCTTGCACCCAAGTGGTCAAGAAGGCGAGGTGCAAGTTGGTGGTGGCCCCCTAATGGTGTGGGCTGTGTGTACATGCAGTGGACTGGATCCTCTGGTCCAACTGGACAGTTCTTTGTCAGGTAATGGTTATGTTCAACTACGCTGAGACCGCCTGGGCCTAATCGTGGCCTTCATGTTGCCAAACAACGATGGAATTTTCGTGGATGACAGTGCACCATCTCACCGGGACACAGTTGTTCGCGATTGGTTTGATGAACATTGTGGACAATTCGAGCGAATGATTTGGCCACCCACATCGTCAGGCATGAATGCCATCGAACTCTTATGGGACGTGATCGAGAGGTCAGTACGAGCACAACATCCTGCATCGGCAACATTTTCGCAGTTATGGACAGCTGTAGAGGCAGCGTGGCTCGATATTTCTGCAGGGGACTTCCAGCAATATCTGGAGTCCATGTCACGTAGGATTGCTGCACTACGTCGGGCAAGAGGAGGTGTCCCGTGACTTTTCTCATCTCAGTGCACACTTACCGTTAAATTCTGTAATATGATTCCCAATTTTCGGCTGTTTACCGAGTAAACGACATTCTGTTTTCCGTGCGCATGCCTGGTTTTCCTTCATGCCACGCCTGCTTGGCCCGTGTTCATTTCGTAGTATAGTATCTCTCAGTGACCTCTTCTGCTGTGCGATTGTCACGTAAAACTGGATGACCATTTTCAACTTTCATATCTCCTTCGCCACTGCCTTAGCACAGTTTTATCGGTAAGTTTCCAAAAACTTTTTTGCTATCACTTCTTCCCGGGTAACAAGTGTTCACTGGCTGCCACATTTGCCCGCTTTTTACGCTCAACTACAATCGGTTAAAAAAATGTTCACTTCATATTCTCCGTATGTGATCTATATGAACTATGGTTTTGTTTACCAGGCGGAGACTTTGTATGTAGCAAGTGCACTCCTCTTTTAATAGGTCTATGTTTAATAAGGAGTCCACTTTTTAGACACTGAATCTGTTGTAACATAGCTGTGGCGAGTAACATCTTTTACCATATGGTGTCCATTATCACTAATTCTGCCCTATACATTGTAATGTGCAGTGATTTACTCTCGTCCCACAGGTATGTTGTTGGGACGTGTTCGACGTTCACGTTATGGTGTACAAATTCCAAGTTTAGGCATTCGATGATCAACCTTTTAAGAAGTTACGCAACAAATCGGTTGGGACAACATACATTCTCTCTAGCCTTATGAAGTGAAAAGTAATGAACAGAAACCTGTTCCTTTTAGTTGCTGTTATAGGCTAAATATTATCAGCATTTTATAAAAAACTTTTTGGCATTCAATACAGAATATCACCAGAAGATGCACTTATGAGGCCGTGAAACTGTTTGTGTTGCCTAATAAAGGAAGCTGAACACATCTAACACGGCCGTGAAGAATTTTCGTTCGTTAAAGAAACAAAAAGTATTTTTAAAGTTTAGTTTGGAAATTTGTGGTGAGCTGTTAGACAAAAAATTGTGTAAGTAGAGGCTAGACACTGACTTTTTTATGGACCGTCACAACATAGCATCCAGTTTGGGACATCTGCGGCTGTGGCGGGATGTAGGTTCGAATTTTATCTACAAATTGCTTCGCCAAAGGGAGAACTACATTAACCGTATCGGTATAGCTTCTGCTAGCAGCCGCGGCGGTAGGTTTGACACAAATGAATATCATAGATCTTACTGTGCACCTTCATATTGTCGCGGCGCAAATACTGATCCATAAAATTTTGTGAGTGCAGCCTCATAAATTTGACTTCTTCTGAATGCCGTCCATCCATCTTCAGAGTGAGCCGAGGTGAGTGACGTTCCAGCACTTGCTCCGTGCTTTTAAAGCGCATGCGGTCACAGATACACAAGGCGCCAGAGACGCTAATCGGCGGCAAAGATTTATGGCACATGCATGGAAATAGATCTATGGCTGCGCAGTCGATCCACGCGGTGACATCGATGTATCACTGCGAGCTGCACCGTCGCGACGTCTTTGTGATTTTATTACTGAAATTGCCGGATTCCAAGACTTTTCCAAGCTGACGCAGCTATGTCTATTAATTAAATTCGTCGCCAAGCGAATTTCAATGGCTTCCTTCTCTACTGACACCCAGAAGGATGAAGTCGAGGCTAAAATTTCGACGTTGTCGTACACCATAGTGTGCCCAGTGTCAATACAGTGCTCGGCCACCGCAGATTTACTAGGTTGTAAGAGCCGGGTGTACCTGCGGTGCTCTGTGCATCTCTCCTGGATAGCTCGTGTCGTCTGCCCGATGTATGAACGGCCGCACTCACAGAGGATCTTGTAAACCCCAGGCTTCCGAAGCACCATGTCATCTTCAACGGAACCCAGGAGTGCTGCTGTCTTTGGTGGAGAGCGAAAAATCACTCTCACTTCATGCTTACTGCGGATCCTTCCTATTTTTGACGATAGCCTTCCTACGTATGAAAGAAAAACCATCGATTTAAAACTTTCCTTGTATCTTCTGATTTTCTTATATCCACAGTTGGTTTCATTTGCAGCGCCTGGATGGCCTTCAACCGAAATATTAGGAGAAGAAGCCAAATTTATGCGGCTGCACGCCCGAAATTTTATGGATCATTATAGATCTTACTATTTGCAACTTAATGATCACGGTATAAATTTCCAAAACAAAAATTTAAATTTTTGTGGCTCTTTTTAAGAAAATGTGAAACTTGAATACTGAACTAAGATTATGTACCCTTTTATTTTAATTTTCAAATTCATTGACTTGGCTACTATTAGTTAAGATCCTTACGTATGGATCTTAGCAGTGCATTTCTCAGCAAGTAATAAATCTTTTACGTTAGCAAAAAGAAGAAGTTAGTAGTTTATAGTAGTCGGATAATTTTCCGTCCATATGGATAGAGTTCACTACGTACATAAGTGGTACTTAGCGAGAAAAGAGGTATATTTCACGTCATTAACCTGTCTTATGCCCTCGCTTTTAATGAAGACAAATCACTCACGTGTCTCTGTGGTCTGTGTGTTCTCCGTGTTCCTGGAACACAGTTGTCTACAGGTAGTTGACTGACAGAGAACGCATATTGATCCAAGTAGCGATAATCAGACACGTTAATCTCTTCGCAATCTCGCCACTTTACGTACAAGAAAATAATGGTAGTTTACGACAGACGACGTGTGCATGTTTACAACACCAAGGTCATCCGAGCAAGTAAAGGTAAATTTCACAAAGCGTTCGTGGCACAGTATGATGAATATAGGTGTGTGTCTAAGAACCACGCTACCTTTCGCTACTGCGGTGCTCAGAATCATATGAAGAGGAATATGCATACCTTCCTCGAAGAACAGCCGGTAAGGCTATTTCCCTAGCTTGCACTTTTGCCTGACTTGTCATCCGTCGAGCACGTCACAGTACGGTTGGTTGGTTGCTCGCTCGACAGGGTTTTCCCGGTACGACTTTTTCTCTGTTATGGACTGAAATAGAAACAGCGGGGACAGAGATTATCCAGGAAAATATGCAGGTGCGTTTCGATTGCGAGACACGACGTTTAGAAGGTCTAATAACCCTTTTCAGCCAACACTGATTTATTCTTAAACTTACATATCAGCTACAGTTCCGTAATTCTAATGATTTCTTTTTCTAAACTGTGTGTGTGGTGTCACCGCCAGACACCACACTTGCTAGGTGGTAGCCTATAAATCGGCCGCGGTCCATTAGTATACGCCGGACCCGCGTGTCGCCACTGTCAGTAATTGCAGACCGAGCGCCACCACACGGCAGGTCTACAGAGACGTCCTGGCACTCGCCCAGTTGTACAGCCGACTTTGCCTGAGATGGATTACTGACAAATACGCTCTCATTTGCCGAGACGATAGTTAGCATAGCCTTCAGCTACATTTGCTACGACCTAGCAAGGCGCCGTATTCAATTGATAATTAATATTATAAAGCATGTACCGTAACGAGAGATGTTCTACAAATATGGATTAAAGTTAAGTATTCGAGAAGCTACGTACTTTTCTTTATAGCATTCATTACGTATCCTGTTTCAGACCTCACGCCAGCCTGCGTGAGTTTAAGCGCGTGCCTTTCGGCTTCCTCTCATTGTGTCTAGGGTGTCTTGTCTAGACACAACAGTGTGGATGAGGTATTTTAATGATATGACCGGTTTCGGTCGAACTACGCCATCTTCAGACCTCAAATGCAGAGTGGGAGAGCTAACACCGCAGTCAATTAGTACGTAGTGTAATTTTCTTCGGCCTATCAATGAAGTACGTAACCTGTACTGCACTTTTGTAGAATACCATAAAAAGGAGCACCGTTTCTGCTGTAATGCAGTGCAGCCGTACTGCTGACCAGCTGTGTTTCCACGTTGCACTGTTGTTCAGCCTACACGGTCAGCAGTGCGTTTATGAGTGGTTGAATGAAAAAGTACAAAGGCAGCGGGAACGCAAGGTGACACAACCACCAATACAAGCTTAGCAAGTAAAGTATTATGACGTTCAAACTAACTTTATCGTTGAGCACAATTATATCTTAATCTTTCGTAATCTATGGGATAAAGATGATTTAAGTAGCATACATCTTCCTGTATGTTGCAAATGTTCCAGAGAATGCCATGTCGTTTGAAAAACGCCGTAAACCATTCTCATCTGCGTCAGCAAATATACATCATAAATCTCTCTTTAGTACGTGACAAAGAACTCTATCTATGGTGATGATAGGTTTATCGGGCACTTGGACGCCACAATCGCTTAAATGGCCGGATACGAACGACTCAATAAGAATTTTTCTCCCGCGCAGCGGAACACATTTTCGAACCCTTTCAAAGCTTTTCGTACCGGAAGAAGTACTTCCATTGATCACTGACAGAAAGTCATTGCTGACTTCTTTCACATAACACTTAGAACAACATCTACCCCCATACCTCCCTCCCTCACAGGGCCCACGGCTGGCTCCTTCCACCCCTGAAGACTACCGGCCGACTCCAGGACTTCGCAAGCTGAAAATCTGTTACACGAAATTACTTTTTATCCCGTTCAGCCAATAAGCCTCAGAAATACAATTGGGTTACTTCCATTTATTTCCATTGGCCATTTCCTGCTCATGCTAACAACCCTTTTCAGCCAACACTGCTTCCTGCCAGGATTTCTTCGAAGTTTATTTCCATCACATACAGGAAAATACTCGCACTCAGCACACAGTCGTTAAGGCAGCACTGCAGGTCCCGAACACAGGCCATTTAGGATTTTCAGGTCCTGGCCACAGACCACTTAGGATTCTGGAGACTAGACTATCACGTAAAGGCTGATTCCCTCTGGCTACCGGAAACAGGCTCTAGCGTGAACCATAGCCAACAGGATGGGCGCACAGCCACGACCAGGAAATGATACGTCACAAGCTGTTGTTAAAGGGTCTCTTACATTTGAGCTATCTCTGAATGCCTATGTTCGAATATTCACTCTACGATAATCTGAAGAAGTCAGGATTTGGTGAAAACTGACCTAGAGGAAGGGAGAAATAAAATCCTGCGGAAGCTACAAATATTTGAGAGCAATAATAGGTAACATTTGAAAAGGATATTAGTTCCAGAATAACAATGGGGAAGAGAACTACTAAAGCTTTACAAAAAATAATATGGAATAATGATTTTCGGCACGACGCTAAGAAAGAGTATTTTCCAGTGTGGTGAAGAAGATATTCTATACGGATCTAAGATGCGGACTCAAACAAAGAAAGTTAAGGAGAAAATTAGAACAGTGGAATGAGATGTCTGCAGTTAAGTTGGCAAGATAAGATACGAGGAGGTACGGACAGGAAGTCAGCTGACGTGCTGCATAATAAAAGCTTTGGAGAATAAAGTACTTCAGTGGTACGAGCACGTACGAAGAATACTTTATCACACACTACCATGGAAGGTTTTAAACTGGTAGTCACTCGTTAGAAGAGAGAGAGGAAGGCCAGTGCTAAGAAAAATACTTACAGGAAGCGACGGAAAACATAAATCTGACTGGAACTAAACAGGCCTGTGGAGGTCGAAAACGGCTAACTCCTAGGGGAAAAAACTGAAAGCAAGAAAAGAAGAAAACTAGTAGAAAATGTCATTTGCATCCGAATTGTAAAAGATATAGCGAGAGAGAGGGAGAATGTGCAATGATTTCGCGTTACAAGGAGACAAAAGTCGTGGTATAGCGATGCACACGTCTAGAGATAGCGATAGTGTGGCGTACACGAGGTATAAGGGGACAGAGCACTGGCTGAGCTGTCGTTCGCACCTAGAGGTGTGTCACGTGGACAACTTTCCGGCGTCATTATGACTGGAGGACGGCAATTAACAGACTGTGAACGCTGAATGATAGCTGGAACTAGGCGAATCGGACATTACACTTCGGAAATCGATAGTTCAGTGATCCGAGATCCACCGCGCCAAGAACGTGCTGAAAATACCCCCTTTCAGGCATAACTTAACGACCGAGAACAGTGGCGTTTGCGTAGAGTTGTCATTGGTAACAGATAGGCAATACTGCGTGGAATAACCGGAGAAATAAAAGTGGGGCTTGTGACTAAAGTATCCGTTAGGACAGTGCGGCGAAATTTGGTGTTAATGGGCTGTGGCTGCAGACCGGACGGCCGGCGCGAGTGCGTTCGCTGAGAAGACGGGCACCGCCTGCAGCGCCTCTGCTGGGCTCTGGCCGTACCGGCTGGATGCTACACGTCTGGAAAACCGTCTGATGAGAGGGTTCGAGTGAGTTGCAGAACCCACGAAGTCAGCTAGGCACTTGCATGGCACTAACTACTGATAGGCATAGTTAGCAAATGAAAGTTTTTGAGGGAGAACAAACAATGTATTTACCTTAATAGTGTTCAAAAGTCATTATATATATATATATACATACAAATTTACTGTCTCTGACGGACACACGTCCAGATCATCCGTTCTCAAAACTCCGCTCTCTCTCTCTCCCCACATCCACTACTGCTGGTGGCTCACCCCCAACTGCGCAACGCGACGCGCTGTATGCATCCATCTGTCCAACACTCCAATAGCGAATAATTCAACAATGCCAACCAGCCACAGATTGCGCACAGCACAGTGAGTGATTTTCATACAGAGCGCTACGTGGCGTTACCAACATAAAAACCTACACAGCCTACTTACATAGTGAAAACGTCTGCGTAGCTGCTGCTGGAAAACATGGTGACATCAATGAACGATCATATCTAACGTGTGACTGAATACGTGCGATGAAGCATTGTTTTTGCTGTTCGATGGTCAATTTGGACTTCGTATGCCTCCTATGATGTAGTCCAACGGTGGTACGAACTATTCCTCGTCGCAGCCTAGTTACAGCAATTATGGATGGCTATAGAGCGAGCATGGCTCAATGTTTCTGCAGAGGTCTTCGAAAAGACTTGTTAAGTGCATGCCACGTCGGATTGCCGCAGTGCGCCAGGCAAAAGGAGGTCCGACACTATACTGGAATGTATCGCACGACTTTTGTCAGCCTAGCGTATATCTGCAAGGTGCAGGCAACGGCAGTACGCAAACGGAGGCAATGGCGACGAAGTCCGCAACGCTCGGGTGGCGTCGGAGATAAATCAGCTGGCGTGGAGGGTGCGCTCCGAGCGCATTCCGCCGCTCGGCCGCGCGACATCTGGCGGACAAGCCGGCGTGACTAATGACGGCGCGCCAATGCATGTAAACTAAATACTTCCGCGGCTGCGGCGTCGGCGGGCTGCCGCCGTGCACCGGCGGGGCGCGCCGGCAAAAAGCGTAGCGCAGGGCGTAACACGGCGGCCGCGCGGCCTCAAAAAGGCGGCGTGTCTCCGCCGCGTTCATTACGGCTTCCAGCCCAAATACGTTAGCCGCTGCGGCTCTCAATAGCTTGATGACTCACTGCCGGAGCGCACCGCGCCTACCCGCAAGTCGGACTCGGGTTTCTGGGTACCAGTGTACGGTTTTCGGATTCTCCAGTTCTTCATTACAGACACCACTATCTAACATCAACACATTTACTGCACTGACAACTCCACCACCATTACGATCAACACGCCGCACTGACGCCATATTTCTCATCACTGTACAAAACAAAAGCAAGGACCGTTGCCATCACCACCACCGGCACCACGTTCCCCACCACGTAACGTTACACGTACTGAGGCGGCCATTCCACCGGCCACGGTTGATACTCAGGAGGCGTGAATTTGCTTGCTTTGCTTGATGCGAGTCGGCGGGGTCAGGCCACTCCAGGCGAACTCAGGTACAACGGCGGTCACCGCCTGACAAGATATGGGTACTGCCACAGCACGTGGTTGCTCGTGTGGCCGGAGTGCAGAAGATGTATCGGTAACAGCGTTAAAGGCAGCCTGAAATACGGCTGCTTACAACTCTTAGGAATTCTATAATAAATCACGGTTCCTTAGCAAAACAAATCTCAATACATCTGCGATCAGTAACTTAAAAACGACAAAAGTTAGTAACTTACAGTGACTGAATATCTTCACAATAAACCTTGAATTTAACGAGTTTTAAACGTTTCAAGCGATTTCAACAAACAATGCCTCAGATGATAGCATAGTACTATAGCTACCATTCTTGAAACCCACACGCCGGCCGGAGTGGCCGTGCGGTTCTGGGCGCTACAGTCTGGAACCGAGCGACCGCTACGGTCGCAGATTCGAATCCTGCCTCGGGCATGGACGTGTGTGATGTCCTTAGGTTAGTGCTAAGTTCTAGGCGACTGATGACCTCAGAAGTTAAGTCGCATAGTGCTCAGAGCCATTTGAACCATTTTGAAACCCACACATCTATATTAATTTCATTTATTGATTTATTACATTTTTTTACGTCTTTTCCATTACACAAATGTCTGTCAGATCTTGGTATTGTCCAGAACAACACACCAAATGAATGCTGTACGAATGACTCATATCGTGAATACTTGTACAGTTATTTAATAAAAATTTTACCATTTCTGGCAGTAACTTTACGTAAATGTTGATTACAGTTGATATTAAAAACCACTTCAATTTAAAAGTACTTAATCAAGTGTATTAGCTTGCACCGCTGTTGAGAAGAGTGCTAAAAGGCGCTTCTGTCACGTGCGTTTGAGTAATTGCTTAATCAATACTTTACAACATCTGATTGCCGTTTAAGTTGAGCGCATATGCACAAAAATACTGGATTATTGATTTACGGACAAAGTATTATTTATACTTACTCTAAATGTTCTGAGAGTTTCATCAAATGCTTATAGCAGTCTTTTTATTAAATATTGTTATAATTTGTTAGTTTAGTACGAAAGCAGTCGAGTTGAGTGAAATTATGTCTGTATGACACAAGAACGATGTATTTTTGGTGGGGATGGCCTTCCGCCAACGAGAGTTAGGCATTGACGGTACACTACTAGGGTCAAGCGCAGACAGGAACGTTTTGAGCGGTGCGTTCAAGGGAGAGAGTGAGGACACTTTTAAGTCGAAATGTGGGAAAAGACAAAGCTGCGTGATGTAGCGTGTGATATTTGGTCGTGTAGGTGATAGATTCTGGGCGGCGGACGACCGCTAGAATGACTTTCGAAGGGACATTAACTTTCGCGAAGTCCGAATGTCCTCCAGTTCAGAACTTCAACTTTTTCGCTTGCATTACGGAATTAAAACTAGACAGAGAGTCGGTATCTACTCTTTATTTCTAGTGTTTTGATGTATAAATCGGCATGTTCAACTCCGAATTGTTCTGAGCTAGCGAAAATTTCGTTTATTGTGAACACGAAATGCACTTAATTTTTCAGACATTTTGGATGACTATTTAGCTTGGGTAATCTGCTACCATTCTTGTAACGTACTCAACGCTACTTAATTGCATGTTAACGATGTTATCTTTCTGGCCGTTTTATGATTGGTAACTGTAGAACCACTTTCCGTTTATTTGCGATTACTTACTTCAATAAACATTGTTCAACATAATTCTGTGGTGTCCTCTACATCAGTTTCAGAGGTTAAAATAAAAGCCCTCTATTAATTGTTTATTTATCTTTTATATAATATTTCCAATTATTTTATTAATTCGTGTTTCTAGCCAATCTATAGACTATTAGACTGCAGGGCCATTGCAACAAGTTTTCCTACAGGACATGAAAACAGACGTGTATGGCTCTCTCCTACGAGTTTATCGATCCATTATTCTCAAGAATTGTATTGACATCATCTAGATATGTGAAAAAAATCAAAACGCTAAAATCCATTACCTTGTGAAAAACTTTCAGTGCTACCTCCAGAGACGAAGTGAAAGTTTCCAGATGTCACACTGGACGTGGCGCCTAACGTTGACGTGGATGCGAAGGGGACGTGCGGCCTAACGAGGGACAGCGCTGCCGGCACACGGGACGAGCTGGTTAACGTGATTTGCTCTCCAGGGGCAATTGTCAGCTGTATTTGGCTTTCAAACACCGCCGTTTCTTTACGAAAATGGGCACGCGTAAAATAGCGGCGTTAACTCTGTTAGCAATTGTCGAAGAAGAGCGGAGAAAATCGCGAAGAAGGTCCCGAACTCGTCGATGGCTTGCACAGCGAATTGCTGGTAGAGGAACGCTACGTAAAGCTGTACAGCTACCAAGTGTGCATATCAGCTGAAGTTATTCCTTAACTCAACCGATTTTTCATTCCATTTCCGTCTTTAAGTTTAATTATGATATAATGTCTAATGTCAGCTTGCGCAAGCATCATATCCATACTATCGATAGTACATTGATTACCAACACTCTGAAATAACGTACTACATCACATAGATTTCTTTGATAATTTCATTCGAATGGAAGAGGAGATCTTTTGGAAGCTGCTGACCATCACTGAGAAAGATATTTACCAGCAAGATACAAACACGAGTCCGTACGTAAACCAAGATATCGGTACACATATTTTACACAAAGTATAATAATAGTAAAATCTTCCAGCGTACAACTTGTGTTTTCTTTCAGACGTAGACTGGCACTCACAATAACATAGACTTTTGAAATAATAGTTCTACTAAATGAATAAGAAAAACCTAGAATCTTGTGGAAAACAAAAGGTGAGAAAAACTGGAAAGAAGAGGGCGCGTTGGTGCCAGCCTTCGGTTCGCCGTTTGCACCTCGCGATGCTATCAACTACGCTGTGCCTTTCATATGGCAACCGGGCCTTCGTATAAGCCATGTACTGAGGCTATCTACTAGTGTTATTATTTGATATTTAATATGAAAATTGGGACAAAAAGACGCACTTTTGATAGACCATCGTTGTGTCGTAGCACTGAAACGCTATTCTTTCGTAACACCCTAGTTATAACACTAAAAACATCAGATACAGGAAGCTTTTACCCACCGATAATATAACTTCTTGTCATTTTTTTATAACAAATCGCACCTAAACGACACGTTTTCGAGGGATCCCCAATTTCCTCATGCTTTGAAAGAGCTTTGTATTCATATCGCGTACTATATGAAAGGAAAACTCGGCAAATGCGATGTTTAACGTCGTGCAATAGGGCGGCTCCAGTGTTCCGTTTGTGAAGCAAAAACGGTGTCACTTCTCACTGACCTCGCTCCACTCCATGAGGCAAAAATCTGACACGTCAGATTATTTCACACTCCGCGGTGTAGTGGGACGTGGAAGCGCGTGCTGTGACGTCACCATCTCCTCGTCCACGTGCGTTTTCACGTCCGGTGAGAGAGCGTGGATTCTGGGCGCCGCCGCGAATGTGACTTCCTGTGACGCCACGGAAGCTCCGAGGTACAGACGAAAGGAACGTTTCAGTAGCTAGAGATACTCTGGCTGCAACCTTTTCTCGCCGCTGCCGCGAACGTTTTAATCCACTGACCGGTGGCATTCGTTCGACTTTTCCCGGGAACTGCAAGGAGAGAGCAATTTTCCCCGGCCCACTCGACGCGTGGCGAACGAGCATGTACGCCGGCCGGCGGCGGGCGTGTCGTGTCGGCCCCAACGACTTCCTCCGGGGCGGCGGGCGCGCCTCTGTCGTAACCGCACCGCTCCGTGGTCGCCGGACGGCGGCGGCGGCGGCAAAAAGTGACTCAGATTCTCAGGACACGCCGCTGGCCGCTGTGTACCTGACATCACGGCCCCCCGAACTTTTCCGTCGGCTCCAGGAAAGCCCGGCACAAAAGCCGTTTGAGAACTCTCCACCGCCCGTCACAGATGGACAAACTGAACGGACGGTTCTCCACGCGTTTCTTCTGTCGCGCGAGCGACGTGGTTATTTCCGTACTCATTGTGTGCTCGATGCTGTAACCAATCTTGCGCTTTCAGGATACCTGCTGGTCGCACTTGTAACTGCGAGAGCAAAACACACACACACACATGCACTCACGGAATGAATGTAGCTCTCTGGCACTTCGACAGAGACTTTCAAATGGTTTAGTCCAGGCACGCATTATCTTCGTCAGTTGACTGGTTGCGAAAAGAGGGCTAGTTGGTGGGGGACACCGACAAAAAATGTTTCGACCGGAGAGAAAGGAAACGGTATACGAGGACGCCTCACTGTTGTGTATACGTAGGCCTTTATAGTAACATACGATGAGAGAGAGACAGAGAGACACAGAAAGAATTCCTCTCACCACGGCGAGCGGAGTACTCGGCGAGTCACGTGATTGGGATCTCGTCGTGAGTGTCGAGTGGCAACACGCTCGATATCGGCGCACTGACCGTGTTGCAGTTGCTGCTTTTAAACCTTCTTAGGTATTTCCACAAAAACGCTGCACGTGCGTGGTATTACGCACCACGTGTGACTGTATGCGCGTGCTTTACGAATACGGAGCTCTACCTTTAATTTATACACTCCTGGAAATGGAAAAAAGAACACATTGACACCGGTGTGTCAGACCCACCATACTTGCTCCGGACACTGCGAGAGGGCTGTACAAGCAATGATCACACGCACGGCACAGCGGACACACCAGGAACCGCGGTGTTGGCCGTCGAATGGCGCTAGCTACGCAGCATTTGTGCACCGCCGCCGTCAGTGTCAGCCAGTTTGCCGTGGCATACGGAGCTCCATCGCAGTCTTTAACACTGGTAGCATGCCGCGACAGCGTGGACGTGAACCGTATGTGTAGTTGACGGACTTTGAGCGAGGGCGTATAGTGGGCATGCGGGAGGCCGGGTGGACGTACCGCCGAATTGCTCAACACGTGGGGCGTGAGGTCTCCACAGTACATCGATGTTGTCGCCAGTGGTCGGCGGAAGGTGCACGTGCCCGTCGACCTGGGACCGGACCGCAGCGACGCACGGATGCACGCCAAGACCGTAGGATCCTACGCAGTGCCGTAGGGGACCGCACCGCCACTTCCCAGCAAATTAGGGACACTGTTGCTCCTGGGGTATCGGCGAGGACCATTCGCAACCGTCTCCATGAAGCTGGGCTACGGTCCCGCACACCGTTAGGCCGTCTTCCGCTCACGCCCCAACATCGTGCAGCCCGCCTCCAGTGGTGTCGCGACAGGCGTGAATGGAGGGACGAATGGAGACGTGTCGTCTTCAGCGATGAGAGTCGCTTCTGCCTTGGTGCCAATGATGGTCGTATGCGTGTTTGGCGCCGTGCAGGTGAGCGCCACAATCAGGACTGCATACGACCGAGGCACACAGGGCCAACACCCGGCATCATGGTGTGGGGAGCGATCTCCTACACTGGCCGTACACCACTGGTGATCGTCGAGGGGACACTGAATAGTGCACGGTACATCCAAACCGTCATCGAACCCATCGTTCTACCATTCCTAGACCGGCAAGGGAACTTGCTGTTCCAACAGGACAATGCACGTCCGCATGTATCCCGTGCCACCCAACGTGCTCTAGAAGGCGTAAGTCAACTACCCTGGCGAGCAAGATCTCCGGATCTGTCCCCCATTGAGCATGTTTGGGACTGGATGAAGCGTCGTCTCACGCGGTCTGCACGTCCAGCACGAACGCTGGTCCAACTGAGGCGCCAGGTGGAAATGGCATGGCAAGCCGTTCCACAGGACTACATCCAGCATCTCTACGATCGTCTCCATGGGAGAATAGCAGCCTGCATTGCTGCGAAAGGTGGATATACACTGTACTAGTGCCGACATTGTGCATGCTCTGTTGCCTGTGTCTATGTGCCTGTGGTTCTGTCAGTGTGATCATGTGATGTATCTGACCCCAGGAATGTGTCAATAAAGTTTCCCCTTCCTGGGACAATGAATTCACGGTGTTCTTATTTCAATTTCCAGGAGTGTATTTAGGATTGTTTACTCTCGTACATTCCTGTTTGAGACGTAGTTTATCGTGAGTGGGCAAGTCACTCCATTTTTACCATATTAGATGACAGTTGCGATTAGATGTGGACGTACTCACGGTTTACTTATTTTTCATTTGCGTTCATCGTTTTAGCCGGCCGCGGTGGTCTAGCGGTTCTAGGCGCTCAGTCCGGAACCGCGCGACTGCTACGGTCGCAGGTTCGAATCCTGCCTCGGGCATGGATGTGTGTGATGTCCTTAGGTTAGTTAGGTTTAAGTAGTTCTAAGTTCTAGGGGACTGATGACCACAGATGTTAAGTCCCATAGTGCTCAGAGCCATTTGAACCATTTTTCATCATTTTACTTGTTTTATTCCTTTTACATTACTATTCATAACGCGTTCACAGTCATTCGTGCGTCCTCAATTTACAAACCATCTGATATCGATTCCAGACAGTAATACACACATCAAAAAAAAGTTTTGCGTCACCTGGAACCCGTACAGAAAATTGGAATAGAGATCAACATAAACATCATTTCCGCCCTTTTTATTGCTCACGAAAACCAAACATTGCATGTTGTACCACCATACAGCGAGACCTTCAGAGGTGATGGTCCAGATTTCTAATACTCAGTAGCACGTCCTCCTGCATTGATGCATGCCTGTATTCAAGCACTGTTGGTCCAGATTGTCCCAGTGTGTGTGTTGTTCTTAGTATAAGTTACTTTAAATAGTTTGTAAGTCTAGGGACCGATGACCTCAGCAGTTTGGTGCCTTAGAAATTCACACAAATTTGGACATTTTTTGATTCGGCATAGATCCTTCAGAGTGGTTGTTGGGTCCTGTCGTTGACAGACAGCCCTTTTCTATCTATCCCAGGCATGTTTGATGGGGTTCATGTCTGGAGAACATGCTGGCCACACTGGTCGAGCGATGTCGTTATCCTGAAGGAAGTCATTCACAAGAAGTGAACTATGGAGGCGCGAATTCTCGTCCATGAAGACGAATGCCTCGCCAATATGCTGCCGATATGGTTGCACTAACGGTCGGAGGATGGCATTCACGTATCGTACAGCCGTTACGGCACTTTCCATGACCACCAGCGGCGTATGTCGGCCCCATATATGGCACTCCAAAGCCTCAGGGAACCTCCATCTTGCTGCACTCCCTGCACAGTGTGTCTAACGCGTTCAGCCTGACCAGGTTGCCACCAAACACGTCTCCGACGATTGTCTGGTTGAAGGCATATGCGACACTCATCGGTGCAGAGAATGTGACGCCACTCCTGAGCGATTCATTCGCCATGTTGTTGGGCCCATATGTACCGCGTCGCATGGAGTCGTAGGTGCGAAGATGGACCTCGCCATTGACGTCTGGAGTGAAGTTGCGCAACATGTAGCCTATTGTTCACAGTTTGAGTCGTAACATGACGTCCTGTGGCTGCACGAAAAGCATTATTCTACAAGATGGCGTTACTGTCAGGGTTCCTCCGAGGCATAATCCGTAGGTAGCGGTCATGCACTGCAGTAGTAGCCCTTGGGCGGCCTGAGCGAGGCATGTCATCGACAGTTCCTGTCTCTCTGTATCTCCTCCATGTCCGAACAACATCGCTTTGGTTCACTCCGAGACGCCTGGAAACTTCCCTTGTTGAGAGCCCTTCCTGGCACAAAGCAACAATGCGGAGGCGATCGAACCGCGGTATTGACAGTCTAGGCATGGTTGCACTACAGACATCACGAGCCGTGTACCATCTTCGTGGTGGAATGAACGGAACTGATCGGCTGTAGGCCCGTCTCCGTCTCATAGCCGCTGCTCATGCATCGTCTTTTGGCGGGTTTAGTGATATCTCTGAACAATGAAAGCGATTGTGTCTGTGATGCAATATCCACAGTGAACGTCTATATTCAGGAGTTCTGGGAACTGGGGTGAGGCAAAACTTTTTTTGATGTGTGTATCTTTTCAGTCTCAAGTTTACACCATTGTCGTTTTGCGGGTTATTGTAATCTCAGCACCACGTTCGGTGTGTACTGAGGATGCAATTTTTATTTTTATGCCAGGTGATTGTTTGTTACTGTGTTTGACATATGGCACGCGCTCACATGGTGTTTGGAAATACGTGTATAATTATATCACCATGCATATTTGGATTCCGATTGTAGGGAATTACAATCGAGCATGTCATGCCGAAGTGCGCTTTAACATCCTCTGTAAGTACGCTTGTATTTTCAGTTTTAAAGCACTCTTACTTTATTTTTAACTCCAAGGTATTTTAAATGGGTGGCAATATTTCCTTTTAGTATGTTTAAAGACGACAAACTGTCGAAATTGCAGTTGCAATAAATATTTTTAACACCCTTTGCAGATTTACTACATTCAAAATTTATTGTATTTGGATTTCGGCCAGATCGTAGGTGCCCGATTCCTAGGAGAGTCCACCTCTCAGGTAGTGCAGACAATGGACTTTCCTCGTGACACCTGTTTAAGGATGTACCGTGAGTTCCTCGATTCGCAGAACAAAACTCCCCCAGATTCAGTGTTTTGACAGGGATTAGCGTTAACAACCGCGAACTGAAATAGCGGATAGACGAGCCGCTAAACAGTCGCCAATTCAGTGCTGGACAACAGTAATCCTTGAGCAACCGTGTCATTCAGAAGCACCTCTTTGCTGGGAGGAACGGAACCTACCACCCCGTACGTGTACTAATGCTGAGCGGACGTCAGTGGAGCACGAAAATTAGCACAGAAGCGGGAGCTCGAAGCGTGGGGAAAGGTCGCCTGGATCGGTTTCACGGTACGTGCCTATGACGAGATACGAACCCTTATAAAACCACACGAGGCGTGCATCCTCTTTCCAGTATAGCATTCTTCGGGCACCTGGCAGAGAGATCTCCTTGCTGGGGATTTTTACTTGGGATGCAATGAGACCCTGATATCGTCTCCCACTGGCGAAAAATACAGAATCCAACTGTATGAAGATGTCCTCATGTGTCAGCACCCAGCAGGCGACCTGTACGCTGTGCAAGATAATGAACCACCCAGTCCCTCCCGAACTGTCGTAATGGCTCAAGGGACTATCGACGGACAACAGATGACGGTGTGATGCCTTGAGGCACCTGACCTCAATCGTATTTATTACCCATGGGACACCACAGTGTGAAGAATGCTGGCCTCGGTCCCAGCTCTGACCACTCTCCACGAGTTTTGGGCAGCGGTTGAGCGATAATGGCTCAGGACGTCTTTTAATCGCTTTCATTGTCTTTTGGAATTGCTGCCATCGTGGTGGAGGTCAGGGCGCAGGACTCTACAGCTGTTTTTCTCTACTCCAATTGCTGGAGTGGGTACGTCTCTGAAAGGCCAGATGGGATTTATCGATTTCAAGCGAGCGATCAACTCCTCAGCGCGGTTCCCTGCTGGTAGTTCCTGGAAGGCGTACCGACGACAGAGGAAGCATTGGCGGGCGTCTTGCAGGTGTGGCACGCCGCGGCCCCCGTGTGTCAGCCCGCCCTACAGCTTCATAATTCGCCACCGGCGGACGTGCCGCGCCGAGCTAATTGCCGCCGATCGGCGACTGAAGAGAAGAAGTCGAATTAAAAGTGGCAGAAGCAGCTCCACCGACGCGGTCCAGTTTTCGAACAGGCGGCGAGGTCCTAACAGCGGACGTGCGTGCGTCGAATACGCGAGTCCGCGCCCGCTGCGCCTTTATTTCCTGGAGACACCCGTTTTTGGCGGCTCCGGCATACGAAAATGCGTGCCGTCGGACTGCGCGGACAAATTACGAGAGGCGACTTTCTCCTGCAACAACGCCAGCTGCAGCGGCCGACCGGCGCAGAATAAGAAATAAACTCACCCGAATACGTGGATCTCGTAAGACATGTCAGCAAAATAATGCGACACGGCGGAAAAAGTCAGATGCCAGAGCCGAGTTTCTCCGAGTGGAGCCATAAAGATCCTGCAGCGCACCGCCGGCTCCGCAGACACCACCGCCCAGGACGACGTGAGCTGGCGGTGTTGCTTTTCATCATGCCATCCGTCAATGTTACGAAGTTATAGAACACATCAATTTATTATTGTGAACTAACGACAGGTGACTGAATCAAGCCAACGAGATGGAAAAAAAATGCATTTCCATTTTTTTATAAGATCGTTCCTACGTACAGTTCCACCTCGTTTCATAGATTTACCTCTTGTTTCGGTCATTAACCCTAATATTGCGGTCACAGTTTCATCGACAGAGGTCGCTAGACGCCTTCGCCAGAGGTTGTCCGATGACATCGGATGACCGCTTCGTCACAGTGTGTCGGATCTCTTTCTTCAGCTTTTGGATGGACCAACGAGGTTAGAACACACTCCCTCGAGAAGGTTAGAATCTATTCCGTCAAGAAAGGTAGAATCTGTTCTAACGTGATGACCGCTGTACATTCTTTCCGCAGGTACTGTGATAGCTGGACAAGATGGAGAGACAAGACGTCTATTGCATCCTCGTAATGGTGACACTGAAATGCAAGATTACAAACACTCTACGCCACTTCAAATACATTCAGCAAAACAGACAAGTGTCAGTTAACCTTCAATGACTGCATTCAGCATACTAGTGGAAGAAGACATAAATTTTAGAACAATATACTCTGAATACCTAAATAACTGAAAAGTGGAAGCACATACGACACATTCGCAAACCACCTTTTATAGCAGAATCACCAACATACTGGCATAAAAATACTAGTAAGCAGAACTAATAATGCATAAAACGCCCACCAACCAAACGCAAATACGTCCACTACAGAACCTTTAAGCATCAGAATTGCCATACGCTACTTTCTCAATCGAACGGGTAACTTTTTGAGTCTATAATATAGGCCTTAAATTTCCAATACCGATGTTTCCTTCTTGATAAGCTACATTTTAAGTATAGACATGAGGCTGAAATTGGTACACACCCTTCGAGCATGCATAATCTAACATAATGTAACGTTCAATTACTCATTATTAAATTTTTACGTTGCTCGAAACTTGTGGTTTCCAATGAAGTAGCGATTTCAGACCACAGAGTGTGAGACTATCCCTGTTGTTATGTACTTTATCCTCAGGACGCACGAACCAAAAAATTTCTCGCAGTCATGATTTGCGTGTCGGATCGCCGCCCGATTCGACCGAAGAAAACAAATTGTTCTGAATTCTACCGACCGTCGTTCGTAGTCTGTACGTTCGGGCATTGAGATCGAATACCTTTAGACCGCACACGTACCACCGAACTAATTTCAAAAGATCAGACGTGTTCGGTAGAATCCGCTCGTCGGCGGAATGACTCGATTTCGGTGCCACGGTGACCGCATCCTAATGTGCTTCTCCAGACCTGCCGCTTGCCCGTTCTCTTCATTTCATCATAACTGCTGTATCCTCCATCAACTTTCTGCCTTATGTGCTCATATTTGGGACTGTCTCTGCCACTATTTCCATTATTTCTTCAAGAAGAGTCCTCAGCAACGTCTCGTCGCATTTTAACTCTTCGATTCATTATATTCTTTATTGGGTATGTTTCCTCGTTGTCGCGTTGAAGGTCTTCATTCGATCAATTCATGTGATCTGTAGCTATCTGCGGGAACACCACATTTCAAAGGTTCCTTGTAGTTTCGCTTCTGTCTTATCCACTGTCTTCCTTGCTTCTTTATCTGTTCTGCTTCTGAAAAATCAAGTGTGTCCACTTCCTCAAAAGCTTCTTGACTAAATTTATGATTCAGTCATCCAGCATGTTTACTCGCAGTGCACACCATTACCTTAGTTTCCTTTTTATTTTGTGCGTCTTATAACCAACAGGCAGTAGATTTCTCATTAATTTTTGGAAATATTTCTCGTAGAGAAAAATAGCGGTCTGGCTAAAAAATCTTTAAAAATGAATTAAAAACAGTCTTGACCACAATAAATGTAGCAGTTCTTTCTATGTATGGTCCAAGTTTCATCAAGCTACGTTACTTGGCAGTTACTCATCACGAAACGCAATTTCGTGCGTAAGTTTTACCCAGAATTCTATTTTTTTTGGTGTGCTTATGGTAGATATGGTAGTATCTCGCAGTTTGAAGAGTGGAATAATCATGGTGTTTGTGTTTGTGCGAATCGTTTGAGTAATTGTTGAATATCTACAACTGTAACTCTCAAAATCAGATGGTTCAAATGGCTCTGAGCACTATGGGACTCAACTGCTGTGGTCATAAGTCCCCTAGAACGTAGAACTACTTAAACCTAACTAACCTAAGGACATCACAAACATCCATGCCCTAGGCAGGATTCGAACCTGCGACCGTAGCAGTCGCACGGTTCCGGACTGCACGCCTAGAACCGCGAGACTACCGCGGCCGGCTCTCAAAATCAGATTATCACTTGATAACAACAGTGATATGAATGTAAACTTGGGTATAAGCGCAGCAGTTATTTCACCTTGAACTGCTGCCTAGAGAGACAAAGACTAGGAGGTAAATGCGATAACGTCTGCCAGGCACAGTAAAAGACGCTGTCCTCGCGATGAAGGCTAGAAGCCTCGTAACGTCTTAGTATTGATGGGACTATGTCGCCCAAGGTACCCCACGATGTACGCACACGTAAAATGTCTTTCTCGTAATTCTGGTCTGTTATTGTTGCGAATATGCTGGTTATTTCACGTCGTTGAGGGATACACCAGTTATTTGCTGTCCCTCTACTACTGAAACTGAGCAAATTCCCGGTCTGTACAATCCTTGCTATCGTCGAACAAAAAGTATTTAAGAAATGTGATGATCCTTGTTATCCGGCTCTAACAAAAATCACTCAGCTATAACGTCAAAAGCTGAAATATAAGTCGTTGTTACCGAGTAGAGTAGTACGTTGATTAAGGAGCTGGGAGATACCCGGCTCCGGTACGAGTTCGTGGACTGACGGTTCCTACAAGAGACTGGACGAACCCTTAAACACTGCTGCCACCAGTTTCCTTCCTCATGCGTGTTTATTGCGTGCTTGTTCCTCGATTTTAAGGATATCGGCAGCAACAAGATGATACACTCCAGTAATCTAAACAACCGATTATTCTTCTAGTAGTGTTCAACTTCTCCCATGGAGGACCACAGACTAATGTCTTTTGTATCTTGAATGCGCGAATAACCATTTCCTTCTTTCTTTCTCACTTCACATTCTCTCGTACATATCTCTATATGTAATAGATAAATTTATTTTTAATCTTTGTCATGTACCACAAAATTGTGAATCACTCAGTAACCACAAAAAGTCTAAGCAAAATGTTTCATTTTATATATTACGTAAGCTTTTCAAATCTCAGTCTTCCGATTGCACCCTCCCCTTTGTTTATCCTGTGCTAATCTTTCCGTCTTTGTATTTACTACATCCAACAGTTAATTAATTAATTTATGTATTACGGACATTCTATCGATGTGGAACGAGTGAGTTTGATTTGTTTATGTGCATGGGTGCACCCTGTTTATTTACAATTTATTAGGTAGCACAGGGTCACAGGAAGGTTTCAGATTGATTACGTGGTGGTAAGATACATATTTAGAAATCAGATTTCACACTTTGAGATATTTCCAGAAGCAGATGTGCTCTCCAACGGTAATTTATTGGCTGTAAACTGCAGATTAAGAGAAAGGAAGTTGCAAAATGGTGGGAAATTAAGATGACACATCGATAAATTCAAGAAACCAGAGGTTGTTGAGAGTGTCAGAGGGAGTATTAGGCAACAATGGACTGAAACATGAGACAGGAATACAATAGAAGACGAATGGATAGTTTTGAAAGACGGAATAGTGAAACCAGCAGAGCATCAAGGCCTAGTAGAAATCCTTGGAGACAGTGAATTTAATTGACCAAATGAGAAAATATAAAAATACAGAACCTGAAGCAGGTGGAAGGGAACACAAGCATCTAAAAATAAGACTGAGAGAAAATCCAAAACTCCTAAGCAAGAATTGCTAGAGGACAAATGAAAGTTTATAGAAAGAATTGTGACAAGGCGAAACATAGATGCTACCTATATGAAAATTAAGGAGAACTTCATGGAAAGGAGAAGCAGTTGTAGGAATTTAAAGAGCTCGGGACTAAGCAAAGAAGGGAAGGCTGAAAGGTGGAAGGAAAATACAGAGAGTCTAAATATAGGAAACAAATTTTAGGACAATATTATAAAAATATAAAAAGTAGATGAAGACGAGATAGGAGGTATAACAATGCGAGAAGCTACAATCTTTGCAATTTTGAAGGTAGTAGGGATAAAATTAGGGATAGAAAGGTTACTTATGATTGTACAGAAAGAAGACTGCAGTTGCAAAAGTCGAAAGATATAAAAGGGAAGCAGTAGTTGAGAAGGGAGTGAGACAGGATTGTAGCCTGTCCCCGATGTTATTCAGTCTGTACGTTAAGTAATCTGTGAGTGAAACCAAGGAGAAATAATGAAACGGAACTGAAGTTCAAGCAGGAAAAAATGAAAATTTTGAGGTTAGCTGATGACATTGTAATTTTTTCAGGGACGGCAAATGACTTGGTCTATCAGTTGAACGGAATGGATTGTATCCTGGAAAGAGACTGTAAGACGAACATTAACAAAAATAAAACAAGTGTAATAGAATGTACCCAATTAAATCAAGCGATGCTGAGGGAATCAGGTTAGGAAATGAGACACTAAAAGTAGTAGGTGTCTTTAGATATCTGGGCAGCATAATAACGGATAATGGCCGAATTAAAGATGATACAGAATACAGATTGGTAACAGTAACAAAAACATTTTTGAAAAAGAAGAATTTGTTAACATTTAATACTAGCTTAAATGCAAGGTAGTCTTTTCTGCAGCTATTTGTGCGGCCTGTAGTCTTGTACGGAAGTGAAACGTGGACGTCTCGACGATGAGCGTTTCAGGCAAGAAAATAATAGAAACTTTTGAAATGTGGTGCTAGAAAAGGTGCTGAAGATTAGGTGGATAGATCGGATAACTAATGAGGAAGTGCAGAACTGCACTGGGTAAGAAAGAAATTTATGTTACAACTTGAGTTAAAGAAGTTATCATTTGATAGGACACAATCTGTGGCATTTACCAATTTGGTAATACAGGGATGTGTGTGTGTGTGTGTGTGTGTGTGTGTGTGTGTGTGTGTGTGTGTGTGTGGAGGGGAGAGGGGGGGGGGCGCTCGTAAAAATTTAGAGGGATACCAAGAGATGAATACAGTAAGCTGATTCAAATGTGTGTAGATGGCAGAAGGTGTTCATAGGTGATTATGGTTGCACTGGCTAGATTAGCCCGAATAACTTCATCAAACTGATCTTCGGACTGAGGACCACAACAACGAAACAACTACAAATAGCACACTGACTTAAATCTGAAAGAAATGCATGTTAGTCTGCGACGGTTTTCATGTTAAAAGTAAACACAAATTTACCGACAAAGTAAACGAATTTGTCTATTACACTACACATGCTAATAGTTTTTAATCAAGTATTCTGTATAGTGCAGATGGAATTGTCGGGAAGAAATTATTTCAGCCGGCCGGGGTGGCCGAGCGGTTCTAGGCGCTACAGTCTGGAAGTGCGCGACCACTACGGTCGCAGGTTCGAATCCTGCCTCGGGCATGGATGTGTGTGATGTACTTAGGTTAGTTAGGTTTAAGTAGTTCTAAGTTCTAGGGGACTGATGACCTTAGAAGTTAAGTCCCATAGTGCTCAGAGCCATTTGAACCATTTTTGAAATTATTTCAAATTAGATAAAAGAAATTGTTTCACTGTCGGTCAGACATTTTAAGTTACTGGGTAAATGATTAAAAAGTTTTGTGACTACATATATTTTTTCTTGGGACATTACTGTTCCTCTGAAATTGTGATAGATTGCTCATGCCGAAAGTCATTATCGAATGTATATCGTACCAAGGCCTAGTTACAGTAGCTATTAAGAGCTTTCTTCAAGCTTACTAGCCGCTTACTACATCCAACATCCTCCAGATTATATACCTTATATTCTAACGCTTGTCTGTTTTACAATTCTTTTCACTGACGCTGAGCGAGAGGGGGCACCGGTAAGACACTGGACTCGCAATTGAACAGACAGCTGCGCAGTTCCCAATCCAACCATCCGGATTTAGGTTTTTCGTCGGTTCCCCAAATCGCTTAAGACAACTGCCGCGAAATTTATCGGAAAAGGATACGTGAGATTTCCTTCCGCACCATCCTCCAATGCAAGCTTGTGATCCGTCTCTAATGCCATCTTCGTTGACTGGACGTTAAACCCCAATCTTCACTCCTTTCTTATCTCTACAGCTCTTTCCACTGCAAAGTGATCTTCCCTGAATAGTCGACGTCTCATTAGCCTGTTCCCCGTCCTGCTAGATTTTATTCACTACTCTCTCTAGCAACTGCTGATTTCGTGCTACGTCCTTCTATCTTACTCTTAATATGCTTCTGTAGGACCACATTTTGAATTCTTCCAACATATTTTTCTCCAGTTTTCCACGGTATTTCATTTGCATGGATTACTGTTTACGTAACTGGAGAGCTGCATCAAACCAGTTCAGACTGAAGACCGTAACACCAACATAAAACTCTGTTCCTGTTTCCTGCATAACAACATTTTGTTCTTTGTGGAGCAAAACAGTTATCCATCCCTGCGTTCCGTAGTGGGTATGCTGCTCTCCAGTTGTTTAGTTCGAGCGAGACATACTACACCGTTATTCGGCTCGTGTAGCATAGAACTACAGTCGGTGTCTGGTGTTTGTTTCAGTAAACCTAGCACGAAATATCATTAGTGCCACTACTCTACTCAAACTTAGGTTCGGACGCTGATGAGACTTTTTCTTTCTTTATCTAGTGGTAAAAACTGTGTAATGCATTCTGGTGTTGCGGGTCATCCGCGGATGTTGCGTTGGTGATTAATGGCTGCAGGTCCTCATTAGCTGTTGACAGCTCGAGCTGATGTATACTAATTACCCGCGCTTTCTAGTCTGGCACAGGTTAACGAATTGAGGTTATAAATAACAGTCAGTTAGGAGGAATAGCTCTTGCGTGAGTCCGAAAGCACGTGGAAAGATCCGCTCCTAGCTTACGGTTTCGTCCATACATTTTAAAAGAAAACTCTCGTCGAGTGCAGAATGTGACAAATTCTTAGGAAAGAACAAATCAGTATAGCTGGAGAATTGTTGAAGAGCACATAATTGATTAGCACTCGAGGTTGGACAATATCAGTTGACTTCTTTGCTACTCTGCCGCCGTCAGTCCGTGTCTGAGAGAAGCTTCCACATGCACGCACGCGAGATTGTAGCTCGAGAGCCAGTAGCAGTTAATTACACTTGGACAAGCATCGATCTTTCAAAGTTCCCGTGTGGCTGCTATGTTTTAGTTCTTTCTTTCTTCCTTCCTGTTCCTTTTATGTGAACAAATAAAACATTCTGATGGTTCTCGTTTCGTGTGAGCTTTCGGGACATGGTCGTATCTACAGGATTTGCGGGCCAAGTATTTGACTTGACCTGGTGCAACTTTTCCGTAAGTTGATGATGTTTAATACTTCTCTCCCAACTGTGGATGCGTATCTGCAAAAGGGAAAGGCAGAGAGAGAGAGAGGGGTCAAACTGGACAAAATCAACAGCAGAATCGCTTCTGTCCTTGTTCTGGACTGGAGGCGTCCACTCTGATGAATATCTCGCTGACGCTGAAAGGTGTAATAAAGATGTCCTAATAGGACGGATGCTTGGGTGCTAGGCTATCACACATACAATGAAAGTAACACAGAATAGTAAACAGTAAAATATATTACTCAACTTTGGCAACACTGTTTACAGCAGTTGTAGTATGCATGTTTGGCCTATCTGTCCCGCGTTGACTAGAGTTCCGTGATCACAAACTAAATAATATTCTCTGAACTGAAGTCGGATGAAAACCAGTCACCTGTCTTGATGTGCTATTCTAAGAACAGTTCCAGACTAACAGTACTCGTTTAAATCTCCAGGCAGGCGGCCTCTGTCCGTGCACGATACTTCTATCCGCTGCTCTGTTTCTACTGAAGACAAACCGTTGTCTGCGTATCGGCCACTGTTTCTGCCTTACCAGAAGACTTGAAAATACGACGAACATCCTGTCAAACTCGGACCGACTTAAACTTGCAACAGGCAGCTTCTGCGGTCTCTCTTCCTGATGGCGCAGCCACTCCAGGGGCAGTGATGCCGCGGCCAGTGATTGGTTCGCGCGCCGCCATGTCCCTGCTGCGGACGGCCGTCCACTGTACTTCTGGTACCGACAGTCGCAAACTCTTCTCGCGTGCTGTCCCAGCACACTACACTCCTGCGCTCTTCCGCAAAGCTACTCAAGATGTGTGCAGCTGTTTGCTATTTCTTCTGCCACAGCGCTAACAGGAACTGAGTTGCGTTTTGTTAGTTGTTTACTTGTAGCGTCCCCTTAGAAAAATTAATGAATTACTGTGCTGATAAACATCTTATGTTATTCGACTTTCAAACAGCTGAGCAAAACTGAACGTACTCAGACATTCACTAAAGTGACACGCAATATTTTTAACGCAACGCAATCTGACTTTCAGTAATCCCTACAAAAGAATGGCCCTGACTAACAATAACTTATACCTTTCATAAATTCTTACCTCACAAAAATCTTCGTTACTCGAACTACTGCAATACATCGAGGGCCAATACTGCCAGCTAAATAAAAGATTCTAACTACTGAAGGCACTAACTACTGATAGGCATAGTTAACAAATGAAAGACTTTGATAGAGAACAAACAATGTATTTACCTTAATAGTGTTCAAAAGTCATAATATATACAGGGTGTTACAAAAAGGTACGGCCAAACTTTCAGGAAATATTCCTCACACACAAAGAAAGAAAATATGTTATGTGGACATGTGTCCGGAAACGCTTACTTTCCGTGTTAGAGCTCATTTTATTACTTCTCTTCAAATCACATTAATCATGGAATGGAAACACACAGCAACAGAACGTACAAGGGTGACTTCAAACAC
Source organism: Schistocerca nitens (assembly GCF_023898315.1). Taxonomy (NCBI): domain Eukaryota; kingdom Metazoa; phylum Arthropoda; class Insecta; order Orthoptera; family Acrididae; genus Schistocerca; species Schistocerca nitens. Next base: position 5,663,016 of record NC_064615.1, on the reverse strand, counting down.
TTTGTTACAGGAAATGTTCAAAATGTCCTCCGTTAGCGAGGATACATGCATCCACCCTCCGTCGCATGGAAACCCTGATGCAGCCCTGGAGAATGGCGTATTGTATCACAGCCGTCCACAGAACGAGCACGAAGAGTCTCTACATTTGGTACCGGCGTTGCGTAGACAAGAGCTTTCAAATGCCCCCATAAATGTAGTCAAGAGGGTTGAGGTCAGGAGAGCGTGGAGGCCATGGAATTGGCCCGCCTCTACCAATCCATCGGTCACCGAATCTATTGTTGAGAAGTGTACGAACACTTCGACTGAAATGTGCAGGAGCTCCATCGTGCATGAACCACATGTTGTGTCGTACTTGTAAAGGCACATGTTATAGCAGCACAGGTACAGTATCCCGTATGAAATCATGATGACGTGCTCCATCGAGCGTAGGTGGAAGAACATGGGGCCCAATCGAGACATCACCAACAATGCCTGCCCAAACGTTCACAGGAAATCTGTGTTGATGACGTGATTGCACAATTGCGTGCGGATTCTCGTCAGCCCACACATGTTGATTGTGAAAATTTACAATTTGATCATGTTGGAATGAAGCCTCATCCATAAAGAGAACATTTGCACTGAAATGAGGATTGACACATAGTCGGATGAACCATTCGCAGAAGTGTACCCGTGGAGGCCAATCAGCTGCTGATAGTGCCTGCACACGCTGTACACGGTACGGAAACAACTGGTTCTCCCGTAGCACTCTCCATACAGTGACGTGGTCAACGTTACCTTGTACAGCAGCAACTTCTCTGACGCTAACATTAGGGTTATCGTCAACTGCACGAAGAATTGCCTCGTCCATTGCAGGTGTCCTCGTCGTTCTAGGTCTTCCGCAGTCGCGAGTCATAGGCTGGAATGTTCCGTGCTCCCTAAGACGCCGATCAATTGCTTCGAACGTCTTCCTGTCGGGACACCTTCGTTCTGGAAATCTGTCTCGATACAAACGTACCGCGCCACGGCTATTGCCCCGTGCTAATCCATACATCACATGGGCATCTGCCAACTCCGCATTTGTAAACATTGCACTGACTGCAAAACCACGTTCGTCATGAACACTAACCTGTTGATGCTACGTACTGATGTGCTTGATGCTAGTACTGTAGAGGAATGAGTCGCATGTCAACACAAGCACCGAAGTCAACATTACCTTCCTTCAATAGGGCAACTAGCGGTGAATCGAGGAAGTACACTACATACTGACGAAACTAAAATGAGCTCTAACATGGAAATTAAGCGTTTCCGAACACATGTCCACATAACACCTTTTCTTTATTTGTGTGTGAGGAATGTTTCCTGAAAGTTTGGTCGTACCTTTTTGTAACACCCTGTATATATAAAATTTACTGTCTCTGTCCAGATCATCCTCTCTCAAATCTCCGCCATCTCTCTCTCTCCCCTCATCCACCACTGCTGGCGGCTCACCTCCAACTGCGCAACGCTACGCGCTGTTAACATCCAGCTGCCCAACACTACAATAGCAAACAACAATGCAAACTAGCCACAGACTGCACACAGCATAGCCAGTGATTTTCATACAGAGCGCTACGTGGCGTTACCAATAAGAAAAGCTAAACAGCCTACTTACATACTTTCATATCTTTCAAAGTAGATGTTTTTAGGATATTCCTATCACGACTCTAGAAGATACGCTGCGATTAATGACATTTACTACTATGCGATTTAAGCTTATAAGGTTCTAGTTCACTGTTGAATGTAGAGAGATTTAAACTGTAGCTGCATTCATTCTATAGTTTTTTCTCACATTTTATCCTAATTTAAAAGCATGAAATGACCCTCCAACGATATGTTTTTCTTACAAATATTGAAACTGTCATTTTTTGGTGTTCACGCAGGCATTGTCAGGCAAGAAGCCATTATTTATTCGCACCAATAATGGTACTCGAGTCGGAAGGAAGCGGTTTCGAACCCCGTTGGTGGAAAATTTTCAGTGCCAGTATTTGGCCGACAAGGGGAAGAGAGGTGGAGACATAAAGTTCCTGACCACAAGTCTTTGCGCCAATACCTGGATTAGGTTCCAAACTTCTCCACAGTATCTCAATAAGTGAGGGTATGTGGCATTTGGCATTACAGAAGGCGATCCGTCCGTCAGATGAGGACCTTAAGTTCGGCGACTCCCTTGGTGCTAAGTGCCGGTATCGGGTTTCGCCCTCTGCCTTCCATTGATCCACACAACACGAACCCAGCACTACACTGTACAAGTACTCGTCGCAGCCAAACACAAGACACACGTAGGCCTACACGCCTGACGCTTCATAACACGCCGGAGCCAGGTAACGGCAAACATCTCCACTAGAACCTTGCCTAGAATGGCAATGAAGGATTCCTGCCTCTGCTTCGTACTCTCATTCGCCGCGTGTGGGACTACGTTTTTCGTAGTGATTCCAACATACTTTTGTAAATAAAAGTCCGGTGTTCTTTGGCGGTTTTCTCAGGAAAATCAGTGTTATTTCTCTGACACAAATTTTAGCTTCGGTTTCCTAGATGCGAAGGGATTTAATAATCGTATAATTAATATTCTATTGCAACAGATTTGTCAATCGCGGTAGACAGAAAAGGAGGTAGACATTCTGAGAAACTTGGTTCTTCCAGTATCCCTTCTGCTCTTTAGTTTTGGTCTTATTTAGTCTAGGGATTGTTCGTAGCGTGACAGCGCAAGTAAGCAAAGTACTTACGTAATTACTACGCTGGTCACCTTGCTGTTTATGAACCTATTGAAAATGCAATTGATTTTGAGACTCACCTTCTTGCCGACGACGCTCACGTTAGAGACGGAGCACAAATGTTAGGTAGGATATCGGTCGTGACCGGTTTGCAGGTACCGTCCCGTTATGCGTCTGAATTTGCCATCGGTTTCAGGAAATGGAAATTGTAAATCTGGGCGAATTTCCTTGAGACAGAGAAGTTGCTGTCGATGCATCAGCACGGCTTTAGAAAGCATCGCTCCTGCGAAACGCAACTCGCCCTTTTTTCACATGATATCTTGCGAACCATGAATGAAGGGTATCAGACGGATGCCATATTCCTTGACTTCCGGAAAGCGTTTGACTCGGTGCCCAACTGCAGACTCCTAACTAAGGTACGAGCATATGGGATTGGTTCCCAAGTATGTGAGTGGCTGGAAGACTTCTTAAGTAATAGAACCCAGTACGTTGTCCTCGATGGTGAGTGTTTATCGGAGGTGAGGGTATCATCTGGAGTGCCCCAGGGAAGTGTGGTAGGTCCGCTGTTGTTTTCTATCTACATAAATGATCTTTTGAATAGGGTGGATAGCAATGTGCGGATATTTGCTGATGATGCTTTGGTGTCGTTGAGTGACTGTAGGAGGATACAAGATGACTTGGACAGGATTTGTGATTGGTGTAAAGAATGGCTGCTAACTCTAAATATAGATAAATGTAAATTAATGCAGGTGAATAGGAAAAAGAATCCCGTAGTGTTTGAATACTCCATTACTAGTGTAGCGCTTGACACAGTCATGTCGATTAAATTTTTGGGCGTAACATTGCAGAGCGATAGGAAGTGGGACAAGCATGTAATGGCAGTTGTGGGCAAGGTGGATAGTTGTCTTCGGTTCATTGTTAGCATTTTGGGAAGATGTGGTTCATCTGTAAAGGAGACCGCTTATAGGACACTAATACAACCTGTTCTTGAGTACTGCTCGAGCGTTTGGGATCACTATCAGGTCGGATTGTGGGAGGACATAGAGGCAATTCAGAGGCGGGCTGCTAGATTTGTTACTAGTAGGTTTGATCATCACGCGAGTGTTACGGAAATGCTTCAGGAACACGGGTGGGAGTCTCTAGAGGAAAGGAGGCGTTCTTTTCGTGAATCGCTACTGAGGAAATTTAGACAACCAGCATTTGAGGCTGATTGCAGTTCAATTTTACTGCCGCCAAGTTACATTTCGCGGAAAGACCACAAAGATAAGATAAGAGAGATTAGGGCTCGTACAGAGGCATATAGGCAATCATTTTTCCCTCGATCTGTTTGGAAGTGGAACAGGGAGAGAAGATGCTAGTTGTGGTACGAGGTACCCTCCGCCACGCACCGTATGGTGGATTGCGGAGTATCTATGTAGATGTAGACGTAGATGAATGTATATTTGAGCCACTGTCTTCCAGAACGCGTGTCTAGAGGGTACTTTTATTGGGTTTCGTATTTTTCGTCCGGGACGATACCGCCGACTGGTCGAGTGGATTAGCCGGGTCGCCTGCAACGGCAGGGGAGTAAAAGCGTGGTCCGCGGACGGTCCGGCGGCACTAACAGCCCATAATGACCTCGCATTCGAGTAGGTGACACGCGTGTGCTTTCTCCCAGAGACGGGGGGCCACCTGCTTAATTCGCCCATTACGCAGAGCGAAACGACGGAGGCGGAGCGTAGCGAAGCAAAAAGACAAACCTGTAAGCGACACTGGTGCTCGCGGCGCGCCGTCGTTTAGGCTTCGAGGCTCGAGTGATGGGGTAGTAGTAGGAGTAGAAGCAGCAGGTGGGGGCGGGGGGGAACAACAAGTGGCCGAGCTGCGCCCGCGGCTGGCCGGGACACACGTACAGCGGCGGACCGCGACGGCAGTCGGCGGCCGATAATTTTGCAATCAGTGGGCGGCGGGGTGCCGAGAAAGTGGAAGCGGTCCCCCTGAATACGGAGGATAGCCGCTGCCTTATGGCCGCCGGGAAACCTGCCCCCTGCCACTGGCCGCCGCTGCCACAGTTACGACACGCACTCGTTTACCCGGCCACCTCCGGGGAAACATTAATCCCGACCACTACCAACTTTTTCCTCTAAATTCTCTCTCTCTTTTTTCCTCGCATTTCCACCGCGCTGCCGGTTCAGGAATTACTTGCAATCGAGCGGCACGCGAACGTCGCTGTTAATCAGAGGTCTCGGGAGGCAGCAAAGTCTGATGCCCGCAGCGCGTGATGGGGAGCGGCTATCGAGCGTGAAAACAAACCAACTCGCGACCTGCTGGCTGCAGCAGAGCGCCGGTTAAGCGGAGTCGACCTCGCCTCTCTCTCACAACAGTGACAGTAGCAATTTTCGCAAAAAGACGCGAAGGGAAAAAAAATACTCGATAGCGAAGTTAACAGCTATTACAGCTTGTCCGTAGTAACCTCTCGTATCATTGGGCAACGTAGCAGTATGTTTAAATGAAAAATTCCACAGCCTTCATAAAGCTTTTGAAAATCAATAGTTCAAAAATGGTTCAAATGGCTCTGAGAACTATGGGACTTAACATCTGAGGTCATCAGTCCCGTAGAACTTAGAACTACTTAAACCTAACTAACCTAAGGACATCACACACATCCATGTCCGAGGCAGGATTCGAACCTGCAACCGTAGCGGTCGCGCGGTTCCGGGCCGAAGCGCCTAGAACCGCTCGGCCACAACGGCCGGCTCAAAATCAATAGTTCCGCTTATGATTATATACATATTCTACGAGAAGTAGTCACAAAGTTTCGATTGTGAACTGGAAAAAATAAAGATAGGTAATTATTTGTTTGTTGGTTTCCAGGAACATCATATCCACAATCCTGGTGCACAGGAAAATCCCAGGGCGATAAGTGCAAACCAAAATGGCGTAGGCGTAGAGCATTGATAAAGTGCGGTACGGTAATTCTGTCTCGGCAGCGGCACGGATATTGCAGCTGTGCCACGCCAACCCAGACTACTGAGGAGGTTACCTGGAATGACGCCAGACAGCTGCAGTTTTTCTGACGGTGCTGAATAGGAAGGAATTACTACACGGCACTTTATCAACGGTCTGCGGCATTTTGTTTCCCCTCCTGCAGCGGCGTTCTTCGGTACCGTGCCCCTGCAATTTCAGTGTGTCAGCACTGCAGACATGCACGTGCAAACAGACACGGTATTTCACAAATCATGTTACATGCTTCTAGAGGTTGTAGAGGGGACTTAGTAGATCAAATATTACGTATGGAGTCATGTCCGGACACATTATCCAACGATGTTGCAGAGCGTCATTGTTATAGTCGTCGGTATCTGGAAATGTATGTATAATACACAGGTTGATTCCGTGATGATGTTACAAACTTCTTAGGATTATGGAGGAGGATAAACGTATAAATTTGAGGTAAAGGCCCCTGTATCCGAAACGAACGAGTCGATAGTTATAAACGAAACCCGTTCTGATACCTCTGACAATGGTATGCGTGTACTGGTATTGTGTTGCTAAAATTGTAGAACAGGAAACTGTCAGAACTGGCAGTATGATCCAAAACAAGAAAAAATGCCTAGTAAAAGTGTGCTTTAAAATGCAAACATTAAGAGCTATGGGCATTTGTTCAGTACAGGAGATGTGTTTCACAGTAGTGACGAAGAATAAGTGCTCATAGCTCCACAGGCATGCATTTCAGAGTCCATATTTATTAGGCGTTTTTCCCTTGTTTTGGTCCATACTACTACTGACGAAACATTCTTAACAACAACAGTACCGGTTTTTCTATTGCACTGTCAGTGGTTTTAGAGCGATTTTCGCTTTTAAATTTCGACTCATTCGTTTCCGGTACAGGGACCCGTACCTCAAATTGATACATTCATCTTTCTCCATCATCGTAGAAAGTTTGTAACATCACCCCGGAATCACCCTGTGTATACGTACATTTACAGGCGTCGGCGCCCATAACTTCGACACTGTGTAGCGTCGCTGGAAGCGTTTCCGGACATGGATCCCTATGTTAAAGATGATCTACTAAGTCCCCGCTAGAGTCTCCAGGGGTGCGTGACGTGAGTTGTGAACTGTATATTGTACTTGACTGTATTTTTTCGTTGTGATTACATCTTGTATTGTTTGCAGTTGTGATTTCAAATTACCAAAATCGGCTCTTTTTACGAGATATCGCGTAATTTGTAATTTCGCATGTAAAAATGCAATAACTCTGACGTGACAGTTCACTAATAGTAACCGATAGTTACTGAATTTTAAAACTGCATTTTGACTTCTTATCCCGTCAAAGAAAGATATGTACCCAGTAGAACAATTCATGATGGTAGAGATGCTCCACCAATACAGCCACTGTAAAGAAACGTCTAAAGAATCACAGACTACTGCGTAGTAGGTGTGAGACAAAGTATAGCACTGTAGACAGATTTTGGATGAAACGCGTTTGGCAGTCAAGTGAACAATGCGTGAAGCCTTCTATGTCTTCTGTGTATGATGTTAAAACGTGTGTTTCTTTCCAGTGCAATGAACTTTGACATGGTGACGAAAGTAGCACTAAATGGATTAAAAAAATAGCGTGTAGTTTTGGGAGAAATCCGATTTTCCAAAAATACAACACTTAATTAAGCAAAAACACTGAATTTGACAGAAACAACGAATTTGGCAAGACACTATACCGAATTTGGGGAAAAAAAAGATCGAATGTGGAATTGTACGGAACTTGGCAAAAAATTAAAACGAAATTGTTGAAAACATAATACCCAATTTGGCAAAAAAACTACACTAAAGTTGGCAAAATCAGCGCTAAATTTAGCAAAAAGGTGCACTGATTGTGGGAAAAACAACACAGACTTCATCAAAAAAGTTGCACTGAGTTTGGCAAAAAATAACACCAAATTAGGCAATGAATGACTAATTTTGGACAAATATCATCGAATTACCAAAACATAACACCAAATTAGGCAAAATAACAACATCGATTTATGCATTTGACCATAAACTACAACGATTTTTTGCTAATAATAAGTAACAGATGCCAGATCACACACTGAGGTCGGTATAAGTGGAATACGGGGGTCAAATTCAACTCAAAGAAGGTAGAGACGTAAATGGCATTTCCTTGATTGTTTGGTTTTTCCTAATTTTTGTAATTCAACCTCTTCATCAATTGTGCTGTAGCACCCATTACCTATCATTGAGAGTAGCAGTTAGTCGATATTACATACTCAACAAGTTGAACAAACGTTTTGACGGGCATGAATGAAAATATTCGTATGGTCAACAAGAACGTAAGGAGAGGAGTTTCTTCTGTCGTGTCGTTCTACTTAGTGAATTCACCAACTTCTGCACAGCATTAATGTTAATTGCAAGTCAAGTACCCTTTCTGGGCTGCCTTTCCTCTTTCATATAGAAAAATATAGTGGTTTAATTTTTTCAGCGAATCTCAGTTCAGTAGAGTCGGGAGAGCAGAGTACAGCCTCATTTCACAGGCTATTTGGAAAGTCTCAGTCGATTTACCGGCTCGCAGCCCACTTACCATAACCCGTAAATCAGTCGTGTTCATAGTGGGTAGTGACCCAGGAAGTCGCTCTTTGAGAATGGAACGGCATCATTTTACAGGGTATTAGGAAAGTTCAGGTTCATTACCTGTTGGTCACAGCCACAACTCATAAATAAATCGTCGCCACAATGGCTTGTGACTTAGGAGGCTCGTCCGTTCAGAGTAAAATAACGTTTCTTTTATATATATATATATATATATATATATATATATATATATATATATATATATATATATATGTGTGTGTCTTGTAAGTCTCGCTCTCCTAACTTACGTTCACATTGTGAAATTGCCATTTGTTGCACAAATTCACTGTCACAGTACGTAAATCAAAAGTGACCCTGTTGTGTGGTTATTTACGGTCTCCCATTTTGACTCAAGAGCTTCCGTACACTTTCTCGGAGGTAAGACATACGTTTATCTTCGATGACGATGATGATGACGTCGACGTCGACGACGATGATGATGATGATGTCCCCTTTCTGTTTATTAAAGTGGCATGCTAGTTCAGGTTCAGTTGTTGCGAAAATAGTAATGACAAACATCCTTTAATTTCCAGAAGACCTAAGCCAGCATTTTATCTGTGAAAATATTGTGCTAGCTAAGGTGTCATTGCGATGTCAAGTGAGTCAAGCTGGGGCATCAGTATAACATGTATATTTTAATTGAGTGGTATTTTATTTGTAACATGTTGATGTTCCCTGCCACATTTTATTACAATGTGACACATCATCACTTTATGACCTTCGGTGTTGTAAAAAGCATTTATGTCTAACAATGCTACAAGATAGGATGATGATAGCGCAGATCTGTCGAGACTGCTAATAGTAATAAAAATAATTACTAGCGAACTTGGCAAACTTGGTTCTTCAAGAAGAAAATATGAACGTCTGCTATTACAAGTAAAGACGCATGTTATCATAGGTCGGAGGACGTCTTGTTAACGGACGGATCACTGTCAATTGATTTCCCTAGTTAGAGGTTTAGAATGTATCCCAGGAGATTGACGTGGTCCACGGTGATCACCTCCTCTTGATTGTTAAGCTGCTGTGATAAAACTTACTTCGACCATAAGGATTCGGAACGACTGTAAACCGAGTTCAACCACAGTAATACATATTAGGAGCCTGGGATTCGAAATGAGGAAGAAATACAAAATTTTTCCCCAATTACCTTTGTGTCAACAGTGCAAAAGAGGAGAGAGAAATTAATCTCTTGCGCTCATTACGCAGCACATGCAGGGGATACGAAAGACTGAACTTTTTATGCAATCAAACCGGTTGCAACTTAGCCTCCGAGAAGTACCAGGATGTTCTTTCTTTCTACGAAGTTTGCATTGATTTTGCAGTTACTCTTGCCCTGTAGAATTGTCTTAGAGCAAACGTCGGCATGGTAAGATTGATAAAAAATCTGATATATATCAAAACAGGGAAAGGGAATCGAAAATAGAAAGGTACAAGAAGCACTGATACCGCAGCAGCTGACAGCGATGACATAAAGGCAACAAATTCTGTCAGCACATGAAGCCTCGTAGCTGGAATAAGGAAGACAACATGAACCAGATGCGCAGGAATGTAAAACAGAATCATCACATAGGTTTAGATCATAACCAACATTTTGTCTGTGACACAGATGGCATGTGAGGCGCATGTACGGCCTGTACTGAAATCTGTTCAAGTGCTTACGATCCGTATCAGGTTAAAAGAATAGAGGAAAGGTCGCAGTGTTTCTGCCGTGCAGGGAGCTGTGTCGAAAATACTGCAAAACCCAATGTGTAAGGGACTTGGGGAACGCGAAAAGATAATTGAAAATTATACTGATATAGCTTCTGGAGACAAAATCTAAGCACATAGTTATAGACCAACAACACAATGCCGAATACCTGCTGCGTATGGATCACAACGCTTTCCCCGTAGTTAGAACAGGCTTTTCCACTTCGGATGCACTTCAACTTCTTTGTACAGCTCTATATTGTAGTGGGGCGGACTGCACACTATTTCAGTCTTCCCTAGAAAACTTATTCATTGGCATTTCCAGCATGCAATCAGACGAGTTTATGTCTCGATAACGGAAGTGGGCTTTCGGGACATAATATACAAATATCCTTAAGCTTCCCCAATTAGTGTTTCCATAGAAATTATGAAGACGGAATACGTGCATAACAATTCGCACGTATCAATGTATCCAATAACTTACCACGTTCTTTCCATGGATGAAAGGTAAGTTAAGACGGTACAATAAAAGCGATAGATTGGAGATGTTACTTGTGAAAGCCAGAGACTATTTTAGTTGTTACGTTAAAGCTAATCATTCAGTATAAGTCGATTTCTTCCATTTTAAATATAAAAATGTGGCTTTAAAAGAAGATACCGCGGCACAACAACTATTTGGTGCGCTTCAAGGACCGGTTTGTGCACAGCAGTCGATGAGGATGCAGAGCACTACTTGGCAGCTCGTACGACAGGGGGGCCGAGGCTTTGGCCCGAGTGAGCCGGAGCCCTTCTAATTGCAGCGCCGCCCACGCCCAACCAAGTGGCCAATGAGGGCGGCCGGCGGAGGTGAGCGATGCTAATCCTCCCCCGCGCCGCCGCCGCCGCCGCGGTCATACACGGTCCCCCGGCCTTGAGCCGATCTCCGCTCGCGGTGCCTAATGAAACGCGTGCGGTCGCTGTCGAGAGCGTACTCACAGAGCGAGGGGCCACCGCGAGCCCGAAGCCGACCATCGTCGCGTTAGTTACGATTTCAATCATTGAAATTATTAATCAGTCGAGATTTTTAGCAACAAACCACTACCTACATTTTAAAAACTGTTTCACACCATTTACCGATTTCTAAACCTATATGGATACTGCGCAAGGCCCTTATGATGTGTGGCGGAGGGTACTTCGTGCACCACTGTCACTTTCTACAACTACAGTTCCAGTCTCGAATGATGCGCGGGAAGAACAACGTTTGTTGGTAAGCTTCCGTGTGAGCATGAATCTCTCTATTTTTGCCTTCAGAACCTTTTCTTCTGATATAATTTGGAGGAAGCAGTATGGCATGTAATTGCTATAAGTACAGGTATTTCTATTGCTGACTGAGGACGGTGTACTGAACAACAAGGTCGGTGTACTGAACAACAAGGACGGTGTACTGAACAACAAGGACGGTGCACTGAACAACAAGGACGGTGTACTGAACAACAAGGACGGTGTACTGAACAACAAGGTCGGTGTACTGAACAACAAGGACGGTGTACTGAACAACATTACATCAACGATACGTCATTTGCAGACCAATAATTATGCCTATTACAAGTTGTATGGTTTTAGGTTGGTTAGTACCTCCAAGTATGTGTGGAGTGGCAAGTCATTAAAGCCAGATCAGGTGTTGAAGAGTGGACGGCGCGGACGTAAAACGGTTAGTACAGACAGGCGTAGTCCACATAGCGGTGCAATACGACAGTGCAGAAACCGTCGGGTGGTGAGGTCCGTGACGTGTTTGTGCCAAGACTGTTCGACAGAGATAAAAAACAGCCAACACTCTGATGTGTGTACATGTCAAGGCATCGGCACTCACACCCGGCACACCTGTGTGTTGCTTCACCCTCAGAGGAACGACACTCCTGGGATTTTAACAGTAAACCACCCCCTTTCATAGCCTCTGCCATTGGAACATTTCCAGGATGCTTTCGCGCTTACTAAATGAAACTGTAGCGAAACGCGCTGCTCTTCTTTGGGTATTTTCTGTTACCTCTATTAGTCGTATCTGGCAAATATCCCAGACTGAAGAGTACTTTGCAGGTATTGCTCGAACGATGGTTTTGTAAGCTTCCTCCTGAGGCTTCTTGAAATAAATCTCAGGCTGTTGCCTGTTTTCCTACGATTAGTTTTACGTCGTTGTTGCACTTTAAATCGCTCCGCATGTGTACTCTCAGATATTTGATGGATGTGACTCCTTCCAATGTTTGTTTGGCAGTCTTGAAATGGCTCAATAACGGGTCTTCTCGCCTATTCGTGCTGAATACGTTTAATTTCTTTATGTCTTGGTCCAAACGTCACCCTCTGCCTGTCTTCCTGCATTTCGCTACAGTTATCTGACATTAGCCACAAGATTATTTCTGGTGTTTTCACGTACATGCACTTAGCTTATTACTTGGAAACGTATAGACAAAAGTGTCTATACATTTTTATCTTCATGGCTATGTACAGGAATATGGTAATCTTATTAGGCGCAGACTGAAACTTGACTATAGACTGCTACAGACAAAAGTAGAACTCGTACAGACTGGTGCAGACAAATGCAGATAAACGGCAGAATTTTGAAAGCGGACGATCTGGACGTGTGTCCATCATAAAGAGTAAATTTGTAATACTGTACATCATGAACTGATATATATATGATGACTTTTGAATATTATTAAGGTAAATACATTGTTTGTTCTCTATCAAAATGTTTCATTTGCTAACTATGCCTATCAGTAGTTAATGCCTTCAGTAGTTAGAATCTTTTATTTAGCTGGCAGTATTGGCGCTCGCTGTATTGCAGTAGTTCGAGTAACGAAGATTTTTGTGAGGTAAGTGATTCATGAAAGGTATAGGTTATTGTTAGTCAGGGTCATTCTTTTGTAGGGATTATTGAAAGTCAGATTGCGTTGCGTTGCGTCAGTTTAGTGTTGATCAGAATAAGTAAAGAGAGAAATGTCTTGAGTACGTTCAGTTCTGCTCAACTGTTTGAAAATCAAATAACGTAAGAGGTTTATCAGCACAGTAATTCATTAATTTTTCTTAGGGGAGGTTTCAAAGCCTACGGAGCAGTCTAGTTTGCAGCGGGTATGCTGTTCCCGACCTTTTAGGTTTATCCATCTAAAGCTCACATGTTCGCCGAGTGAAGCTTGGGACTGCTGTGAAAAAAATAAGGCATAACTTGCACGTCTGACGACTTTGTGCGACTTTCTAAGGACAACTGCAGCTCTTTTCGCATCGTTCCGCAAAAGTTTCGAATCAAATGGAATGTCGCTGTGGCAACGCAGGGACAATGAGCACAAGGCCAGCGCGTAGATCGTAATTAACTCCGCTCCAGCCAACTGCTGCATTTTTTTACGCTGTGAAACAACGGTCTCTTTAGCCCGAAAGACCGGATTAATTTCAAGCGTGACGTGTTCAGTGAAACAGAGAGGTAATTTACTTTGCTGCGTATTTCCAGTTATGTTTCCTATTTCTCTTCATATCTCCACTAGCCATTTAAACAGGAAAAAGTTACTTGTTTCAGGGTCGTACAGTCGTTATAGGCGGAAAGAATTTGATTTCAGCATGTAGACTGTGTACACCATACGGGATGACACAATATTTTACTGATGATGTACGGTTCACAACGTCTTCCCGAAATGAGATCAGACAGCATTTATTTTAGAAAAACCTGTATTTCGCTCAGTGATACTTACCATTTCCTAGCGACACATAACTTTATACACGTGGCTAGTATTTCACGTTCGGTCCTTCAGCACGGCTCGCAGCTGAGGCGTTTTCTCATTCTGCAGCGGCTATGCGGCATTTGTCAGCCAATGAGGCGTGCGTGAGAGTACGAGCTCCAGATAAACAGGCAGTGAACGTGAGAGAATTCACGCCATCGAGATAGAATTTGCCATGCTCTGAATTCCATCCTCTATACTGTAACAGCGTGGTGTTTTGATTGAAGTTAGGTTTTGATCAACCATAACATTATGGCTACCCCTCTAACAGCCGCCTTTGGCATGCAGATCACCTAGGTTCTACAAGAATCTAGCATGTGGCGGGAAGTAAATGGCTCTCAAAGTCCACGTGATTCCTGTATGTTATGGCAAGACGATTTGTAAGATAAGGGGCGATCGTAAAGTTTCCGTTCGCGAGTCATACTTACCCTGTTTCTACACTGAAGCGCCGAAGAAATTGATATAGGGATACGTATGCAAAAACAGAGATATGTAGACAGCCAGAATACGGCGCTGCGGTCGGCAACGCCTATACAAGATAACCAAGTGTCTCGCGCAGTTGTTAGATCGGTTACTGCTGCTACAGTGGCGGGCTATCAAGATTTAAGTGAATCTGAAAGTGGTGTTATAGTCGGTGCATGAGTGATGGGACACAGCATCTCCGAGGTAGCGATGAAGTGGGAAGTTTCCCGTATCGTCATTTCACGAGTGTACCGCGCATGATAGGAATCCGGTAAAACATCAAATCTCCGACATCACTGCGGCCGAAAAAAGATCCTGCAAGAACGGGACCAACGACGACTGAAGAGAATCGCTCAACGTGACAGAAGAGCAAACCTTCCACAAATTGCTGCAGATTTCAATTCTGGGCCATCTACAAGTGTCAGTGTGCGAACCATTCAACGAAACATCATCGATATGGGCTTTCGGATCCGATGTCCCACTTGTGTACCCTTGATGACTGCACAACACAAGGCTTTAGGTCTCGCCTGGCCCCGTCAACAACGACTTTGGACTGTTGATGACTGAAACATGTTGCCTGGTCGGACGAGTCTCGTGTCAAATTGTATGGAGCGGATGGATGTGTACGGGTATGGAGAAGAACCTCGTGAATCGATGGACCCTGCATGTTAACAGGGGACTGTTCAAACTAGTGGAGGCTCTGTAGTGGTGTAGGTCATGTGCAGTTGTTGTGTTATCGGACCCCTGATACGTCTAGATACGACTGTGACAGGTGACAAGTACGTAAGCACCCTGTCTTATCACCTGCTTCCATTCGTGTCCATTCTGCATTCCGACGGACTTGGGCAGTTCCAGCAGGACGTGTCCAGAATTGCTACAGAGTGGCTGCAGTAACACTCTTAGGAATTGAAACAGTTCCGCTGGCCACCGGACTCCCCAGAGATGAACATATTGAGCATATCTGGGATTTCTTGTAACGTGCTGTTCAGAAGAGATCTGCACCCCGCCGTAGTGTTACGTATTTATGAACAGCCCTGCAGGATTCATGGTGTCAATTCCCTCCAGCACTACCACAGACTTTAGTCGAGTCCATGCCAAGTTGTGTTGCGGCACTTCTGCGCCCTATAAGATTTTAGGCAGGTGTACCAGTTTCTCTGACTCAGTGTATATGTCTTTGCATCTGTACCTGTATCAGAGTGCCGTTGTGTTTCATATACGCTGCAGTAACGTCCTCAAAGAGAAACGTTTTTGATCGCGCCTTTGATTTGAGCTGTCACACAATCGTAGGAGTGGATTACTGTAGAACATTGAAGACTATAAAACAACTGGAACCAGTTTCTTTGTCAAATAATGATAACTCGATTTTGATATTGTGGTTTGGAGAAGCGTCCTTTGGAGTTCTGATTCATCTTGTGGATGGAGATTACATTTAGCTACACGAAACGAGGGAACCAGATGTGAGAAAAAGTTCACTACACCGCAAATATTTAATACTATTACGCAATCCTGTTCTGTGTTTGGGTGACTATTTTTTTCGTTTGTCCGCTTACCTGTCCATGGAACGAAGTTGCAGGTATAGAGGAATGAATATTACAGTAGCAACACTTGGCCCTCCACTAAAAGTGAGAGAAAGTATTGTACTTGGCTGAGCGGAGGGAGAAAGGTGGAGATTCTGCGTTACTGTCACGACTCATGTATTAATGTATTAGTGTTCTTAGCAACCATGAAGTTTCAGTATTGAGTGGCTTACTGTCGCCCGTGTTTGTGTCGTGTAGTGTAGGCCCCGCTTTGAGCGACTGTGGCCTCAAAATAAGGAATAAAGTCAAACACTATTCCGATACACAGCCTACTCCTCTCGAAAAGTGCGAATGGGGGAGCCGAATTTAACGCCCCTACCAGATCGCCTGGTCATCAACGTTGCTTTATGTTCACTCACTAAGAAACGTCGAAGTAATTTAGCGGTATACGCTAGTGCACAGTCTGATCAGGAACTATACGCCACCACCCTGATTCTCATTTAGTGACTAAATTGCGATCAGATGTTTTGTACGACAATTTTACCAGTAGTGGCATTGGGCTTGGAGGTGGTGGACTCATCTGAACTCCACAAGACACCAAGTATAGTACTTGTCTGCGCCGTGTAGACTTCCCTAGACACTCTCCTGCCCAATACTACAATGCCGATACGGCTATTTACGGCGACGAAGGTGTCATGATGCGGAGTAACCAACCAACTGAGATCTGAAGATGACCTGTAACGGCCATAATCATTTACATCTTCTTGCAGCTGCGACTCATATAAAATATCAACATTAATATCTCTCTAAGACAATATTGCAGGCATTTTAAAACTGGATGGGGTATGCAGTAAAAAGATATGAATGTTCACTCGTTCGATCGTCGTGTATTTTGGCCCTAAGAGGTTATCTACGGAAACACTTGCGACCGCGAAATATTCGTTTCATTGCGCTTCCATCCCATGCCAAAAGTGTGTAGTTCTCCCCTCCCCTCCATTCTCACCCCCTTACAAGTATACACAGTTCTTATAAATCTTCTGTCTCCCAAAGACGTAATCTGCTACACCAGTGCGAGCCCGAACCCCACAGGCAATATTTCGGAGACTGTTCAGAGATATTTTCTGAGTAATTTGGTAGAAGGGACATGTGCTCTCCGGCAACTTCACTCACGGAACTTTCTGTTGATGACAATAATGTGCTCTTAACTCTTCTCCCTCAAGTTCGAAATCAGTGCTACTCCGTTCTGCGTCTAGCTTATTTCTTCGGTAGTTTTAGGCATGCGTTAACCGAGGTACACAGCAGTTGTGGTGAGTACATTATGTAGGTTTTTTTCACTGTTGTGACTCTACGTCCACAGAAATACAAGTAGTGAGGTTAAAAACCCAAATAAATCGTAATAATCTTGATCGTGTTGAGGACCACAGCTGACACTAATGTTAATGATTAATTAACACCACGTCAGCTGTTATTTTAAACACATTTATGGCGTTGCGATCGCTTTCGTTCGTTGAACATCGTCAGGTCGCCGAGTTGTGCTAAAGTCATGACAAATGGTATGGTTGTCGTATGTAATGTAAAGAGCAAATCCAAAAGCACTGATCATAAACAATATGCCGACCGCCTGGAAGAAATATGGCGAGCAGACACGGCGTGTTGTGTGTAGTTTACTGTTCGCCACACTTGTGGAGGCGGTCGGCAGAATGTTTATGATCAGTGTTTTTGGATTTGGTCTTTACATTACAGACAAGAGCCAGACCATTTGTGTAATGACTTCAGCACAACTCGGCAACCTGAAGACGTTCAACGAATGAAGCCGATCGTAACAAAATAAACGAGTAATAGTACAGCTGAAGTGGTATTCATTAATCATTATATGATGATGAGGATGATGAGGTCCCATACTCCTTGACAGAGCGTAGGGGACGATGCGGGAGACCCGCACCGCCGTACTAGGCAAGGTCCTAGTGGAGGTGGTTTGCCATTGCCTTCCTCCGACCGTAACGGGGATGAATAATGACGATGATGAAGACGACACAACAACACCCAGTCATCACGAGGCAGGAAAAATCCCTGACCCCGCCGGGAATCGAACCCGGGACCCCGTGCGCGGGAAGCGAGAACGCTACCGCAAGATAATAAATCGTAATTGCATTCTTATTCTGCAATGAGCCACCGAGCACCATGGGTCTCTCAGACCAAATTACTCAGAAATTATCGTGGAACAACCTCCGACGGTTTTGGAAAACCGGACACTGTCAGGTGAAGGAGACACGGCGATCTGTGCTATTTGTTACAAATTTCAATACCCTTCATCGCAATGTAACATGTAATGAAGGAAATGTCCTGACTGGCTCACCGTCGCCCATCCCGAACCGCTAGAGTGTCGATCTTATACTGCAAAGTGTGTCGATCTTATACTGTAGGCATCGTTTAAGAGGGCATTTTTCGACATTTCCCCCTGAGGGGGTGAAGTACGAGATGAAAAGTTTTTTGTAAAATACCGCTATTGAGACAATTTTGAAGCCAGAACTACAAAAACTGGTATTTGGCTTCTCTGCCGGAAATTACAGAAATACGTGTTTCAACATTTTTAGAAATTCAGCCAATAAAGGGGTGAAATAGTAAGTGAAAATTTGAAAAAAAAAACCGTAACTACCAATGAAGCACTTTTAAAGCTACATTTATCGAAATCGGTATTTGGCTCCTAGGTTAGAAATAAAAAAATACGTGTTGAAGTGTATCTGGAAAAATTTTTATGAAAAATTTTATGAAAATATTTCATTATGGAAGCAGTTAAAGCTAAATGTAAGAAAATTTGTATTTGCCTTCTTGCTTAGAAATAACAAAAAATGCGTATTTTTGTGTTTTAGGACATTCAACCCATTAGGGGTGAAATAGGGGATGAAAGTTTTTATCGAAATATGTCATTACGAAATCATTTTTGAAACTAAATCTCCGAAACGTTGTGTTTGGCTCCTTGATTATAAATTAAGAAAAACGTTCTTTTTCTTTTTCTTGGGGTTTCAACCGCTAAGGGGCGGGGATGAAAATTTTTACGAAAACATTTCGTTATCAACACAAGAAGTCAGAAAGACTAACAAAGGTCTCCGATTCCAGCTTCAAGAATCGCTTTTTGGTCAGAAGTACATCAGGAAAAGACCATGTTTCTATCGCCTTAATTGGAGCGAAGAGTTCAGAAAATATTGCAGTTTGTGGACAACATAAAAATTCGATTAAAGAAAAACTAATAATAATAATAATATGTGTCCCGACCGTATAGTGTACGTCAGCGAAGCAGCGTGTGCTAAGCTAGTAATAACTAGATATGAGTGTCTCCTTCTCGTTGTATATGATTAAGTGTAATTTTAACAAATTACTCGTAGGAATGGTTTTTTGATGATTGTTATTGTGTGATGCTTCTGGTACCAGTTACAACGACATTACACTGAGGTGACAAAAGCCACGGGTTAGCGATAGCGTGTACAGGTGGCGGTAGCATCGCGCACAGAAAGTATAGCAGGGCAGCGCATTGGCGGAGCCGTCATTTTTACTCAGGTGAGTATCATGTGAAAAGGTTCCAGACGTGGTTGTGGTCGCACCACGGGGATTAACAGACTTTCAACGAGGAGTAGTAATTGGTGCTAGACGGAAGGGGCATTCCATTTCGGATATCGTTAGGGAATTGAGTATTCCGAGATCGAGATCCACAGTGTCAATACTGAGCCAGGAATATCAGTTTCTACCCATTACTTCTCACAACTGACAACGCTGTAGTCGACGGCCTCCAGTTAACACCGGCGCTTGGGTAGAGTAGTCGGTGCTAACAGACAACCAACAGTGCGTGCAATAACCGCAGAAATAAATGTGGGATGTAAGAAGAAAGTATCCAGTAGGACAGTACTGCGAAATTTGGTGTTAATGGGCTATGGCAGAAGACGACCGAAGCGACTGCCTTTGTTAACAGCACGACATCGCCTGCAGCGCCTCTCGTGGGCTCGTGACGATATCGTTTGGACCCTAGACGACAGGAAAACCGTGGCGTGGTCAGATGAGTCCAGATTTCAGTTTGCAAGAGCTGATGGTACGGTTCGAGTTTGGCGCAGACCCCACGAAGCCACGGACCAAAGTAGTCACCAGGGCACTGTGCAAGCTGGTGGTGGTCCACAGTCGAGTGGGCTGTGTTTACAAAGAATGGACTGGATCCTCTGGTTCCATTGGTTCAAATGGCTCTGAGCACTACGGGACTTAACTTCTGAGGTCATCAGTCCCCTAGAACTTAGAACTACTTAAACCTAACCAACCTAAGGACACCACACACATCCATGCCAGAGGCAGGATTCGAACCTGCGACCGTAGCGGTCGCACGGTTCCAGACTGTAGCGCCTAGAACCACGCGGCCACTCCGGCCGGCCGAACCGACCATTGGCTGGCAACGGTTATGTTCGGCTACTTCGAGACCGTTGGGACCCATTCGTGGACTTCATGTTCCCAAACAACGATGGAACTTTTGTGGCTCATAAAGCGACACGTCTCTGGGCTACAATTGATGGCAATTCGTTTGAAGATCATTGTGGACAGTTCGAACGAATGCTTTGGGCAGCCAGATCGCCCGACACGAATTCCATCGGACATTAGTGGGACGTAATCGAGAAGTCAATCCTGCACCGGCAACGCTTTCGCAATTCTGGACGGCCATGGACGCAGCATGGTTCAGTATTTCTGTAGGGGACTTCAAACAGTATGTTGAGTCCACGACACGTCGAGATGCTGCAGCACGTCGGGCAAAAGGAGGTGAGATACGACAAAAAAATAATTTGTACCTCTAAATGTAGTTGCATGTGGAGAACTAAAAATTTCAGTAATATTACTATTAGCACTATTCGTGTGTGCATATATATCTTGTAATCTGACTTGTTGCACATCATATCGATAAAATCACCGTGAAAATGATCTGCGGAACGTGACATAACTAAACTAAACTAATCTGTCACCTCATTGTATGGTTTGTGATTGTGGGCCAACCGAAACCGATTACCTAGTTACTACACTCCTGGAAATGGAAAAAAGAACACACTGACACCGGTGTGTCAGACCCACCATACTTGCTCCGGACACTGCGAGAGGGCTGTACAAGCAATGATCACACGCACGGCACAGCGGACACACCAGGAACCGCGGTGTTGGCCGTCGAATGGCGCTAGCTGCGCAGCATTTGTGCACCGCTGCCGTCAGTGTCAGCCAGTTTGCCGTGGCATACGGAGCTCCATCGCAGTCTTTAACACTGGTAGCATGCCGCGACAGCGTGGACGTGAACCGTATGTGCAGTTGACGGACTTTGAGCGAGGGCGTATAGTGGGCATGCGGGAGGCCGGGTGGACGTACCGCCGAATTGCTCAACACGTGGGTCGTGAGGTCTCCACAGGACATCGATGTTGTCGCCAGTGGTCGGCGGAAGGTGCACGTGCCCGTCGACCTGGGACCGGACCGCAGCGACGCACGGATGCACGCCAAGACCGTAGGATCCTACGCAGTGCCGTAGGGGACCGCACCGCCACTTCCCAGCAAATTAGGGACACTGTTGCTCCTGGGGTATCGGCGAGGACCATTCGCAACCGTCTCCATGACGCTGGGCTACGGTCCCGCACACCGTTAGGCCGTCTTCCGCTCACGCCCCAACATCGTGCAGCCCGCCTCCAGTGGTGTCGCGACAGGCGTGAATGGAGGGACGAATGGAGACGTGTCGTCTTCAGCGATGAGAGTCGCTTCTGCCTTGGTGCCAATGATGGTCGTATGCGTGTTTGGCGCCGTGCAGGTGAGCGCCACAATCAGGACTGCATACGACCGAGGCACACAGGGCCAACACCCGGCATCATGGTGTGGGGAGCGATCTCCTACACTGGCCGTACACCACTGGTGATCGTCGAGGGGACACTGAATAGTGCACGGTACATCCAAACCGTCATCGAACCCATCGTTCTACCATTCCTAGACCGGCAAGGGAACTTGCTGTTCCAACAGGACAATGCACGTTCGCATGTATCCCGTGCCACCCAACGTGCTCTAGAAGGTGTAAGTCAACTACCCTGAACAGCAAGATCTCCGGATCTGTCCCCCATTGAGCATGTTTGGGACTGGATGAAGCGTCGTCTCACGCGGTCTGCACGTCCAGCACGAACGCTGGTCCAACTGAGGCGCCAGGTGGAAATGGCATGGCAAGCCGTTCCACAGGACTACATCCAGCATCTCTACGATCGTCTCCATGGGAGAATAGCAGCCTGCATTGCTGCGAAAGGTGGATATACACTGTACTAGTGCCGACATTGTGCATGCTCTGTTGCCTGTGTCTATGTGCCTGTAGTTCTGTCAGTGTGATCATGTGATGTATCTGACCCCAGGAATGTGTCAATAAAGTTTCCCCTTCCTGGGACAATGAATTCACGGTGTTCTTATTTCAATTTCCAGGAGTGTATTTGGCTGAATTGGGATCAGAACTATTACAGTTTGTAGCTGCGCAGTTTCGTCGGTTTAGTCTGGCTCGGCCCTGTATAGCTGCGACCTTATTCGGCAGCCTCGCTTGCTGCTGCGTCACTTCCGCGTGACGCGTGCCCGTTGCCCGGCGTGCCGGCAGAAGTGCCGCTCGGGCTCTGTTCAGAACGCGAATCCGGGTCGAGCGGTGCTCGCTAGCGCGCCGCGGCGCAGCTCCGTGCGTCGTACCACGCCGCTCGTCAAATGTCACCGGCCGCATCGCGTAGCATCTCTGGAGGCGACGTGACAGCCGTCTCTGACGTTAGCCGGCGGTACTGTACAGAGTTGCGTCCTTAGGTAAACCACGGTCCGGTAGTTTTGGTACAGTACATAGATGACGTAGCAAATGGTAGGATTACCGGCAGAACTGGTAGCATTAGTAGGGAAAGAAACACAGCCGATTCTGTGGAAGAGCAGCTGGGAGCTAACGACTTCTCTTTGTTTTTTTGTCTGTTTGTTCTGCACGTAATTGGAATCGCACTTCGTTCAGTTTCACTCCATTGTGTATTTTACATCCCTACAAAATACAAATTGCTTATCATAAGTAATAAAAAGTAGTTGTTCACGTACCTCCTGCGCTTTTATGTAACCGAAGCAATTTCTTTTGATGCACAAACACGAAAAATAGGTACGATTATTGTTATTATTTTGTATTCAATAGAACATTCTTCATCGCGTTCACAGGCAAGAGTCAATAGTTTCCTGTTATTGATGAGTGCGGCAGCTGTTTAGCAACAACAAAAACACGTTTTATGTAAGCTCGACAATCTACTGAACGTATGTTTGATACTTTCTTTTTGCTTTTTTTTAATTTTACCTTTTTTTGAGGAAATTGCTTTTTCTCGCATTGTATGATAAATCTGTTTTCTTTTTTTCCTTACAGAGTTCCTCTGTTTCATATTAGAAATCGACAATGAGTAAAAAGGTGAGAAGCCCGTTACAGGGTGGGCCTGTTTAGGGTAGATAGGGTCGACAGGGCGAATCAAATACTTGTAAGGACACAAGTTTAGTAAAATACCATAAAACAAAAAAGTTTGCATAAACACATAAAAAATTTGAAAAATGCCAATAAAATGTTTTGTGAATTAATTTGTCTAAGAGTAAGAAAAGAAACAGATTAGAGAAACATTTGACGCGTCTCGTTTGCTCTGCATGATTTCGCGCATCATTCAGAGGCGCTAAAAATGTTCTTTAATCTATTTTATTTCTTACTTTTAGGCGAATCATTTCACAAAACATTTGACCTGTTTTTTTCAATTTTTCTTTATATTCTCTTTCGTTCATAAGCATGCCTGACTGACACAGCATTTCCTTTCAAAATGTCTTCTGTTTTTCATTCGAAGGAAACAGTTTTCACAGTTAAAAATGTCACACCACTGTAGCTTTTTATGAGCCATATAACTATGTCGTGAACAGATGCACTTTCTGATACTTTATTTACATAGCTAGTAGTCGCTATATGTCAAATATTTCTTTCCCTCAAACCCCTAATTAAGGGCCGGCCGCGGTGGTCTCGCGGTTCTAGGCGCGCAGTTCGGAACCGTGCGACTGCTACGGTCACAGGTTCGAATCCTGCCTCGGGCATGGATGTGTGTGATGTCCTTAGGTTAGATAGGTTTAAGTAGTTCTAAGTTCTAGGGGACTGATGACCACAGCAGTTGAGTCCCATAGTGCTCAGAGCCATTTTGAACCCTAATTAAGTTTTTCTTTATTATCGTGATTACCTCAAACTAATTAATTTTTTATTATATATTATTTTCAAAACTAGACTCAACGCTGATCGATTTGATAACCCATGTATCCATTTTCCATTCATCGCTCAGCTACGAAAATTCGAATAAAGTGCCATTGTGTAATTTGTAGAGAGTGTTACTTCGCTGCGCTCAAACATTTGACGGGAAAGAGAAAGCATCCTGTAAAGTAATACGGAAAAAGTAAAGACAATAGGCGACGCTCAGAGGATCTTGACGAAAGAAGTGCCGAGCGTGGAAAGCCAGCGATGGTAAACAGGTGGAGTCAGCAACTATTAACAATTTCTCTTTCACACACATCATCTACGTTCGTGTGCAACATCATAGTGTTTGTCAAATTTTGTAGGTAGAATAAAATATTTCCAGTGACGAGACCCTTTTCCCACTAGACCGCTCAACAAATTTTTGTGGTCGTTCAATTTGAAACAGCTGTTCAACATGCGTCACCATCACTTTTAATTATTTGATGGAGGCAGCAGCGCCTCTGTTAGATTCCGCCGTCTTCCTTCCCATTGGCTCACGTTACCCCTTGCTATTAGCGACGTCTACTTTTAATGACGACCGCTGTGCCGGACAGGAGGTAATTGAAGCCAGTCTAAAGTTGCGTACGTTCATTTTTCCTGTGATATCATCTCTTCCTGTCATCTGAAGACTGTTGCGAATATTTCTTCTGAGATTTTCTGGCGAGTGAAACTGCGCTTACATTTGGCAACATGAGCGAAGGGAGTGATTAAAATGATTTAAAGCTTTAAAGATTCCACGATTATAAGAGATTACACTGTTTCTAAGAAAGCTTATCTTTATGAGAATACTATGACGAAACAGAAGAAGCGTTAAATTGTTTGCCGAATGTGGTTCTGATTACGAAATAAAAATTATATTTAGCACAGTATTATCGTTTTTCTAAATAAAGAACCGTATCTCTTTCTCTCTCACCATACACATTTGCTGTCTCCATCTGCCTCCATATTTCCCTCCTGCTCTCCCGCTGTTTCTCTGCCCCATCGTCATTTTCGCTTTTTGTCTTGTGGCACCCGTCCACCTGCCCCCATTATCACGTACCCAAATTCTTGCTCTCCTGTGTCTTTGTTTTGAGATTGACCCGTTACTGTCCAGAAGCGGGATACAAATAATAGCTTGCCACTCACATTAAGTTTAGCCTAAATCATTTCGGGAGAACACAACTCACTCCTTGAACAATAAAGCAAGCTCATCAGTTCCAAATCACTGTGAACAGTTTTTTCAGTCCTACCAGGAGAGAACAATCCATACCTCTACTATGTTACGTCGATAACAGTTGTGGGAGGAAGAAGAAGAGGAAAGAGTTTGCGGTTCGAGGCGATTAGGTTAGACTTATGACAAGAATGATTGGTTCCAAAACTAGCGACAGCGTTACGAATTGTACCCAGCAAGGCTTGTCACATCTTATTTCATACAGCATAGCGTCTCCTGTTTTGTTGAAGTGCTGGAAAATTATGTTTCACTATTAGTTCGTCCACAAATTTCAGGAATGTTTACAACACAGTAGTCCTTTTTTTTCTCCGCGTTATCAGACTAAGTTTAGTAAAACTAGACCAGAAATTTTGTATCAAACACTAATCTTAACATTATACAACAGCTGGTCAACCTACTGAGAATTTTCCGGTGCATTATCGAGCATGTTTTGTTAATTCGCATACCCAAACAGGCTGAACCAGGAAAATGTGCCGATGCTGCTTCATTCAGCAACCACTGGCAGAACTGAACGTGAGAAGATTATTCTGAAAGCTTTATTTTGTCCACAACATTAATATTTTAAGAGTAAAGATGCAGGTCTTTTTTCGTAATGTACAGACACGAAGATCTCTTCACGCCCATTTTCACAGCTGACCCAGTCGTGGTTTCTCGGATCCTTTTGCAGTCCGCCTTACACTTTATTAGCACTTCGTGATGTTAGGATTTTCTCGGTTTTCTTAATGATATGTTTGCTGTTTGAAGTACTTTGTCACAAAACAATGAACAAACTTCTGGCGTCAGTTTTATTTTGGTCACCCTGTAAGAATTAGGAGAGAATAGTTACTACATTTTACTTACGTGAATAGCTGTTTTCCTCTGGACTCGACCTCAGCTTTCAGCAAAAATAACAAACCAGTCTTCTCACATATGATATCTTTTTTACAAATATTTGAACTTATGTACTCAAGAGTAGTATCAACTATTTGTGAAAATGAAGTACTAACAAAGTGTCAATTTGGTTTCCAGAAAGCCTTTTCATCAGAAAATGCTATATATGCTTTCACTGATCAAATATTAAATGCATTAAGTAACCGAACATCACCCAACGGGATATATTGTGATCCCTCATTGACTTTTGATTGTGTGAATCATGAAATTCTTCTAGATAAGCTTTAGACAGTGGGACAGTGCACAAATGGTTTAATTCATATTTGTCTGGAAGAATGCAGAAGGTTGAAATTAACAGTACAGATAGTCTGCAAAAAGCAGCAGAGTTCTCTAACTGGGGAGGTATCAAGAATGGTGTCCCACAGGGTTCGGTCTTGTGTCCCTTATTGCTCTTAATATATATTAATGACTTGCCATTCTATATTTGTGAAGATGCAAAGCTAGTTCCTTTTGCTCGTGATACATGTATAGTAATCACACTCAACAAACAAGAATCAGCTGAGGGAATTGTAAATAATGTTTTTCAGAAAATTATTAAATTGTTCTCTGTAAATGGACTCTCACTAAATTTTGAGAAAACACAGTATATACATTTAAGTACAACACCATTGATAAGTATAGACTATGAACAGAAGTCTGTTACTAAGGCAGAATATTCAAAATTTCTGGGTGTGTGCACTGATGAGAAGTTGAATTGTAAGAAACACATCCATGATCTGCTGAAACGGTTAGGTTCAGCTACTTGTGCTATTAGGGTTATTGCAAATTTTGTTGATGAACATAACAGTAAATTACCTTACTAAGCCTATTTTCATTCACAGCTTTCATATGGCATCATATTTTGAGGCAATTCATCATTAAGAGAAAAAGTATTCGTTGCACAAAAGCGTGTAATCAGAACAATAGCTGGAGTCCAACCATGATCACTTCGCAGACATTTATTTAAGGAACTCAGGGTATTCACGGTACCTTCGCAATACGTATATTCACTTATGAAATTTGTAATTAATAACCCATCCCAATTCAAAAATAACAGCTAAGTGCATAGCTACGACACTAGAAGAAAAGATTATATTCACTATTCCGGGTTAAATCTGACTTTGGCACAGAAAGGGGTGAATTGTGGTGCCACAAAAATCTTCGGTCATTTGCCAAAGAGCATTAAAAGTCTGATAAACAACCAACATTTGAAAACAAATTAAAAGAATTTCTGAGTGACAACTACCTCTATTCAAAAAAGAATTTTTAGATAGGCCTATGAAGTAGCAACTATTATAAGTGACACGTTCCACATCATTACGAAATGTCATTTCATGATCTATGGAATAAGTATTAATGTATCTATGTATGTATGACACACGGTGAAGTTTGATTTCTACTACTATTTCAGGTTTCCAGACATCGTATCGTAACGGGAAGTTAGCAGCAGCCTACTGCTGTAAGGTAAGTACACCTGTTTTTTGTTCCTAGAGTTTACTTTTCCTAGAGGTCTAAGGATAATCAAATTTGATTTCATTTAACATCGTCTTTACGTTGCAAGAGTTGCCTTCGGAGTGTTCTCACTAGTGATAAGTATTTTGAACGACCCGGTTTAGAAACTGGGAACTGCGATTAGAAATTACCTGATTCAAACACAAAACCAAATCTTACATATTTGACAATTAAAATACGTAAATAGGTTGGCGGTGTCATTTACAGAGAGAGAACGAAGATTTTATGTAACACATCTCGTCTTCATACGTCCGGAGTTTCAAAACGTTGTCCGTTGCAGGAATGAAAACTTTCGCTTTCAACCAGTCGACGTCTAACGTGAGTCACAGAGTAACTGCTTCAGTAATGACTGAATGAAACGAGTGTCTGCAGGTGCTCTTGCGTGATGTCTCTTTCCTAGTGTCGCAGGTTGTAGCTCGTAGTCAGACGTGATACAACAGGTTGGAAAAACGTTCCACGCTTTACTTCGGCAGTTTCTGTTTACAGTGTGGTCGCTAAGAAAATATGACTGTATCACGCCGTGATGTTGCGATAGGCGTAGATAATTTGTACAGTTTACCTATATCAAAGTTGTTGTTGAATGCTTGGCATAGTCCTTTGACCCGTCAAGTATGACGGTGTGTACTTAACGCCGGTCGTGCTGTAAGAAAAAGACAAAGTAGATATTGTAAGGAAATGAAGTTCACCATATTCAAGATTCCATCTTCACCGAAATGGAGATAATTGTGTAGGCCGTTGTTTAGTCTGTGTTCTTAATAACTGCTCTGAAGTGTCAGTTCAGGGAGAAATGTGAAGCCATCATTTGGAAAAAAAATCTATTTTCAAAACTAATGGCCGTGATCATGTTCCTGAGAAAGATTAAGCAGTGGTGAAGAGACTGGGTTGATTTTTTCGGAAGAGCTCTGTTCGAATACTCATCCAACTATCGTTCGTTACATTTCTTGTCGTCTTCTTTAAGAACTTCAGATTAATGCTGATTTTTGTAAATAGCCAGTGTGTACTTCTTTACCCTTTTTTGTCCCACGTCGAGCTGATGATTAACTCATACACCCTTTTCTCAATGCCCTAATCCTGGAACGTACTCTATCATAGTGGGGTAAAATTTGTGCACGGGAAGCAAGTAGCTAGTGCTTCGCACTTTGTGAGCAGCACTTGAGTTTCTCGTAGTGTAGACTGTAATTTTTAGTACCATTACAAATTAAGCAAATGAGAAGCGTAGTCTCCTACATTTTTCAATCTTATTGCCAGTGAAATACAGTACGTTGTCTTTTGACATTTTCAAATATGAAGACAGACCATCTGTTATGTTAAAATGCACGGTTAAAAAGCTTAGGTCAGTATCGCTAAAATTCCTTTATTGATTACTAGTCTCAGCCCCTCGACGAGCCATCTTCTTATCAATAAATATTATTACTTAATTCAGTGCGAATAAGGCATTATACATAGTTCACAAACTGTTGAGCTGAATCGCTCTTGTTGCCATGTACACGCTAAAGAAGGTAAAGTACAAACAAAACGACTTACTTTAGTGAGTACGTGACCACATCAGAGATCCAGCTCAGCAGATTGTGACAAAGTGTAATACCCTGAATTAAGTAGTAATTTTTACTGAACTGAAGATGGCTCACCATCGAGTTGAAACTAGTAATCAATAAAGGAATTTTTGCGATCTTGACCTAGGATTTTTATCCGCACGTTTCAGAAATAAAGTAACTCTACACCGCCTGTCATTTTCGGGTCTAGAAGAGAAAACTTTGGTTTAGCTGGAGATGCGGCAACGAAGAGTTCGACTGGGAAGAAACAACTCACGCCCTGCAGCGAGGTGTTCGTGATGCTCGTAGGGACTAGCAGTATAGACCCGGGGACAAGAAGGTAAGCCTGCGGTCGGTTTTTCTGTCTCCTCCGTTCGCCCAAAGGGGGCGGCAAGCGGCGAGCGCCGTGCGGCGCCGTTACGTCTGGCAGACAATGAGGCAGGCGAGCACGAGTCGCTTCTGCCCCAGTCGGTGCCCGCGGGAGAGCGCTTACCTGCTGCTCGTTGTGTAAGCCTGGTTTACTGCGACGAATCGTCTCTATAATACTCAACTTCCTTTCAGGGCCCGTCAAAGGAACAAAAATGTGATATACAGGATGGTTGAAGCTGATGACAAGCTTGTCTTTTCGCCAACAATAATCGTAAATTTTTGATCTTACCGTCAAATAAGTGAAGCACCGCGATGAGCAAGTCGCTGCTAACGAGGCCTGTTCTTCCGGGGTGTATTTTACGTGTCTTTCCATGTAGTTCCAAAAGACTGTGTATCGCGGAATTTCTCGGCAAAGCAATCATGGAACTGATGTAAATATTTCACCTAGCCGCACTTCAAAATAGAAGAGTTTTCCGAAACATGTAGCCTGATGAATAGATCAATCCAGCGGTAAAGTTCCAACATTTAATGACCATTTCCCAGGTTGCCACGGATGTTATCAAACCATCCACGGGGGTGGACAAATGTAAGGGACAGCGATGTGCACACACACAGACGACGGTGGGCATAAAAGAGCACTGCGTTGGCGGAGCTGTCATTTGGAAAAAGGCTTCCGACGTGATGATGGGCGTACGACGAGAATTAACAGACTTCGAACGCGGAGTGTTAGTTCGAGCTAGACGCATTGGACATTCCAGTTCGTAAATCGTTTGGGAATTCAGTATTCTGAAAGCCACAGTGTCAAGAGTGTATACCAAATTTCTGGCATTATCTCTCACCAAAGACAACGCAGGGACCAACGGCCTTCACTTAACGACTGAGAACAGCGGCGTTTTCTTAGAGCTGTAAGTGCTAACAGCCAAGCAACAATAAATGAAATAACCGCACAAATCAATATGGGACACGTGACGAACGTGTCAGTGGGGCGAAATGTGGCATTAATGGGCTGTGGCGCGGCGCAGAGTAGACGACTGGAAAACCGTGGCCTCGTCAGATGAGTCCCAATTTCAGCGGGTAGGAGCTGCTGGTAGGGGTAGGGAGTGGCGCAGACCCCACGTAGCACTGGATCCAAGATGTTATCAAGGCACTGTGCAAGCTGGTGGTGGCTTCATAATGGTGTGGCCTGTGTATACATGGAATGGGCTGGGTCCTCAGGTCCAACTCAACCGATTTTTTACTGTAATGGTTATGTTCGGGTACTTAAAGACCATTTGCAGCCATTCGTGGCCTTCATGTATCCACACAAGGACGCGCCATGCCACCTGGCCACAACTATTCGCGATTGGTTTGAAGAACATTCTGGACAGTTCCAGCGAATTATTTGACCACTCAGACCACCCTAGATGAATTCCATCGAACATTTATGGGACGTAACCGAGAGGTCTCTTCGTGCACAAAATTCGGCACCTGCAACACTTTCCCAAGTATGGACGGCTGTAGACGCAGTATGTCTCAGTATTCTACGGTGTACTTTCAACAACTTATTGAGTCCATGCCACGTCGAGTTGCCGCAGTATGACGGGAACAAGAAGGTCCGACAAGATATTGGGAGGTATCCCATCAATTTTGTCACTTCAGTGTACAAGCGAAGAGTCTTTGATGTTACATTCGTGTTTTGTTGCATATTCTAGTTGAAACTACCCCTTAGAAAAAATAAGAATGACTGTGGTGCTAAACTTTTACGTTATTTGATACAGAAACAATTGAGTAAAACCAAATGTGCTGAGACTGTTTTCTCTTTACCTATTCTGATCGTTTCTAAACTCATATATATATAGTTCATGACATCCAGTCTTACAAATTTCCTTTCTCTGACGGACACACGTCCAGATCGTCCGCTCTCAAAACTCCGCCATCTCTCTCCCCACATCCACCACTGCTGGCGGCTCACCAACTGCCCAACGCGACGCGCTGTTAACATCCAGCTGCCCAACACTACACAAGCGAATATTCCAACAATGAGTCCAACCAGCCACAGACTGCACACAGCGCAGTCAGCGATTTTCATACAGAGCGCTACGTGGCTTCACCAACATTAAAAACCTAAACAGCCTACTTACATAGTGAAAATGTCTGCGTAGCATCTGCTGGAAAACATGGTGACATCAATGAACGATCATATCTAACGTGTGACTGAATACGTGCGATGAAGCATTGTTTTTGCTGTTCGATGGTCAATGTGGACTTCATAAATATGCCTCCTATGATGTAGTCCAACGGTGGTACGAACTATTTCTCGTCGTATGACGCGTCTGTGTTTGCAGACGGGTGGGAGGTGGGACACGAAGTTTCATTTGAAGTTGTAGTCAGCCGTGTAATGTATGTAAAGCGTTCCCACAAACACCACAGAAATCCTTGCGAAAAACCATACTACCGTTTATTTCAGTATCAACAGTTCGCGACCTCCGTTACAAATTGTCACTGCAAACCGAGCCGGATGGCACAGTGATTAGAACTCTGGACTCAGGTTCAGTAGGCTAAAACATCAGATCCCCGTCTACCCTACAAGTATAGGTTTCCACGTTGTTTCCCTAAATCGACGGAGGGTGAATACCTGGGTTACTCCTTTAAATAGGACACCACCAACGTTTTTCCTCATTTGTGGTTTACCAGCGCCTGTGATGTTTATTTTTATATTTTTTAAATTTATTTTTTACTTTTGTAAGTTTCCAAGTTCGCCTTTATTCAAAAGTCTTCCGCTAAAGTTTCTCGATCGCAATAGGTTTTTATTTCTTTAGCCTTGATCACGTGTTACTTCTACTGCGCTTGTTTTCGGTTCAGGGTACAGCAAAGATGTAAGATGTAAAAATAAGAGAAGAAATAAAAGGCCTGCGACAGTGGCAAAACTTTGTCGAAATGTTTGGCCAAAGACACACAACATACTTAAGAATCGGGCACTGAGAAACATAAGGGCAGACCTAAGGCACACCGCCGTGCCGCCGTCGATTTTGGGACTGTAGTTCGTATGCGTGCCCCTGTTATCTGATGATGTTATGGTGAAGGAGGTATGTCTGTGCTGTGAGCCAACATTGTATATATTGACATTCGCGAAAAGACCCAGCGTGTTCTGAGCTGGAATGCGGTAAAGAACTCGCGTGAGTAGCAACTCGCGTCCATCCGCTCCGCCTAGGGACTTCGATAGCTCTAGCGGCATTTACCGGCGTGGGGAATGCGGGACCGCACGGATCCATTTCTACGAGCGCAGGACCGGATCTTCTGTCTTAATTTAATAAGGGAAAAAGCGCCGTCTGCGGGAACTCGGGAGAAATTTAATGAAGGCAGCTGCGCGGGCCGCGTCTCGTGAGCGCTTGGGCAATGCGGCCGGACTCGCTCGAGCCCGGCTGCGCGCAGATAAGAAGCGTAATTCCTTTCCTCGTGCCGCGCCAGACGAGGGAAACGTGCGCGCCGCGCCGCGCCGCGCGCACGCACATAAATACTGCGGGCGGCGCGGGCGTACGCACTGCGTCATCGCAGGCTCCCCCGCGTGGCAGGCGGGGGAGATCGGGAACCGTTGCGTAAGGGGGTGAAATCACGGCGCCCGCCGCTGCCGAAGCGGCCAACTGCGTCTCTCCTCCTACGCCTTACGTGCCTCCGATCCAGAGATTAGGTCTCTCTGTGGCTTTCATTGTGGAGGCACGGCAAGAATTACAAACAGAAGTAAGCGACTCTCGGCGTTGTTTCGTAAAGTCTAAACGCCTACCGAGCAAGCACTCCCTGGTGGTAATCAGTGATCACTGCTATCGGACCTTGGCCCAATCATTTTACTGGCTTGTACACGACACGTTATGGTAGCACCTCGCCATCTTAGGGTGACTGCTTGTTCTTACTACTTTGTTTTGTGTAGTACGGGCTCAGAGTTGCGATCGATGTCTCTAATGGATATACAAATTATCAATTTCTGGAACCCTCAATACAAACATTAAAAAAGCCGTCAAATTCTCTTCTTCCAGGATGTTTAACACTCGTGTGATTGGTATTTGTCATCAGAGTTATAGAGTGTATGAAATACACGGTCCTGTTACATTAATGTGACCACGCCTTACGTTTGTCGTCAGTGTGCAGTAACTGTGCAGACGGGACACTAGTGCGGAAACGGAGCGATTTATCCGACGTCCCAAACGGTAAGACCATTGGCTTTCGCGACAAGGGTGGAAGCGTTCCCGAAACGTCTCAGCCTGTAAACTATTCAAGTGCCGTGGTGGTTGAAGAACACCGTGCATGACAAAACTGCGGTGTCCAAAACCGGCGCCGAGGTAAATGTGATGCACGGCGGGCCATAGCAGACAGAAGTGGACTACGACTGCGGAGATGCGTACGGCTGAACAGACGTGCAACTCTTGAGCAACTGATTGCCCAGACGAACCAAGTGACTACCGGCAGAAGCTCCTCAACGACCGTTCAGCGAACGTTTGTGTTTGTGGGCCTCTGCAGCATGTAACGTTCCCTGGCATTTTCACAATTTATTTGTAACATATACGCCGATCTGGGCAAGTTATATATATATATATATATATATATATATATATATATATCTTAATATTACTGAATGTGGTATGAAATATGTTTGTTATTTTTATTATATTTTTTTGTAACATTTCTCTGTATTAGGATAGGAAATTTCTATATTTATTATGTGAATGTAAAAGTGTCAGTATTTGCGGTATCAGCGATATTTGCTGAAAATCGATTTACAAAGAAATGTTAATAATCGTAATAGTCGTGCCGTTGTTTATCTTTGGCATGTGGAGACTCTCTGTCGTTGTATGGACAGAGCAGCTAGTTGTGTGGACAGAGCCGCTAGAGTGAGGAAGGGTCAGTTGTGGACAGAGCAGCTAGTGTGTGGAGGAGTCAGTGTGTGGGCAGAGCCGCTAGAGTGAGGAAGGGTCAGTTGTGGACAGAGCAGCTGAAGTGAGGAAGAAGTGAGGAAGTGTTAATCCTTGATCGCTCTAGCAGACGCGATGTGCAGCTACGCTCGCGCCCATTAGACGCGCCTGATTCATTAACCCGCATTGTGGGCACTAAAGGTTGTGTATGCATCGTGGTTATCCAGCAGAGTTAAGATGTACTTCTTTTGTATCTGTCGGGACTTTGCCGCCTTTAATCAAAGCGTACGAATTAATGTGAGTTGACTTGTTGTTTGGGCTAAATATATTAGTATTCATTAAAAGTGTGAATTATTTATGTAAATGAGCATGCCCACGTCATCTATAAATCACATGCGTAATGTAGTAGGTTTGATCAGTGATAAATGTCGGCTTGGCAATAATTAAGACATTTTCTGTTAATTAAAATATTCTTGTGTTCTATGGCTAGTGCCGGGATAAAAGTCAGTAAAAATATTTCACAAAAAGAAAAACCCACTGCATTCTGGAAAGTGTATGCCAAGGCCGAATGATTTAAGAGACTCAGTTCTTATCCAGATAGTACTATCCAATTAATATGAGTGCACGTAATAATTTCCTTTAAATGTACGTAATCCTTAAGAAAGTAAAATTTGTTTTTTTTATTACCACACGTAATGAAGAGAGTGGTTCTACAACAAAGTTCGCACTAAGGCAAATTAACTTTTAAGCAAGAAATAAAATTATTATTTCCTTTTTTTATTTCTACGAAATTTCAAATCATTCATTCCAGTAATTTCGTTAAAATGGCACCCAACGTGGGGCTCGATTCAATTTTAAGAGAATATCATTAAAATGGCGCCCAGCGTGGGGCTCGAATATGCAGTGGCCACGAAATACCCTTGAGATACCTAGGGAATTAATATAGTCGAACTTTGTTGCAGGACATTTAATAATTTTGTCATGTACTGTATGTATTGCTTAACCAATATTGTGTGGTAATACCTGTGTATGATTTTTTGCATGAGAACACTATGTATCCGGAGCTGAAGCAGAGAGCTCATTATTTTGAAAAATTAATAACCTTCCACAATATCAGGGGGCAGCAGCACCCAAGATAGATCACCAAAAGGTAAAGCTACAGTGTAGTTGTCCTGTAGGTAGTAAAGTAGCCTCCGTGCAGTGTCCTCGGATCATTAGTGGTGTGCTTGTTGTTAGTACTTTGTTTTAAAATAACAGGACATTTAAGTAGTTAGTCATTGTAGTATATAGTACGTATGTATTGGGTAATGTCCATTTCTTGTGTGCTTATGTGAGTGAAACCTGAAGTGTTAGGATACTTAGTTCAGATTTTATTTCTTTTGTTTACTATGGTTAGATTGCGTAGTCAGAAAGATATCAACATGGATAATGAGCAACAGTTAGTTAATAGTGATACCGAGTTAGAAAATGGGACACAAAGTAATGTTAGTGACGTAGCTCAGGAAGTACAATGTGAGAATCTGGGGGCAGAAGGGCAAGAAATGTTGCCACTGCCACCCAGTGATTCAGTTGATAGCGTAAATAGTGAGCCATCCGCAAGCACTGGGCACGGACCAGAGAGTGGTGTGATGTCAGAAGTGCAATCATTAAAAGATATGTTTGAGCGCATGATCACTTTCCAAGCTGAATTTGTACAAATGCAAGCAGAGCGTGATAAAGAACGTGATGCCGAACAAGCAAAGCGTGACCAGAGATTGGTAGCTGAATTTGCATGTAAACAAGCAGAGCGTGATAAAGAACGTGATGCCAAACAAGCAGAGCGTGACCGACGCATGCATGAGAGGGACTTGCAGTTGATGCAAGCTTTAGAAGTTATGCAAAGTGACATTGTTAACTTGAAACAAAAATATGAAACCATGCCCAAAACGGTGCAAGCATTAAGCGAAGGACTAAATAGTATTCAAATGGCTAATGCCAATATCGTAGAGGAAGTCAGTGTCCTGACTAATAGGGTCGAACAACTAGAACTTAACACAACCCACGTAATTGAGAACAAAGTGATCGAACATGTGCACAAAGTAGAACGTAACTTCATAAAGGAATTAGATGAGAAAGTGCACGCCGCAATTGAGGCCAGAGAGATGGATTCTACTGCGGATGTGCAAGATCTTAAAAAGATAGTGCAAAAGGACATTCCGCTGTGGCAGCGGAGTGTGGACCGCCGTCTTGCCGAAATGGAGCTAAGTTTGCGGCAAGACGATGCGCTGGCGTATGTCACGCCAGCCAAGTCCAACAATGATAGGCATATAAATACAGCAGTACACAATTGTGACTGCAAGACAGGACAGGCAACCGATGTAAGCGGAACAAATAAATGTCATTCCAAAGTAGTGATTGAAGAAAGTCTAATTAGGAACCGACAGTTTCAGATCTTTACAACGGAGAAGAAATCTGTTCACCCTGTAGTGTTTATCAAGGGATTTAGAAACATTTTGCCTAGCGTTTGGAGTCATACCCAGAAAATACAGTTTGTTATGTCTTACATACAGGGAGATGCTGCGTTATGGGCAACCGAAGCAGCTGACAGTTGCGATACATATGAGCAATTCGAAAAGGCATTCTTGGCCAAATATTGGTCAACATGTATTCAGGAGAGATTACGGAAGGAAGTATATAATCCAGAGCCGTATTCTCCACGATTAGGCAATTTGCGAAAATATTTTGAGAAGTACATTAATAAGACCCGTTACTGGGACGAACAGATTTCATCTCGGGATTTGATCAGACTTTTGAAATCACACTTGCCGATAGATGTAAAGGAAAAGCTTATACACGTGCCCGAAAATGATATGGAACATTTCTTGTCTATTCTGGACGCAATTGACCTGATTCAGGAGGACATTAAGGCGGCCTCTGAACAGATTAGAAGTAACGGAAATAGTTATAGAAATGGTAGAAATAACACGCCTCTAACCAGTAATAGAAACGGCGGAGGTAATAATAGGAGACAAGGGTATACACAAAACGGAAATAGAGATAGAGACCGGAACGGAAATAGACCACCGGGGAATAATGATAGGAAAAGGAGGTTCGATGACCGGTATGAAACAGGCCCACCAAGCAGTCATAGATGGAAAAATGCCAGGGGGCCGTACAACACTAATACTTATAATGATGCAAACCGAACTTGGCCACAGAACCAGAGGCCCAGTCCGGACCGGCAAAACAGTGATAGATATGACAATAACCGACCGCCACCACAAAATGCGCCAATTGCGCAGCCGTGGCGGCCGACGCAACACAACGTGCACATAGTGGAGGTCAATGACACAGAGCAGCCACGCCCATCCACTAGCAATAATTCAACAAACTAGATGCGGCCGAGATACGCTCTCCATCGTCGGCTACGGTTTGGAGTGAGAGCAGCCCGACACAAAACAAAACACCGAAAACAATCTGTATCCTTAGGTATAATAACGGGGTACAGATGGGAGATGAATTAATAACCGAACCATCCACGTGCATAAAGGAACACAAGGACAATGTACAAGTGATAATAGAAGTTAAAATTAACAATATTGATGTGCAAGTGGTCATAGATACAGGTGCTACTGTTAGTGTTATGAGTATGGACTTATTCAAGGTACTGGGGAAGGAAAGGCGTATGCTGACTTTTCCCGTGAATAATTGTAGAGTCACTGGAGCCATAAGTGCACAGCGACAAATAATTAAGCTCCAAGTGCGGGTAGAGATGTATATAGGGGAAGAAGCCATAACGAGCTCATTCCTGGTAGTAAAGGGTTTAAAGGTAGCCTGCATTTTGGGGGTAGATTTTTTGAGAGAGAGGGACGCAATAATAGACCTTTCTCGGGGAAAATTAAGTTTGATGAATGCTGGTAGGAGAATAGAATTTTCCATGCTTAGATCTGAAGAGGTACCTGTACCTAATTGTAACGCCATAAATATAAAATGTAGGAATCAATCGATACTACAATTAGACAATTATTGTCCAGGGCAGAATCTCTATTATCCTGACGTACAAGGTGATCAATCAAAGGCGAATATGGATATATTAGTGAACAAAGTATCACAGTCCGAAAATTTAAATTCAATTCAACAGAAGGAAATAGTACAGTTATTATCTAATTATGCAGATGTATTTTCTGAACGACCAGGAGTTGTTAAGGGATATCAATACAAGATCGAGGTAAAGCCTCACAAAACTTACTGTCGAGCCTCATACTCCATTCCTTGGTCCAAGAAGGAAATAGTAGCTAAGGAAATAAGAAAACTGATCGAGTGGGGAATAATAGAACCGTCTTTGTCCCCTTATAGTAGTCCATTGGTGGCGGTAGCAAAAGCTGACGGACAGGTACGGTTAGTACTGGATGCAAGAGACATAAATGAAATCATTGTACCTGTCAGGACTCATCCGGAAAACCTTGATGAGCAACTTCGAAAATTCCATGGAGTGCAATATTTGACATCTATTGATATGAGAAGTTCTTTCTGGCAAATTCTACTTACACCCGAGTCGAGACAATATACTGCATTTATATTTGGGGGAAGAAGCTACCAATTTAGGGTACTACCTTTCGGCCTAAATGTAAGTGCAGGAGTTTTCATAACAGCCCTTGACGCGGTTTTGGGTCCGGAGTTGCTGCAAAGGGTGACAGTATATGTAGACGATCTAGTGATTGCCACTGCCACCTGGGAGGAGCACGTAGAACTACTGAGTAAAGTCTTAGAAAGGTTTAAGCAAGCAGGGGTAACAGCGAATCTTGATAAATCCAAGTTTGGACGTAATCAGATTCAATTCCTAGGTCACATAATAACACCACAAGGCATCAAACCTGACAACAAAAAACTTGATGCAATTCGTGGGTTTCCTAGTCCTAGAACTAAGAAACAGCTCAAGGCATTTATAGGTCTAGCATCCTTTTTTAGACGATTTGTCCCGAACCAATTAATGAATAACGAGTCGTTATTGAGCCTGTTGCGTAAAAATGCGCACTGGGTGTGGACAGACGAATGTCAACGCGCATTTGACGCTATCAAAAACGCCTTGGTGAATGCAAACATATTGCGACACCCAGACATGACAAAAGATTTTTGTATAGCGACAGATTCGTGTTCATACGGTCTGGGTGCTTGTTTATTTCAGTGGGAAAGGAGCAACGACCCCACAACAGTAAAAATAATCGAGTTTGCCAGCCGCACACTAAGCAGCTGCGAGAGAGCATATTCTGCTACCGAATTAGAGGCTCTTGCAGTGGTCTGG
Source organism: Schistocerca nitens (assembly GCF_023898315.1). Classification (NCBI taxonomy): domain Eukaryota; kingdom Metazoa; phylum Arthropoda; class Insecta; order Orthoptera; family Acrididae; genus Schistocerca; species Schistocerca nitens. The sequence goes on along the minus strand of NC_064615.1, from coordinate 5,623,289 downwards.
GCGGTAAAGAAATTTAACTACTATATCTATGATAAGGAAGTCAAAGTATTCAGTGACCATCAGGCTCTGAGCTATTTAATGACTTGCAAATTATACCATACCCGCTTGCTAAGATGGAGGTTAGCATTACAGGAATATAAAATTAAAATCATGTACCTAAAGGGACAAGATAATGTTGTGGCAGACGCCTTGTCGAGGCTTCCACTAGGGCAATCTTCAATGTCAAATATTTTAGAACAATCGGAGGAATATCGAATACTCTTGGTACAAGATAAAGTACATAGGAGGGACTTTTTACACATGTGTAAGAATATGTCTATATTGCAGGAAACTGATCCGATCTGGGGAGATATAATTAGCAAAATTAAAGAAGGAACCAATCTTAAAAGTGTTCAGAATTTCAAAATAGTAGATAATATTCTGTATTATAAAACAAGTGTGTCAAATGACCACGGAGTCGTGTGTATACCACAACAGGCTATCCCAGCTGTAGTGTGGCACACGCATTTAGCATGGGGTCACGCTGGGATAAGCAAAACAATAAGGATTTTATCCAAATTCTGTTATTTTAAAGGGATAAGCCAGCAGACTCGCACCATTATCAGGACTTGTCCTCTGTGCCAAAAGGCTAAGTTTCAAAATAAGTCCACAAGGTTTGAACTGCATCCTATTGTGCCTCATCGACCACTTCAATTAGTATCTATAGACATAGCAGGACCCTACCCACGAGCCAGGGGTGGATTGAAGTACATTTTAGCGGTGTATGACCTCTTTTCAAAATATTTAAAAATATACTGCCTTAAATCAGCCACTGCTCGTGGAATAGTGAAATGGTTAGGCAAAGAATATTTTATACAAGTAGGTAAGCCTGAAGCGATAATATCGGATAATGCTTCATATTTTACAGGCCATACCTGGAAAAACTATTTATATGAACAAGATATAAAGCGTATACTAATTTCCCGCTTTCACCCACAAGCAAGTTTAGTAGAGAGAGTATTTGGAGAGTTAAATAAATTTTGCAGGTTATACATTGCATATAAGCACACAAGGTGGCCAGATATGATACATAAGTTTGTCGAAATTCACAACGCAACCCCGCATGCTTCTACGGGGTATCCACCAAATGAGATATTAATGAATAATAATCGAGCTCTGAACGAGTGGCTGGCACCCTTGCCTAAGGTCCCAGTCATTCCTGAGCCTAAGGAAGAGAAGATAAGAAAAGCGGGATGCAACCTTACCAGGTGCGCCCAGAAAAGGACGGAAAAATATAATCGACATGTAACGAATAACCAAACATTTAATGTTGGGGACTTGGTGCTCTTACGCAATCATCCTAAGTCCTCGGCATCTTTGAAACAGAATAGCAAGTGGCAATTGGTGTATAATGGACCTTTTAGAGTAGTAAGTGTGCCACATGAGTGTAGCTATCTCTTAGCAGATCCCCACTCAGGGAGAGTACGGGGACTGTATCCGCGTAAGGATGTAAAAGCATTCCTACAGTAAAAGACTAATAGTCCTATGCGGACACCGTTCCTTTGTAAACAATGAACATTAATAAGGTGTACTAGTGTAGGAGTGTATAGTTATAAGAATATGATTGACTTTTTTCATGTGTGTGGATATTTGTGTTATGTACTCTTTTAATTTGTGTTTAATTTGAGATATTTCTTGGCACAATCCTTTATATTATGTGTATCTATGTGTAGCTGTCAGATTGACAGATCTGAACCCGGAACAATATTAGTAATATAAGGCCCTGAGAACTTTATTATCTCACTAGTGTTATCACAAAATAATGCACCCAGTAGTGACCCGAGAGCACCACGGGAGGCAACCTTGTTGTAAATTTATGTAGCGTAAAGAAACTCACAAAGAAGCTTCAATTGAAGCATGTGCAGATTCAAGCAATAAGAAAGAGCTAGCCAGATACGGTCCAAGTAAATTTTCGCCTACAGAGACTTCACTGTGGTTACGTAGGACGTTGATTGTATGTACGTAAATCTTACACTCTGGTAAAAGGTTACGAATGTGCTGTTGCAAACAAATTCAGCAGCGGACATTGTAAATAGAAATAAATAAACTTTAACAAAAGCGTAGTATTGTGCGGCAGAAACAGACAGTGACAGTCACTGATAAAGAACTAGCACAACACGAACAGTGAACCGATAACGGACGGTGGATAAACCTAGTGTCAAATTTTAACTTTTTGTACGTAAAGGGACGCTAGGAAAGAGCGTGTGACTAATGACAAGTCATGACGGTGGAAAATATTGTGTGCCCATAAAAGTGTACTGTGACAATGAAACCTTGTGCGAACCAGACTAGTGAAGGCCTACTGAGTAATAACTACCACTAATTGTGTGCGTTCTTTCCCACAGCAGGAAATACGGATAGTATACTGTTTGTGAACTTGTTGCATGTTTCCTGGAGCACCGCAAGAAGACGTCGCACGGGCGAGCTGGTATCCAACGCGTTCGGCTATAGCAGCTATGCAGCGGCCACAGCAGCCCGTAGCAGACCAGACAGCCACGCCCGTACGCGCCGTAGCTGTCAACGATGGGGCGGTGACCTACACGAAGTCAGCGCGCCGCGCCGAGCGCCGCACCCCACCGCTCATCAAATACATTATTGGCTTTTGAAATGTTTACATAAACTGAATAACATATTAATGACTTCATTTTGATAAACATTGAACATGTACTATGTACGTCCGTAATTGATATATCCTAGGACAAGTGACCTTGTAGTGTATCACAAGAAAAATAGTGATATTGTGTAATTGTGTAAACCCGTTTGTGACAAACTGCAAAAATACTTCAAATGAAAAACTGTTAATATGGACTATAAACCAACTGGGATGGCTGGGCTCCGGCACAGTTTTGCCCAGGTTTCCTGATTGCCTACGCCCAAATGGGGGAGCCATGTACTTATATAATCCTGGGGCTAATTACAAGAGCCATTCCATAAAACATACAGAGGTGTAAAGAACGTTACTGGCACCATTGTGTCAAAGTGTAAAACCTCTTTGCCAAATGCTGCCAGGGGGCAATGTAACGTTCCCTGGCATTTTCACAATTTATTTGTAACATATACGCCGATCTGGGCAAGTTATATATATATATATATATATATCTTAATATTACTGAATGTGGTATGAAATATGTTTGTTATTTTTATTATATTTTTTTGTAACATTTCTCTGTATTAGGATAGGAAATTTCTATATTTATTATGTGAATGTAAAAGTGTCAGTATTTGCGGTATCAGCGATATTTGCTGAAAATCGATTTACAAAGAAATGTTAATAATCGTAATAGTCGTGCCGTTGTTTATCTTTGGCATGTGGAGACTCTCTGTCGTTGTATGGACAGAGCAGCTAGTTGTGTGGACAGAGCCGCTAGAGTGAGGAAGGGTCAGTTGTGGACAGAGCAGCTAGTGTGTGGAGGAGTCAGTGTGTGGGCAGAGCCGCTAGAGTGAGGAAGGGTCAGTTGTGGACAGAGCAGCTGAAGTGAGGAAGAAGTGAGGAAGTGTTAATCCTTGATCGCTCTAGCAGACGCGATGTGCAGCTACGCTCGCGCCCATTAGACGCGCCTGATTCATTAACCCGCATTGTGGGCACTAAAGGTTGTGTATGCATCGTGGTTATCCAGCAGAGTTAAGATGTACTTCTTTTGTATCTGTCGGGACTTTGCCGCCTTTAATCAAAGCGTACGAATTAATGTGAGTTGACTTGTTGTTTGGGCTAAATATATTAGTATTCATTAAAAGTGTGAATTATTTATGTAAATGAGCATGCCCACGTCATCTATAAATCACATGCGTAATGTAGTAGGTTTGATCAGTGATAAATGTCGGCTTGGCAATAATTAAGACATTTTCTGTTAATTAAAATATTCTTGTGTTCTATGGCTAGTGCCGGGATAAAAGTCAGTAAAAATATTTCACAAAAAGAAAAACCCACTGCATTCTGGAAAGTGTATGCCAAGGCCGAATGATTTAAGAGACTCAGTTCTTATCCAGATAGTACTATCCAATTAATATGAGTGCACGTAATAATTTCCTTTAAATGTACGTAATCCTTAAGAAAGTAAAATTTGTTTTTTTTATTACCACACGTAATGAAGAGAGTGGTTCTACAACAAAGTTCGCACTAAGGCAAATTAACTTTTAAGCAAGAAATAAAATTATTATTTCCTTTTTTTATTTCTACGAAATTTCAAATCATTCATTCCAGTAATTTCGTTAAAATGGCACCCAACGTGGGGCTCGATTCAATTTTAAGAGAATATCATTAAAAGCAGGCGCCTGCTTCGAGCTCCCACGCTGGCTGCTCTTCGTCGGCGACGAAGGCTGGAATCTGCACGCCAGCAGCGTAACTCGACGTCAACTGGTACCGGACAGATGGCCGTAGGCGTGTGCGATGTTAAACGTCTGAAAGCAAACACGCTGCAACCAGGAGACGGCATTATGGTCTGGCGAACGTTACGTCATTCCGGAATGCGCAGAGGATCAACACAAATGTGCGTCTATCCTTGTGGACCGTGTCCATTCGTACACGCAGTTCGTTTTTCCTCGGCACGACTGCATCTACCAGCAGGACAATGCAATGCATCGCACTGCTCGCAGTGTACGTGCGTAGTTCGGAAAGCAGGGATGATTTTACCTTCATCCGTGGCCACCAAAGTGACCAGACCTAAACTCAACCGAGAATCTGTGGGGTCACCTCAGTCGGGCTGTTGGCGCCACGTATCATCCTCAAGCTAGAAACCTGGCGCAGCTGACCGAGGCACTGCAGTCGGCATCGCTCCACATCCATGTGGCTCCTCTCCAGAACCTCAGTGACTGTTTCCATACGTCTCGCGCTGCAAAAGATCTTTATTCGTGCTTTTGGCAGTTGAACACTGTAATAACACTTCGTGTGTCTCCACGGGAGAATACTTTCATTAATAAAAAAAATAAAATTCAGAATGAGATATTCAAACCGACAAAATCTCCAGTCTCAATAATTTATTTGTTTGTTGTTGTGGTCTTCAGTCCTGAGACTGGTTTGATGCAGCTCTCCATGCTACTCTATCTTGTGCAAGCTTCTTCATCTCCCAGTACGTACTGCAGCCTACATTCTTCTGAATCTGCTTACTGCATTCATCTCTTGGTCTCCCTCTACGATTTTTACCCTCCACGCTGCCCTCCAATACTAAATTGGTGACCCCTTGATGCCTCAGAACATGTCCTACCAACCGATCCCTTCTTCTAGTCAAGTTGTGCCACAAACTCCTCTTCTCCCCAATCCTATTCAATACCTCCTCATTAGTTATGTGATCTACCCATCTAATCTTCAGCATTCTTCTATAGCACCACATTTCGAAAGCTTCTATTCTCTTCTTGTCCAAACTATTTATCGTCAACGTTTCACTTCCATACAAGGCCACACTCCATACAAGTACTTTCAGAAATGACTTCCTGACACTTTAATCTATCCTCGATGTTAACAAATGTCTCTTCTTCAGAAACGATTTCCTTGCCACTGTCAGTCTACATTTTATATCCTCTCTACGTTGACCATCATCAGTTACTTTGCTCCCCAAATAGCAAAACTCCTTTACTACTTTAAGTGTCTCATTTCCTAATCTAATTCCCTCAGCATCATCCGACTTAATTCGACTACATTCCACTATCCTCGTTTTGCTTTTGTTGATGTTCATCTTATATCCTCCTTTCAAGACATTGTCCATTCCGTTCAGCTGCTCTTCCAGGTCCGTTGCTGTCTCTGACAGAATTGCAATGTCATCGGCGAACCTCAAAGTTTTTATTTCTTCTCCATGGATTTTAATTCCTACTCCGAATTTTTCTTTTGTTTCCTTTACTGTTTGCTCAATATACAGATTGAATAACATCGGGGAGAGGCTACAACCCTGTCTTATTCCCTTCCCAACCACTGCTTCCCTTTCATGCCCCTCGACTCTTATAACTGCCATCTAGTTTCTGTACAAAATAATTTATTTATTTACGATTAATTTAGATCACACAGCATCATCAGATCGACATCGAATTATAAATGTAGCATAGAAGTACAGTTTGTTGACATCATACAAGCCAAACGGTAGAGCTTGCTTCGTTGAGCTTCACGGCTCCAACCGTACGTCTGCAGAAGTTCTTGTCTGAGTCATGACACTGAATACAGTGAGCTATTTGGTTTGGTTTGTATGTCAGACGTGAACGAACTGCTCATCTGTGCCATATTTACAACTCTGCGTTGATCTGATAATGATCCGTGATCAAAACTTGGCGTTAATAAATAATACTGTTGTAGCACCCTTTGAGGATGCGATCTCTGCTGTCATTTAAGACCTGTGGCTCACTGCTTGCGATAAGAAAAGAAAATAGTGGCTCTTACTTGTTTTGAAATCTAGGTTATGATTTCAGGTTGTGTGTCAGGAGAAAGGTTGGCATTTTTTTTCTTTTGTCAGACGAGGCAGACAATCAGAGGTCCTCGAAAGCTATAATTGCAAAAAGCTTATACGTTTTTTCAGAAGATGGCTCCCTATACGCTGTGTTTAGTTTTCGTTTTCTTTTTATTTTAGTTTCTTCAACATAAATTCAGTCTTTCGACAGCATCTTTACCTTCACTTTTTCATGGATGTGCAGTATAAAATGTTTACCGTGGACTTTTATTTTCGATTCATCAGTTTCATTATTCATTTCTCATTTGCATACTTCATAGTATCAGATCAAGAACTACCTCTCAGCCAACCAGGCAAATGAAGTTTTTGAAAACGTACATACAGTGTTGTTAAGACAAACCCCCCAATGGAACAAGAATGAAATATTTACTTCTTACAAGCAATATTTAACGAGTTTCGCTGTACATGAAGCGAATAAATATATTTCTTATTTTACGATACGACAATGCGAAGCACTGTCACGCTTAAGCGGAAACTTAGGCGTAATTGTGACAAAGAGAATGCCGACAGGATTTACCTGAAAGTTGTTCTGTGGGCCCTCTCCAGTATACTAGACTATAAAACTTAAGAACTAATCGCGCAACGTTTTCCTACTCTTAACTTTCACAATGCGTAGTGCCGATGTGGGACATAAAACATCCAAATACCCTGACGCGTGACTTGTTACGTTCTTATAACACGATTTCCAGCATGTCCAAGCCTGTGGCAACCGCGTCGTTAAGCCGATAAAGGCAGAAAATAAAAAGAAAAAAAATCGTCCTCTCGATTAACGTTGTTCTCAGACACGTTATACATACATAACAGCGCTTAAGAGTCCATATCTGCCCTTGGTTCAAATGTCCGACGCGTTTAGGGCGGGAAACTAGACCATGAAGTCGAAATATGTGACTTTCCAGGGACGCCCACATTATACAGCAGCTAATGCACAAACCTCTTAATCGATCTTAACGGTGTATCCAAACGTGAGCTGAGAAAAATGAGATGCTCTTCGCCATTTCGAACGTACCAAAGTAACGCAAGTTTAGATTGCATTTTGTACGTTTCCTTGTGAAACTCTTTTATTACAGATTATTGTGGGAAAAGATTTCTTAGTAAGTATTCAGAGAAAGAAGCAGTTTACGTGACGACGTAGGATAGCTGTTCTTCTTTTGTTATTTACATTGTTGCTATAGCGGTAAACAGAGATTTGTTTTATACTCAGCATCTGAGATATTGCTCAACTTAAAGATTTTATTAAATTGACTATGCATCCAAGTTCCTTGTATATTCAGTATTGATATATAAGTTTTCCTTATTTAAATGTTTAATGTTTGAATCTTTCTCAGAATTGTAAGTAGGAGATATTTTCAAAGCATGACAAGTACTAGCTCCAACATATCGTCTTGTTCTTTTTCTTTTTTTTAGCTGATAAAAATATCGTCACTTCTCATTTTCTTTACTCAAAGCAAACTGGTTAATCTGATAATAAGAATTCTTATTACGTTGTAACTTTTTCACACTTCATAAATTAAAAAATATTGTTTTGAATGATTAACTGCAAATATGTTGAATCTCGTTAAATCAAATGATAAACAAAGTTTCGAGGCGAGATACAAATTGCGACTAACTGGCAGAACATGTCTCGTACAGGTAATTTTCAGTTTTCCTTTTCTTCGTTTTACAATGACTATGTTAGTTTTGACTTACGACAGTGAGATGTGGTCTTTTAATGTGAAAGTTGATAACTTTGTGTTGCTCAGCGAGAAATGATGAGATTTATGTTCGAAGTTAGTAGGAGAGATAGAGAAGCAAACAAATGGGTCACGGAATGAACTGTAATGAGAGAGTCAGTAATGACTGTAACGAAAAAGAAATTGAAGTGGGCGGCACAGGCAGATGAGTTGTACACGTCCGTCTTCGTGTAACGTGTTTACGGATGTAGACGGAATTGTAATTTCTCCTCCAGAAGAAAGCTCTGCAGCATTAGCTCGGGCACGCGTGAAAACCTCCGCAAACCCGGCATGGTGATCCAGTGTCGTACCCGAATCTCCCGAAATGCCGGTTCGGTATTTTCACCGCCAGGTTTTCCCGCTCAGTCAGGATATTAGTTGCCCTACGTAGTCATTTTCGCGCTAACTACTCTGGAATAATGTTAAATCGAACGCCTGTTATTCTCGGTAAGTACGAAAACGTGTCAGCATTGATTAGGTAACAACTTTCAATCTAAATACTTGAGCAATGCGCCAAATTATATAGCTATTCAATTTCACGCCTCTTCACTCTGTGTTGGAGTAAATTCTTATTTATTACCGTAAAATTTTATTACTTTTTGACCGAAATCAGACATAGCCCATATTACGCCGTTAAAAGCCCCACGCGGACAAGATAATTCAGTCAGATAGCAGCGGCATTCATGCTGTCCTCGTGCTGGCCTACATAGAGAGAACGTTGCACTGTTGGTTTCAAAACGGGTTGCACGTTAATATTGAAGAGTCTAAAGTTCCTTTGAGGCATTTTCAGATGCTTTTGTATCCCTGATTTTCTGTAGACATTCGTATTTATTATCTATTACTATGAAAAGTTCTGTTTCATCTCCACTGCTACCTTAAACAAGAGTTTCATGAGTTTTCATTAAGCAGTACACATCAGAATACATTGTTTCTTCTCATAACGTCTATTATTTGTCGATGTAAAACTCTCTTACTCCCAATTGTGACGAATATTTAAGGACAACTTGTCTCCATTGCTAATTAATATCTACTAGATATTACTCCTTTATTGCAATTACATTTATCTTTGTTTAGTAACCTAATATGTTCCACTCGATTGGTTTAGACTTCTTTAATAATCCATAACAAAAATTACTGTTGTGTTTGTCTCTCTGTTGTTTATTTAAATTTGTTGTGTATGATTGCTTTGTTTTGAGTTATTTGGATATTTAGTAGTCCTTAAAGGTTCTTTTAGTGTAACTCCTTGTTACGCTGTGATCATTTACAAAAACTACTGAACGATGAATAAATAATTTAAACAAAATGGCTGGTAGTTTCCTAATAGGCTTAACAATCAAATGTATTGTTGATCACTGAAGACGTATACAGCAAATAACTGTACCACGTTTTATTGCTAAACAAAATTCAGTTGCAAGTACGAGTATAAATTATTTGTATTTAAAAGATGAACATAAGTATGAAAGAATTCTTTAAAAATATGCTCTTATTGTACAGTTTAATTCTTTGATAAGATGATAGCGACGTTGAGACTGAAGTTTTTTTATCTACAGGGTATTACTTATTTGTGTTGGTTTCTAACATATATACTTTTTAGCTATCAAAAATTAATAGGACTGACAAATACAGCAAGATAATATTTGAACTTCATTATACATATTCGTACATTTTAGGAAATACGTTCGTTAAATTTATATTTAAGTTGAAAAAGTTAACGTGAATTCACTTAAACAACTGGACGGTGTTGACAGCTAACCATCGGTTTGTATTAAACCAGTAGTCCGTGAACTAAGGTCAGTGGTCACCACTCCTGATGTCATCTTGTGCTATAAACCTGACCATGGCATTAAATGCACTCCTGGGTGGTGCTACGTGCCGGACAGTGACCAACTCTCCTCCGAAACTTTGGCTCTGCCTTTGTCATAGAGCATAAGCTGAAGTAGGATGATTTTCAATCATGAGCAGAATTACACGGAGGTATACATTACCTTGTAGTCAAACGGACTGACTGGGAAAAATCTTTTCGTATATTAATACGTATTCTACTTTAGACGAAGTAGGAGACAGTTGGCTGCATTGTACCGACCCCTAATTTGTGCCGCGACTATGAAATTCGTACCCCTTGTGTCATCCTACAGTTAGTGAGGTCGGCGTGAACTACGTGCTTCTCGGAGCTACGAGTTCAGTGTGTCGAGGTGCAGATACCGTAGTCTGAAAAAGATTGGTGTTCGATCACCTACATGTTCGGTAGTAGTTCTCAAATTCGTTTTTTCGTGATATGCCGCAGTTTCCTTTTCTGTTTCATCATACATCAGAGTAGAACACCCGATCACAATGCTCTTGCGTAATGTCATTTTTACGACAGCCGAGAGTTGTTGGTGCAGCTTCGTTTAGCCATTCTGTTCTGTAAGGGTAATGATAAAGAGCAGTGTAGTGTTAAGATCTGAGGTGTTCGTCAGAGGCTTCCCGCGCTCGCAGGTTAGACGACGTGAAGGCGTTTTCATAACTGCCTGTGCCTACTGCACGCCCTCCATTTCCCCTCCCCTCCACCCTCCCACGCAGACACACACACATTTACTTTCTTTCGTTGCTATGATGGAAACCGTGGGTTTTTGCGTGCAAGCTGCCGCACAAACACCGCTACAGGTAAGTGACGGCTAAACAAGTGGGTACCGAACGATCTGCAGCAGTTTAAGTATCACAGTGGGCTCGCTCCTGTTTGGGCGAAAGGGTTTCAGTTCTCCGTCCGGCTATCCACATTTATAGTTTTCATCGATCCCGTAAGTCGTTTAAGACAAAAATCTGATTTTTTAAAAATAACGTTTTGTTGATACACCTTAACCAGCTTTAATGGTTATACTTTATTAACCAAACCACTATCGTTCGTGATCCATCATCAGTGGCATCTAACAGAGAGAACGGCAAACAAAGGCTATTCGATCAATCTGCAGTGTCAGTATGGTACAAGACGCTATTAGCAGACAATGCTAATGCATGGCCGTCTACTTCAGTAACATCCATTTAATTAATGAACTAATGAAAAGCCTCTCCAATTGCTTATTTTGGAACTTTGTTATTTTCTCACGAACTGCACTTTATATTAGGTCATTATCAAGTCATCTGAAAATTCCAAATGTTAATACGCAATATGATGGGCGTGTAGATATTTTTGTTTTTGTAATAGGAGATGAGAGACAATGCTTATACGTAAATCTACAGTGGAAATGTAGGAAAAATACGCAACTTACGTTATGCTGTAGAGAACCGATGTCAAATGTGTTTCAACTTTACATTACATGTTTCCAGATATAATGTTAATAGTAAACAATAAAACAGCTAAAGTCAAGAAGGTTTTATAAAGTTTAAAGTTTTGCGCCCAGTGTCTTCGCGAGAAAAATGAGCGTGTCGTAATTACAAAAATTTCTCAGATTTTAAACTTTTGTAAAACTTTTACTACTATACTTACCTGAAACAAAAATAATAATGATACCATAACGAATCTATATACGAGACTGCGGTGCCATCTTCCTCTTCCTCACCCACGTGTATCACGACCTGCTTACCTACGACCAGTAAGTAACATATTGACACATACAAAGGAAACGAAATAATAATATGCAGAATGTAACAGCACGCTGTATCTGCCACAACAGCAACAGCTGGTAATTAATCAACAACAAAACTGGTATTTTAAGTATATTTTCGAGTGGAAAAAAGCACGTGGCTCGCCGATGATTCTGCGTTGTATTAGACCAGCCAACATACGAAGCCTATAAACACGGAACTGCTGACCAAGGAACGACTGGTGTAATCGATCCGAGATATGCAAAAGATAGTTCTGGGCACGTAAAGTGTAAAAAATTGGCAGGAAACGTTTCATTGTAAAGCCCATTTCCTTTCTCATCCTTCCCCAATATGAATTTCCGCAGCGTCTGTCGAAAGGACTTTAAACGTTAGTCTTCGTTACTTCCGTAACTACTAACATGAACTACTGAGTATTTTTGTGGTTTTTTCCGCTAAACATAAAGGAACGCACAGTCGAAGTTTCCATATCGAAGAGTGAAAGCAGGAGAGCTCTGATGAAATTAGAAGTTGTGAGACTGGTTGTCCACCGTGTAACCTCTAGGCCGGCAGGCCTACGTTCGCAATGGCAGCAACTGTAGTCTCTTAACCTCTCAGCTGCTTGCGAAGAATAAATCCACCGTGAACTTGTGCATATTCTGTACTGACGGTGTACAGGGTGTCCCAGAAACTGCAATGAATCGTAGAGGGTGGCTTGAGGAACAAATCGAGGACAGGAAGTCGCGTCCCGAGGCGTCAACCAACGACGCTGACTGCCACTAGACCACCCTTTCCGCAGCAAACGTGACTTTGTGATTTGTTATTAAATATTCTGTACATCAACAAGCTACCAGCCTACCTATCCCCGTTAGAGCAAGCATTGAAAGGAAAACGATGCACGTTCACGCTTGGCGACAACTTTGCTAACAATGGTAACTGCATGTGAGTGGCATAATAAAAGGCGTCCGTCGTTCGGTTTCGTCACATATCGTTTTTTTCCGGAACATTTCCCAGTTTTTTTCATCCCTGCCAACGCCAGGGACATGGTAGTTGTGGTGTCAAAATGTCGTCGTCAAGTTAAACGTTACAGTTTCTATTGGTAGCGCTAGCGCCGATTGCGTCACCATTTCTCCTCACACGTCTGCCCCCACCGCAAATACCAGTTCTGATATTTAGATTTTTGGTCAGCATTTTCAGCAGCTGTTTTTGAAGAATGCTGAAGTGAAGAAATAGCACACAAGTTGCGTTAACACTTTTTTCTTTACTCTTCTTCGTGCCACCAATACTTGCTTCATACAGTCAACGAGAAAGACTGGAAGTGATAAAAGCTTGAAAGCTCAGAAAGTAGTAAGACTCATTCAAACAGTGAAAGCGAAATTTTGTTTCACTACAATTCCAAAAGAACAATTTCAAATACTTAACGAAAATTGCGAAAAACATATAATATACAGGGCTATTACAAATGATTGAAGCGATTTCATAAATTCACTGTAGCTCCATTCATTGACATATGGTCACGACACACTACAGATACGTAGAAAAACTCATAAAGTTTTGTTCGGCTGAAGCCGGACTTCAGGTTTCTGCAGCCAGAGCGCTCGAGAGCGCAGTGAGACAAAATGGCGACAGGAGCCGAGAAAGCGTATGTCGTACTTGAAATGCACTCACATCAGTCAGTCATAACAGTGCAACGACACTTCAGGACGAAGTTCAACAAAGATCCACCAACTGCTAACTCCATTCGGCGATGGTATGCGCAATTTAAAGCTTCTGGATGCCTCTGTAAGGGGAAATCAACGGGTCGGCCTGCAGTGAGCGAAGAAACGGTTGAACGCGTGCGGGCAAGTTTCACGCGTAGCCCGCGGAAGTCGACGAATAAAGCAAGCAGGGAGCTAAACGTACCACAGCCGACGGCTTGGAAAATCTTACGGAAAAGGCTAAAGCAGAAGCCTTACCGTTTACAATTGCTACAAGCCCTGACACCCGATGACAAAGTCAAACGCTTTGAATTTTCGGCGCGGTTGCAACAGCTCATGGAAGAGGATGCGTTCAGTGCGAAACTTGTTTTCAGTGATGAAGCAACATTTGGTGAAGGGAACAGACACAATGTGCGAATCTTGGCGGTAGAGAATCCTCACGCATTCGTGCAGCAAATTCGCAATTCACCAAAAGTTAACGTGTTTTGTGCAATCTCACGGTTTAAAGTTTACGGCCCCTTTTTCTTCTGCGAAAAAACGTTACAGGACACCTGTATCTGGACAGCTGGAAAATTGGCTCATGCCGCAACTGGAGACCGACAGCGCCGACTTCATCTTTCAACAGGATGGTGCTCCACCGCACTTCCATCATGATGTTCGGCATTTCTTAAACAGGAGATTGGAAAACCGATGGATCGGTCGTGGTGGAGATCATCATCAGCAATGCATGTCATGGCCTCCACGCTCTCCCGACTTAACTCCATGCGATTTCTTTCTGTGGGGTTATGTGAAAGATTCAGTGTTTAAACCTCCTCTACCAAGAAACGTGCCAGAACTGCGAGCTCGCATCAACGATGCTTTCGAACTCATTGATGGGGACATGCTGCGCCGAGTGTGGGAGGAACTTGATTATCGGCTTGATGTCTGCCGAATCACTAAAGGGACACATATCGAACATTTGTGAATGCCTAAACAAATTTTTTGAGCTTTCGTATGTGTGTGCAAAGCATTGTGAAAATATCTCAAATAATAAAGTTATTGTAGAGCTGTGAAATCGCTTCAATAATTTGTAATAACCCTGTAAATTAAAAAGTCGGCCCTTGATATTGCCATTTCGATATCGATATATAGTGGCGGAAAATGTTGCCGACACACGTCGATATTTAGAAAAAGGAACGATATATCGTTATATCGATGTGTATCAACCCCCTTACTGCGTATATCCGTAGCGAACTTGACTGTGCGCCATGCCCTAACGATGTTCGCAGGCACAAGGAGTGGATCGCGCCAGCAGGGCGAATGACGGGATGTACACACTTCGATGTCTTAACACGATACGAGTTAACTATGTGACAGACGGTGCTTCGCGATGTTGTTAGTCGGGCTAATAGTAACATTAGTATTACTCAATGATGGACAAAACAGTTTACTAGCTGTCTTTCACTCCTTTTGGTGGGTTTACTGCGTAACGTCGTGTTTCGAAGCTGTTAGATGTGCAGTCGCGGGTTATCAAATGCGATGGAAACGATACTTACCAACAGTGGTAAGATGAATATAATTTTTGTTCATCTTTGGTGAACGATTTTGTGGACAACGTCACTCCTTGCCTTTCAGTATTTCAGGGTAAAGAAACGCGTAATAAAATATTACAGTTTTATTTCTAACAAGGGAACCTCCCCATCGCACCCCCCTCAGATTTAGTTATAAGTTAGCACAGGGATAGGCCATGAAAAACTGAACACAGATCAATCGAGAAAACAGGAAGAAGTTGTGTGGAACTATGAAAAAATAAGCAAAATATACAAACTGAGTAGTCCATGTGCAACGTAGGCAACATCAAGGAAAGTGCCAGCTTCCGAGCGCCGTGGTCCCGTGGTTAGCGTGAGCAGCTGCGGAACGAGAGGTCCTCGGTTCAAATCTTCTCTCGAGAGAAAAGTTTAATTTTTTATTTTCAGACAATTATCAAAGTTCAGGCTCTCACACATAATCAACTTCGCTCTCCAAAATTCCAGGGTATGTTCAGATTTGCTTGGACATATGCACAATTTTACGGTCTACACACGGAAACATTTGAAAACGTAAAAAAACATATGTTTTGACAGAGCACAGGGAAAACTGTGCGACTGTGAAACTTTTGCATTCATTTGTTGCAGTTTATGTGACAAACGCTTGTGTTTTCATCACTTTTTTTGGAGTGATTATCACATCCACAAAAAAATTTAAATCGGGCAGGGTAGAAGAATATTTTTACCCATTCGCCTAGTGTGCAAGTTAGGTGGGTCGACAACATATTCCTGTCATGTGACGAACATGCCGTCACCAGTCTCTTATACAATATATCAGACGTGTTTTCCTGTGGAGGAATCGGTTGACCTATGAACTTGCTATCAAATGTTTTCGGTTCCCATTGGAGAGGCACGTCCTTTCGTCTACTAATCGCACGGTTTTGCGGTGCGGTCGCAAAACACAGACACTAAACTTATTACAGTGGACAGAGACGTCAGTGAACGAACGGTCAGATCGAAGCAAAGACCTCTCGTTCCGCAGTTGCTCACTCTAACCACGGGACCACGGTGCTCCTCAGCTTACAATGTCCTTAATGTTGCCTATCTTGCACATGGACTACTCAGTTTGTATATTTTGCTTATTTTTTCATAGTTCCACACAACTTCTTCCTGTTTTCTCGATTGATCTGTGTTCAGTTTTTCAAGGCCTATCCACTGTGTCAATTTATAACTAAATCTGAGGGGGGGGGGGGGTGCGATGGGGAGGTTCCCTAGTAAGTAATAACAGATTAGAGGGTAACAGGTAATGTCATCAACATTCTGTTAGACAAAATTTCTACGATGCCGTACCCAGTGATGTCGTGTGGAGAAGATAGCACTGACCAGGTAATGTGGATACGATCCATTGATTCGACTGCTGACTATGTGGTGCTTTCATGGAGTTAAACAGCAGAAGCCCAACCCTTGCCTGTCACCGTAGCCAATGGGAAACGACGTGAACGATAAGTGTCATACAGTATGAATCTCAATCTTAATACTGAGCTGGGTGTCATCGCAAGTTATATTTAAGTAACAATTTATATGTTCTGAATTTTTCATAACATTACGTTAAAATATAATTGACCCACCAAAGATGTCCAAAGAAGGGCAGCTCGTTTCGTGTTATCGCGCAATAGGGGTGAGAGTGTCACTGATACGATACGCGAGTTGGGAAGGCAGTCACTGAAACAAAGGCGGTTTTCTTTGCGGCGAGATCTATTTACGAAATTTCAATCACCAACTTTCTCTTCCGAATGCGTAAATATTTTGTTGACACCCACCTACGTAGGGAGAACTGATCATCGTAATAAAATAAGAGAAATCAGAGCTCGAACGGAAAGATTTAGGTGTTCCTTTTTGCCACGCGCCATTCGAGAGTGGAATGGTAGAGAAGTAGTATGAAAATGGTTCGATGAACCCTCTGTCAGACACTTACGTGTGATTTGCAGAGTAACCACGTAGATGTAGAGCAACATCATGTTACTTGTCTGTCCTCTGTGGGACTTTGTGTAAACCAAGGATTGGTTGTTGGGCCCCGCTGGTTACTAGTGACTTGGGTGACTTATCGATAGCGGTCAGAGATGCTACGCCGCTACCATTCTGCATTCGGCTCGACTGCGTATGGTCTTCATACCTGCGTTGGTTGTAAGTCGCCCTCGTATGTTCCGAAGATGATACGCATCGGGTCGAAACCTGTCAGCACTTACAGAATAAAATTGTGTTTTATGCGATTAAGACTATTCCGAATAATATTTTATTACTAGCTCATTGCGATCGATGCTGTTCCCAACATTTTGACAAAGATTAGCAGAGAATCTTGTTCTCCACGTCTCCCGCGCTCGTCTTCCAGGAATTAACTGATGTTGACGAATAAGAATACATGGAAGAACCCTGGAGATACTAAAAGGTATCAGATAGATTATATAATGGTAAGACAGAGATTTTGTAACCAGGTTTTAAATTGTAAGACATTTCCAGGGGCAGATGTGGACTCTGACCACATTCTATTGGTTATGAACTGTAGATTAAAACTGAAGAAACTGCAAAAAGGTGGGAATTTAAGGAGATGGGACCTGGATAGACTGAAAGAACCAGAGGTTGTACAGAGTTTCAGGGAGAGCATAAGGGAACAATTGACAGGAATAGGGGAAAGAAATACAGTAGAAGAAGAATGGGTAGCTTTGAGGGATGAAGTAGTGAAGGTAGCAGAGGATCAAGTAGGTAAAAAGACGAGGGCTAGTAGAAATCCTTGGGTAACAGAAGAAATATTGAATTTAATTGATGAAAGGAGAAAATGAAGCAGGCAAAAAGGAATACAAACGTCTCAAAAATGAGATCGACAGGAAGTGCAAAATGGCTAAGCAGGGATGGCTAGAGGACAAATGTAAGGATGTAGAGGCTTGTCTCACTTGGGGTAAGATAGATACTGCCTACAGGGAAATTAAAGAGACCTTTGGAGATAAGAGAACCACTTGTATGAACATCAAGAGCTCAGATAGAAACTCAGTTCTAAGCAAAGAACGGAAAGCAGAAAGGTGGAAGGAGTATATAGAGGGTCTATACAAGGGCGATGTACTTGAGGACAATATTATGGAAATGGAAGAGGATGGAGATGAAGATGAAATGGGAGATACGATACTGCGTGAAGAGTTTGACAGAGCACTGAAAGACCTGAGTCGAAACAAGGCCCCCGGAGTAGACAACATTCCATTGGAACTACTGGCGGCGTTGGGAGAGCCATTCCTGACAAAACTCTACAATCTGGTGAGCAAGATGTATGAAACAGGGGAAATACCCTCAGACTTCAAGAAGAATATAATAATTCCAATCCCAAAGAAAACAGGTGTTGACAGATGTGAAAATTACCGAACAATCAGTTTAATAAGCCACAGATGCAAAATACTAACAGGAATTCTTTACAGACGAATGGAAAAACTAGTAGAAGCCGACCTCGGGGAAGATCAGTTTGGATTGCGTAGAAATACTGGAACACGTGAGGCAATACTGACCTTTCGACTTATCTTAGAAGAAAGAATAAGGAAAGGCAAACCTACGTTTATAGCATTTGTAGACTTAGAGAAAGCTTTTGACAATGTAGACTGGAATACTCTCTTTCAAATTCTAAAGGTGGCAGGGGTAAAATACAGGGAGCGAAAGGCTATTTACAATTTGTACAGAAACCAGATGCCAGTTATAAGAGTCGAGGGACATGAAAGGGAAGCAGTGGTTGGGAAGGGAATAAGACAGGGTTGTAGCCTCTCCCCGATGTTATTCAATCTGTATATTGAGCAAACAGTAAAGGAAACAAAAGAAAAATTCGGAGTAGGTATTAAAATCCATGGAGAAGAAATAAAAACTTTGAGGTTCGCCGATGACATTGTAATTCTGTCAGAGACAGCAAAGGACTTGGAAGAGCAGTTGAACGGAATGGACAGTGTCTTGAAAGGAGGATATAAGATGAACATCAACAAAAGCGAAACAAGGATAATGGAATGTAGTCGGATTAAGTCGGGTGATGCTGAGGGAATTAGATTAGGAAATGAGACACTTAAAGTAGTAAAGGAGTTTTGCTGTTTGGGGAGCAAAATAACTGATGATGGCTGAAGTAGAGAGGATATAAAATGTAGACTGGCAATGGCAAGGAAATCGTTTCTGAAGAAGAGACATTTGTTAACATCGAGTATAGATTTAAGTGTCAGGAAGTCGTTTCTGAAAGTATTTGTATGGGGTGTAGCCATGTATGGAAGTGAAACATGGACGATAAATAGTTTGGACAAGAAGAGAATAGAAGCTTTCGAAATGTGGTGCTACAGAAGAATGCTGAAGATTAGATGGGTAGATCACATAACTAATGAGGAAGTATTGAGTAGGATTGGGGAGAAGAGAAGTTTGTGGCACAACTTGACCAGAAGAAGGGATCGGTTGGTAGGACATATTCTGAGGCATCAAGGAATCACCAATTTAGTATTGGAGGGCAGCGTGGAGGGTAAAAATCGTAGAGGGAGACCAAGAGATGAATACACGAAGCAGATTCAGAAGGATGTAGGTTGCAGTAGGTACTGGGAGATGAAGAAGCTTGCACAGGATAGAGTAGCATGGAGAGCTGCATCAAACCAGTCTCTGGACTGAAGACCACAACAACAACAACGACGAATAAGATCGTTAAGGAGGGAATCCCCATCCGATGTGTGGACAATTTCTAGTGGCAGGGAAATGACGGTACTGTGCTGCACGCCCGGGAGTGAAGTGAGGCGTGATACGCCGCACGCTGAGAGCACACTCTCCACCAGAGGGCCTAAGAGTGCTGCTGGAACACAACGTAATGAGCTGGAGCGCAGACTTTCGTGCGGAGAAACGCCTGCCAGATTTGCGGAAGCGGGCCGTGCCCTGCCCGGCCCACCGTGCCGTCTCCTGCAGCGGCCGCCCCCCTTCTGACCGACGAGTACGTACAACACGGCGCCGGACGGCTCCCAGTTAATTTCCGCGGCGGGCGGGGAATCGCTGGCGATAAGCATCTCCCCGCCTGCCCCTTGTCGGCTGTCGGAGCGCCGCCGTTGTTGGCCCGGACCTCGTACATTTCCGCCGCCGTGTTCCGTTGTTCGACTCTGCACGTAGTTTTTTTTTTTTTTTTTGCTGCGCGCTCGCTGGTACACGTCTGCGGACTCACTGCTTAAGACAATGGCTGCGTTCATCTTCGGTAGCAGCAACACGCAGATGGCACGAGATTATCTTCCTCCGGCGCCATCGGCGGCAGTCGTACGTCTGCAGTTATCTCGAATTGTGGCCGTTGTCTCGATTCAAGGCGGTGCTGGGTGACCCAGTGGCTACTTGCTAGCAGCCAACCGTTTCTCCAGATTCTTGACCCGATTACGGGAGAAAACTCATTCAACTGGAAGATGTGTACGTCAGTCACCTCCCCGTGTGAACGTGTGCTCCAGCTGATACTGAGAAGCTGCTTCCAGATTTGTTACATGGAACATCTGTGAGAAATACTCTCAGAACTTTCGAGACTGTTTCATTATAGCAAAACGAGCACAAAAAGTTGTAATTTCAAGGATGGAAATGAGTAGTGTTATAAGATAACGGCACCAAAATAATACTCCAGTATTTCCGTGGCTGTGGAATATGTTGATTAAAATTTCATGGTTATCCTAGCTTTTTCTCAGTACAGGAAAAAGCCGTTCCGAAGAATGTTATGCATATACTGTCGGTACTAGGTGTATTTAACATTAATAGAACGCAGCATTCTCAGAAAAAAGTGTAACGTCCCCTTAGAAAAATTATAAATGACTGTGCTTAAACCTCTTACATTATTTGCTTTTCAAACAGCTGACCAAAACTGAACGTACTCAGACATTACTCTCTTTACTTATTCTGATCAACACTAACCTGACACACAATATTTTTAGCGCAACGCAATCTGACTTTCAGTAATCCCTACAAAAGAATGGCCCTGATTAACAGTAACCTATACCTTTCATGAATCAGTTACCTCACAAAAATCTTCGTTACTCGAACTACTGCAATACAGCGAGCGCCAATACTGCCAGCTAAATAAAAGATTGTAAGTACTGAAGTCACTAACTACTGATAGGCATAGTTAGCAAATGAAAGATTTTGATAAAGAACAAACAATGTATTTACCTTAATAGTGTTGAAAAGTCATAATATATATAGCAGTTCATGACATCCAGTCTTACAAATTTACTCTTTGTGATGTACACACGTCTAGATCATCCGCTCTCAGAACTCCGGCATCTAACTCCCCACATCCACCACTGCTGGCGGCTCACCTCCAACTGCGCAACGCTACGCGCTGTTAACAGCCAACTGCCCAACACTACAATAGCGAATATTACAACAATGCAAACCAGCCACAGACTGCACACAGCACAGTCAGTGATTTTCATATAGAGCACTACATGGCGTTACCAACATAGAAACCTAAACAGCCTACTTACAAAAGCACATTGAGTTTATCGTGATCTTTCGAGCTTTGAGAAAGGTCGAATTATTTGCATGAGGTACGCGGTGCAGGTGGACACGTATTTGGGGGAAGGGTGGGCGGGGGGGCGGTGGTTGTAAATTTATGTAAGAAATGTGAAAGTGGGCTCTGTATCTGACACACATTAATTAATCACACTCAAAAATAATGAGTTAGGATTCCTTTAACTACTAATCGAGACAAGAATGACAATTATTTCGATTTATTTTGATATGTTTATACATAAACGATTGCTAAACAGTGGCTGTATTAATATAATAAAAATTCGGCACATCCAACAATGAGGTCAGGGGAAAGGATGTGAGTAATCGCACAAGTGAATTAATTGGAATCGTGAAGTCTCCAGTGATTGTCATGAAGTTAACTGAAAGTGTGATGGTACTACGGAAGGGAATACTTCGCACCTGTGGTCGGAAGTGAAAGCAGACTGTTCACTGAATCAAAAAACAAGACTGCTAAGCGAATCTTGAAGTGATCGAAATGCTACGTAATGACTAATTTCTGTACGCATCATCTCACGGTTGCGGTTCGATCTCACCATAGTATCATAGGTGGAGGCTGAACTCGCTGCAGAATCATTCATTGGCAGCAACAATGACCTTCACCAACAGCAAAGTGCGGAAAAGCTTGAAATTTGTGCAAAAGTCCCTTGATACATCAGCTCTAGTGGCGGCAGACCATCAGTGACTCTCAGCGCAGTCTGACGAACAAGATGAATAAGTTGAAGTGATTCCTGATCTAAAGTTTTCTGAAAGGAAGCCTCGCATTGCCGCATTTTGTCTCTCTTACTGTATTCATCCTGCTTGGGCTCCAGATCTTCCAAGCACCAACCGATAAAATTGCTCCTTAGAACATCCTAATCCCTTCCCTGGGCTATCGTCTATTCCATTAACCAGTAATATGCGTTCCGCCATTTTACACAGAAAAATTTCGTCTCTCTTTCTCTCTGTCTCTCTCTGTGACCAAAGACGTCGTCCTTGTCGGCACGACAGAGCTTCTCTGGATAACTCTTGTTTACTTATGTTAGCCAATCCCTATGGGTCTTAATCACGTCAACATTTGGTTTTTGTGAAGTCAGCATGTCCAATGGCGTCTCACGCCTTCGAAGGCCCAGAAGTTGGGGTGGTGTCCGGTGCTTTAGAGAAAAACTCAGTTTGGCGTTTTTGTGCACAATAGCGCCGTATGCTAGAAACGTTCCTCCTCTTCCTACTCTCCTGGGCTGTAAAATGTTATGCAGCAGGGGACTTGCGCCACAGACGATCCTATCTGTGTTCGTCCACGATGCTTTGGATGCCGCAGTGTGGCAATGCAAAGTGCTGTCCACTCCGTGGACTGTTGACCTCCTTCTGCAAAATGGTTCTGAGCATGGTGGCGTACTTTTACTCCCGTGGCAGTCCGTGTGCTTCTGCGCCGTCCAAATACTTTCAATGTCCTCTCATTTATATAAGGCAACATCTCAGAATCAAGAGTAAATAAAGGTTAAGTTTACATTAGTCAACTATCGACAATCTCTTGTACTGTGGTTTATCGTACTCCTTGGTGTAGATTAAGTATTCCTATCAAATCGATCTTTCATTATGAATTTACATATGTTACGTGACTGTTTCTGGAAAAATGGCCGCTGTTGAATGGGGGCATTAAACACGACAGCTGGCTCTCGTGCGATTACTGCATAATGGGTTGTGATGAAATGGACGAGAAAAAACAGTTTGGCAAGAAGAGTAAGTACAGATCCTTCTCCGCGCGGGGTAGCCGTGCGGTCTAGGGCGTCCTGTCACGGTTCGCGCGGCTCCCCCGTCGGAGGTTCGAGTCCTCCCTCGGGCATGGGCGTCTGTGTTGTCCTTAGTTTAAGTTAGATTAAGTACTGTGTAAGCTTAGGGACTGATGACTTCAGCAGTTTCGTCCTGTAAGACGTTACCACAAATTTGCAAATTTACAAATCCTTCCAGCAGGATTACATGATCAGAATGCAGAATTGTTCAATTTGCACTGAGGAACAGATGGATGTTCAAAACGTTCAAATGTGTGTGAAATCTTATGGGACTTAACTGCTAAGGTCATCAGTCCCTAAGCTTATACACTACTTAACCTAAACTATCCTAAGGACAAACACACACACACATTCATGCCCGAGGGAGGACTCGAACCTCCGCCGGGACCAGCCCCACAGTCCATGACTACAGCGCCCGAGACCGCTCGGCTAATCTCGCGCGGCTTTTTACCTTGGTTTCGCCACTTGTTGAAGACAGTCACCGCAGCACTCCTCGAACACCCGACAAGCCATCAGTTTCCTAAGTGCTCGTGCCGAGCCTCCGGGCTATCATAATCTGCTCTCGGTCAAACTGAGACAGATCGCGCGCCTTCCCGATTCTACACACGGACAGCACGCTCGCTGATTCTACATACACCGTGTCTGACCAACAGTCATTTCTCGCCAGGTGACGCTGCTATCGCCTGAACTCACCTATATCGATAATAGGTCGTGGTCATAATGTTGTGGCTGATCAGTATTCCCTCGGTATTGCGCCTCTGTTACAATAATGACGATCGAATTAGTTTCATTGTGGCACTCTATTCGTGCAGTTTCCTTTAGCCAGTTACACATGAATAAATGACAGTGTACTCCATAGAGTGGCACAATGGTCTAACCATTTAGATGATCTGAAGGTGGCAGTTCAACTTGCCGAAACTAGTTGTTTATATACACTGTATTCACCGCGATGTGGGTTAATGAACTTCTTTATTAAGAAGATTACGTTATTCTAATTCAGAGATCGCTCTCCTGCTGACAATGTCAGATAACCGGAATTAAACTAGTTCGAACGTTTTGTTGTAACAGAGGCGCAATACCGAGGCAATATGGCAGGGGCATCAATGATTCTCCCACAGCGATAGCAGGAAGCGTCTTGAAAATTCCTTAGCACTCCACCAACCGTTCGCCGATGCTCTCGCAGTGGCTGCGCGCTCGCAGGAAGGGAGGAAGAAATGTTAATGGCGTGCCTTGCCACCTCATTTAACGTAAAGACCCACTGAACGCCTCATTTGCTGGCCTACCCGTACATCTGCTTCAGAGATTCCGCATTCGAGAGAAACGGCCGCAGAATCGTAAAAAGGCGGCGGCTCCTGCTGCGTTCGCTGATTGGGTGACAGGCTGGCTGCAAGAAGTGACGTGCTGTCGGCGCAACGAGCCATTGTTTGCAGCGGCCGCGACCCCTGCGAGCTTCTCCAGCGACAGGTCGCGGGCGCTTGCGCGACTGGGTTGTCTTCACCTCTTTACAACCATTCCACTCTGCTGATTGCAATTGGTTATGGAAAAAAAACAAGACGTGCAGGAAAAAAATCATTACGACCGCAAGGATGCAGCATTCCATGAAACCCCTGCCGACCTTGTGGGGTGAGAAAAAAAAACCCTGTGGCACATTGTTTGCGTGGATATTTGTAATTCTCATTATGGACTTCAAAACAGCACACGTTTAATTCCAGTTCTTCTGGGGTAGAGGAAGAAGTTTGTACCCAGTTACTTTCTCTCAACTTGATTAAAAACTCTCGAAAACATTCGAGTTGGGCAGTCGAAAGCGTTACTGCTCTTCCGTCAAGCAGCTCATCAATTAATCTGTATAATTGTGTTATTGTTGTGGTCTTCAGTCCTGAGACTGGTTTGATGCAGCTCTCCATGCTACCCTATCCTGTGCAAGTTTCTTCATCTCCCAGTACCTACTGCAAACTACATCCTTCTGAATCTGCTTAGTGTATTCATCTCTTGGTCTCCCTCTACGATTTTTACCCTCCACGCTGCCCTCCAATGTTAAATTTGTGATCCCTTGATGCCTCAGAACATGTCTTACTAACAGGTCCCTTCTTCTCGTCAAGTTGTGCCACAAACTCCTCTTCTCCCCAACTCTATTCAATACCTCCTCATTAGTTATGTGTTCTACCCATCTGATCTTCAGCATTCTTCTGTAGCACCACATTTCGAAAGCTTCTATTCTCTTCCTGTCCAAACTATTTATCGTCCATGTTTCACTTGCATACAAGGCTACACTCCATATAAATACTTTCAGAAACGACTTTCTGACACTTAAATCTATACTAGATGTTAACAAATTTCTCTTCTTCAGAAACTTTCCTTGCCATTGCCAGTCTACATTTTATAACCTCTCTACTACGACCATCATCAGTTATTTTGCTCCCCAAATAGCAATAATTATCCTCTTATTTATAGGGCGAAATCTCGAAACCACCAAAAGCGACTGTAACGTGTATATGTTTATCTATAGCCAGTTTCGGACAAGCAACCATTTTCCAGTCACGGAAACCATTACATCAGGTTAAAGGATGGTTCTTTAGCGTAAAGCACATTATTATCATCGCTGCACCATCTGTCACTTGTACACGCGTACATCGTTTGAGACATTAATCTTGACGCAATGGTATCCGTGACTCAGTCTTTTGACTGATTATAGATAAATAAATACACTGTAGCACGCCACTGCATCGGCTGGCTTGCTACTTTATAGAAATTTGTTGGGAATCATTTATCGGCATAATACACGACATCAGCTGATATGTTATTCAGAAAAAAATTATGTTACCGAAGCACCACAGGCCCATGTCGTGAAATTATGTTACTAAGGCATCACAGGCACGTGTAACGAATCAAAATTTCGAAGAACAATATTAACCAAAGAGTAAAAAAGAACTTAGTGAATTGTTGTTCAACTCTTGTGTCAATTTGTCTCTGCCAAATAACGTCGTTAGAGGATGGAAATTTTACGGATGAAATCAAGTTCAACGCTACGCGGCCGGTGTTCGTTTTAACTACGGTCGCAGGAATACATCATGGAACTGCGTGCTGTCTCTAGGTGCAGTCTGTTACGCAGATGCACGCGAATGGCGAGGATCAGGCAACAAGTGAGAGTGGCAGGTGATGCGGGCAGCGCTGACAGGACATCGACAGCACTGATCTCATTTCGGACGCTCTACCTCCATCCATCACAACCTTAGTACTTAGGTTCACGTTCTGTCTTCCTCCTTCCCAGAAAGGCTCTTTCCAGCAGGTAGAAATGTCCAATAATAACATTTCTTAGAGGAGAGTACACTATTGCTCAAACGAATCATTTGCTGACTTCTTGTATGGAAATGCAGGGACTTTGTCTCCGTCACTGATGCTGCACAAATACGTGATTTTTTCAAGTAGCTTTAATTCCATAGCGTCTGTCTATTACATTGTTCACTGTTCGTAACGAACTCGGGAGGAATTCGTCGTGTAGATTCTGCTCGACAGGAATGCCCTTTTGCACAGAACAGCACTGCAGCTTTTCCAAGCTACATTGTCACTGCTATATAAAGAGCTTTCCGGTGTGTAAGGTCGTGGATCAATAGGTCTATTCCTTACAGGGTGATAGCAATTGATCTATATGAAAAAAATGTAAATTAGATAGGAACTACGGCGTGCATACACTTTATTCAACATGTAAACGTCAGTACAGATATTAGGATTTAAGTTACGACATATTCAATATGCTGCCATCATTGGCGATGGTATGGAGCAGAGGAATAGCAAAATTCTACATGGCCCGCTGAAGTGTCGGAACATCGATGCTGTCGATGACATCTTGAATGGCTGTTTTCAGATCAGCAGTGGTTTTGGGGTTGTTGCTGTACACCTTGTCTTTAATATGGCCCCACACACAGCGGTTCGATGTGTTCAGATCCGGAGAATATGGCGGCCAATCGAGACCCATGCCAGTGGCCTCTGGGTACCCCAGAGCCAGAATGCGGTTCCCAGACTGCCCCTCCAGGACATCAAAGAGTCTCCTGCTTCTATGGGGTCGAGCTCCGTCTTGCATGAACCACACCTTGTCGAAATCGGGGTCACTTTCGATAATGGGGATAAAAACATCTTCCAAAACCTTCACGTACCGTTCGGTAGTCACCGTGCGTCAAGGAATATCTCACCGATTATTCCGTGACTGGACATTGCACACCACACAGTCACCCGTTGACGGCGAAGAGACCCTAAATACGCCAATTTTGCTTATAAACGAACTCATCCAAATGAAAGCTGGCTTCGTCGCTAAACCAAACCATACCAACCGTACTAATTTCCACCACGCCCCGCGGCCAACCGAGCAGTTTGAACGTCCTAACGCAAACGGTTCAGAAGTTATGACGATTTTATTTCATACAGTTCAGTAACTGTTACCCTGCACGATTCAGCTAGAGTTTCTCTAGCAGCTTCGTCAGTCCCCTGTTCCTCCGAAAATCGATGAAGCGGCAGAAAATCATCCCGATAAATCCCGAATTGGCCCCATCCGATATTCTGCTTCCAAAACTTAAAGAAGACCTTCGACGACTTCACTTTGGTAGTGATGAGTCGGTGCAAGCAGAGGTGAGGCTGTTGCTCCGTCAACAGAGTCAAACACACTGCAGTGACCGTATCAACAAACTGGTCTCTCGTTGGAATGTGCTCGTCTTCAAGGTGACTATGTTGGGAAATAAATAAAGACATAGAGAGTTAATAACGTTTGTTATATTTAAAAACGTTTGAGAGTTTTCACATAAACATTCGGAGGCTTTACTCTTTTCTGCGTCGTAGTATTACTCTTAAAGCATGTTCTAATACATATTTAACTGCTAACGCTAGCTCAAATCGACAAGGACCGGGTGAGAAGTTGACTATCGTTAGTTCAGTGATATCATCTTGGCATTCAGTCACAACAAGATAAATGCGGATGACCAGATAAGGATGTAAATCTCATTGTTTTTGAATATCAGTCTTTTGTTACTCGGTTACATCAGTATTTACGACCTCTCACTAGGAATTACTGTTAAAAACCTGTGCCAGATCTTGAATAATGCTGTCTTCGTAAAGAAATTTATCGTCTTATATCTGCTATTTCACTGCTGTGCTTTCTACATTTCATATACTTCCTTGCGCAAAAACCGGCGTTGTATCCTTACATTATCTAGAGGCCTTCGTTTATGTTACTCGTTCCAAAGCTAAACGTATGCAACGTCACTTCCTAGAGTAAAATGCTGTATTGTTCAGACGTCTGTCTAACGCAGCAAACAAGTGTGAGCGTGAATTCCGCCCGGTGGTATTCTGCAATTATCTGTCTCAGCACACACGCCTGGTGCACAGTAAATAACAACCCTGTCTGACATTTCACGCACCACCACTCCTGCTCCGATGTGATGGTGCAAAATCTAGCGAATACTGTGCAAGGCTGCAAAAGTCACCTTGGGGCACCACGTTTCTTTATCGTTGCCGCCTGTGAATGGTTCACAACCGTCTCAGTTGTTCCAGAACAGTTCTTATTTTCAACAAAATCTCGTGGCGATCTCAAACCCTCTTTCGGAACAACAAAGTATATCGTATTTACTTCATCTGTAGTGTTAGATTTTCTTTGTCTTTTATTCTTCACATGGCCTGATAAGGTGCCTTCTTTGAGCACGCTGGACCAGTTTCTTTTACGTCGCCTCATTTGTTGGTTGATTATGAAGATTGGTACTTCAGAGCTCCGTCCTCTCGTGAAGTTAAACTGTCCGTTGTATTCGACCTACGATAACGGTCATTTTCAGGACTCATTTTGCTCGTGGTCTCATGAATAACAGTCCTTCAGCACACAAGCAGTATAGTGCTTTCCACTTATTGTGATGTTCTACCAAGAACTGACGGAAGAATCAGGTAACATAACTTTTTGTGTTGGACATTGGCTAAAGTTCAGCAAGCGCCAACTATGTTAGGCAGTATGTCGGTGTATGCGCAATCATGTGATATGTGACAGTTTAGAACTTGTTTCCAGTCTTTCGAATTTCGATTTTTGTAAGACGTTTCGTGACATTTACTGCGGTACTCACTGGCTAAACAAGTGTAATAAACAGTACATTGTCACGGTGGTCCCAAGCGCCTTGTCACGGTCCGTGCGGCTCCCACCGTCGGAGGTTGGAGCCCTGGGTGTGTGTGGCGTCCGTAGCGTAAGTTACTTTCAGTTAGATTAAGTAGTGTAGGCTTAGGGACCGATGACGTCAGCAGTTTGGTCCCGTAAGACCTTACCACAAATTTCCAATTTCCAACAGTACGTTATTACAAAACTTAACATTCATAGGGGGAAAAGCTGACTGTACAGTTTATGGTGCGAACATCAGCACTTTAGATGGCAAACGAACCGACGTAAGAGCTCGTGTTAAATCAAAACTGGTCTTCGAGAACTGATATAACTAAAGCTGAAGAAACAAGTTGTACAAAAAGCTGCGTCACTACCAAACTGTGTTGCAAACTGTTACATTTGAAACACTATTTAGGCAGGTTTCAGCTTCCGTACGTCAAATTACGAGGAAATCGAGTCTGCATCTATACCTAGACCCATATTCTGCAAACTACCGTGAAGTGCAAGGCGGAGAGTACTTCCGATGGTGCCTCTGTTACAGTTTTCTCGCATTCCATTCGCATATGGAGCACGGAAAGAATGGGTATACGCTGCATTTAGTCTGATCTTGTGTTCGTGGTCCTGCGAGAGTAATACATAGTGAGCTGTGCTACATTTATAATTTCCTCTACTAACGATATTTCTTAATACTTTGTAAATGGGCATCCACTGGGTAACTGGGGATCTTTCATTAGGCGTCTGCCAATTCTGATTTTTCAATTTTTCCAGGATTTCCTCCTGTGAGTCAGACTAGCATATGACCGATTGTACTGACTTTCTTCGTAGACATTCAATACCCTTTATTTGTCCTATCTGGCATGAGTTGCAAATGTTTTAACATCAGTCCAGGACGATTTGCACGAGTGTTTCGTAAGCAGTTCCTTTGTTGACTGACTGCGTTTTCCTAATACCCTATCAATGATTCGAAATCTACGTCCTCCGCTTTTACATTCGTCCTAGCCTAGATGATAATACCTTTTCATATCCCTACAAACTGCTACACCCAAGTACTTACACCAACTAACTCCAGCTGCGACATAGTGATACTGTAGTTTTAAAACATTACAATTTTGCGTGTTGTGAAACGCATAACGTTACGTTTCCGAGATGCTGTTACGCATCTTCAGGCATTATGGAGAAGGGTAAATGTATCGGTTTGAGTTACGGAACCCTGCTGTAGAAAACGATGTAAACGACCGGGTACAAAGCCATAAGAGAAAATCGTTCCGATACTGCTGACAGTGGACATCTTCTTCTGCAAGCTCTTTGCTTTCCTTATTTTGGGAGGAGTTAGTATGGCTCAAAACAACACAAAAATTTCCTGTAAACATGGATTCTAAAGTGCATATCTTAAGAGCTATGATCAACACTTGTACATCTTTGCCGCTGTGCGACACATCTCTTCTATTAAACAAGGCGGTCCATAACTCTTAAGGTGTGCCTTTTACAGCCCATGTCCACTCGGATTTTTTTTCTTGTTTTGATACATACTACCTCCTCCATAAATATGGAAACCAAAGGGCTTGCAGAAGAAGAGGTCTCCTGGCAGATATACCAGAAAAATTTTATCTTGTAATTTTCGACTCAGTAGTTTTGGAACAAGGGTCCCTTCCCTCTAATTGATACATTTACCCTCCTCCATAGTCCCTGAAAGTCCGTAACATCTTCACGAAACCACCCTTTAGATGACTGTATCGACTGCAAAAAATTTTAAATTACTATTAATAACCGTTTTGTATATAAAAACCGGCCTTTTGTTGCTGCAGTGAATTTTATTTGTTCCAGACGCGTTTCGCCTTTTATTTTAAAGCATATTCGGTGAAATAGTAATTCGAGTTTTTGGCTGGCATCTGATGACATGGTGAGGGTCGCTCTGTAATTTCACTCAGGAAACACAAGCACATTTTCACACTACGAACTTTTTCTTCACAATTTTCGTGTTCTTTGCGTTAATTGCTGCGGAGCTTTACCTTAAAAATTAAATTGTTGTGTTTTCTTTATTTAAGAAACTTTTATGAACAGTTTTTCATAAAAATCGATAGTTAAGAATTTCTATTTGAAATGAAAACAGGAATTTCACGTGTAATATGTAATTAGAAGCAAGAACACGTGTGTTATTCATAAAAAAGGATGAATTTTACAATTGCGAGATGTGTTGTTGCTGTTGTGGTCTTCAGTCCTGACGCTGGTTTGATGCAACTCTCCATGCTACTCTATCCTGTACAAGCTGCTTCATCTCCCACTGGAACCTACATCCTACTGAATCTGCTTGGTGAATTCATCTCTTGGTCTCCTTCTACCACTAGTTGTTGACATTTTAAGGGAAATTGCGATTTAATGTGGTAAATACTAGTTGTTCACTTTACGTCTCTTCCTATCAATAAATAGTGCGACGTCCAGCATGTGACCAGAGAGGAAACACAGATTCCAGGCAAAAACTGGAATAAATATTCCACTGAAGATGCCTTAAAGTAAGAGGCGGAACGCGTCTGGAATAAATAAAATACATTGCAGCAAGAAAAAGGTTGTTTTCACTTTCAAAATGAATATGTGTTAGCTTGCGGCCACGCAGACAAACTTGGTGCTATTAATATCGCCTGGCAGTTTATTAATATACAGAGTGAACAGGAGGTGCCCAGCACAGTCCCCTTGGGTCACGCCTGAACTGGCTTCCTACACTCGTCGATGGCACCCTGTTCAAGACGACATGCTGCGCCGCCCTATCCAGAAGTTTTTTATCCAGCCACAAATTTCGTTCGATACCCCATGTGATTGTACTTTCACTAATAAAGTATGGTGCACTGAGTTAAAAGTTATTCATTATTTACCTAGATCCGTGGCTTCCAGGATGTCGTGTGAGAACATCGTAAGAAGGGTTTCGTATGAGAGATGTTTTCTAAAGCCGGCCGGAGAGACCGAGCGATTCTAGGCGCTATACTCTGGAACCGCGCGGCCGCTACGGTCGCAGGTTCGAATCCTGCCTCGGGCATGGATGTGTGTGATGTCCTTAGGTTAATTAGGTTTAAGTAGTTCTAAGTTCTAGGGGACTGATGACCTCATAGGTTGAGTCCCATAGTGTTCAGAGCCATTTGAACAATTTTTTTTTTTTTTATGTCTCTGTGGCAATATTATATTAGCATGCCTGCCAGAACCGTTTCTGTCGCTAGGCAAGACGAGGCGGCCGCCCAGGGCGGCAAAATTTTATTTTGTTCAGGCAAATAATGGAAAAAAATTAATTTCAAATAAAAGAGCATATGAGGAGAAAAAATGGAAGAGAAAAACTTAAAAGAAAGAGGACAGAATTAAGAAATTGAGGACATTTGTTGTCCTCAGCCCTTTTTAAAGGAATTGAGAACAAAGCACGAAAATTGAGGACTGTCTCCATAAAATGAGGACGTCTGGTACCCTTATTTTAATGATTAAAAGTATAATATGAGATTTGCATTGCTGGTGTTGATGGAGGAGGGGGGGGGGGGGAGGGGGAGGATAAGGATATCGGGGAGACCGATGGTAGCGAAAAAGTGGGGGCGTCATTTTTGAATTCTCGGCTAGGGCGACAAACCACCTAGCAACAGCCCTGATGCTTCGACGAATGAAAACTTTGCCTGAAGCTTACGTTTGTGCGTACCGGCTCGGCGCATATGAGTGGGGAGCGCGCAATGGCAGCAGATAGGTAGGCACTCAACTGGCAGCCGGAATGGCGCAATCCCGGCGGTGCGTCGTCATTAAGGCCCAGCTGACCCAGTCCGTCAGCCTAATGGCTGCTGAATCGCTAATGCGCGGTGCGCCCGGCCTGCCCCGCTTCGGTCCTGCCTGCACGACTTCGCCCGCGGCCGCAGGGACCTCTGCGCACACTCCTGCCACCGGCTTAAGGCGGCGGAGTCTCTCCGGCCGCGCTAAATCAGCTCCTGGAATATGCTATTCGTGAGTTTACCGCGTGATTCCCAGTGGACACACTGCCCGAGCGGACCTACGGAGTTGAAACAGGTGTGCATTACGCGACCAATTGGAAAGGCCTAACGCAAACAAATCTACTTTCGATGTAACGCGGTAGATCTCCGTATGCATAAGAAGAAAATTGCTACCGCTGCTCGAGCACCGAGAACGAAGACAGATACGCTGTAATGGCTGTAATCTCGGTGGTATCCTCATCTGATTTCCATCGGAGTGCCTCCTTAGTTGTTAACGACGAGACCGGAACGGACGCACGAAGATGGCAGTGACAGATAGACGTGTAGGCACGTGGGATGGGCGCGGAATCGCTTGAAAATAAGGGCGGTGGAGACGGAGGAGTGTGTCGGCCAGGCGACGTCGAGATTATCAGAGGCACTGCCGTAGCTCAGTCTCCAGAATCCTGGAGGACTCGCCAGAAAGTTGTCTCTCACAGGCACGGACAACCGACATCGCGGTGGCCAAACAGAAGTTTGAATTTGGTTCTGCCGAATATGAGTCCAGAGTCGCACCCACTGCCCAACCTCCGTCCGCAGTTGACATCTCTTACACACGATAGAGCGGTAGCACTCGAACAAGAGGCATCCATTTCGAATTATCGTCTTTTAAGAAATTTTCATCACTAGTATATGGTGGTCAAAGGTGGGAGGCGTGCTGATCACCAAGCTGCGTGCCGTGTCCTGTACCGAATCCCGACACATCACATACTTCACTGTGTGAGAGTCCATGTGTCAGTTGTGGATGTTTCAATTCTTCTTGGTGGTGTTCAAGACAGGTATGCACGTCTCTCTCTCTCTCTCTCTCTCTCTCTCTCTCTCTCTCCATCTCCCTCCCTCTCTCTCCCTCCCTCCCTCTCACAGTTTGTGTGTGTGTGTGTGTGTGTGTGTGTGTGTGTGTATGAACGGTATAAACACGACACTGCACACTCTACACGTCCTTATCATAGTCACTGACAGTATGCAGTTACACTTGAGATAGAACACTCACACTTTTAAGAATGGATGGTCCGAATGTCTGCGACGAAATGAAAGCTAGGTCGCCGTAGTACCGCTGCCGAAACTGACAAATACGAATGATAAACAAATTAATTAATTAGTAAGTTTTCTTGCCTTTATCACACCTTTCATTGGCTACTCCAAGGATATATATACATACTAAATAATCTAAACTGGCAGTTTATACAATTCTTCCCCAAAGATTGATCCTGGCAGTATTGTGAAGAGGTCGCACAAAGTAAGTTTTCTACTCCAGCATGAAAATTGAACGAACTGGCCTTGGTATGATGAATTCGGGTAATATGACGAACTTTCCAATACGATCAATACAATGTGTACATTATCATTTTTAATATCATTTTTCCTAAGACTCTTTAGTCTGTTTCACTAGCTCCTCCTTCCATTAATTCCACATAGTTCTCAGCATTTTGGGCTGCATATTCTATCCTTTATCCCCATTAATTTTTTCTTCTCTACTGGCCCTACCATTCCTATACATTATTCCTGTACGGCTTAGTAAACCTTTGCAGTGCTACAGGCCGAACATGGCTTCTCTGTGCGGTGTTCAGAAACGCTGAAAATGCACCCACGGTGGGGCACAATTAACGAAACAAAGGTAAAGTTAACTTGATAAGCTTTGGGACAGGGCCCAACTTCTTCTGCCTGTCATATGTGTACGACAAACCCCCCCTCCCCTTCCAACCCCCCAACCATGGGTGACTTAGATGGGAATTTAATAGAAAAGTTTCTATTCCAAATATATTTGTAGTGACTAGGACCGTATTTCATACACATTCGCAGTTATCTCACAGAAACGGCACGTTTGTGTTCAGTGCAACATTTTTGCTTCTGTTACCTTATATTTTCACATTTGTTCGTTTTCGCTATTAATTATGACACAGCCCTGATTCACATCTACACACACATTCCGCAAGGACACATGCAGTGCGTGGCGGAGGGTAACTTGTTCCACTACCAGTCATTCCATTCTCTTTCCTGTGCCAGTCGCAAACGGAGCGAGCGGAAAACGACCGTCCATACGCCTCCGTACGAACTCTGAGCGTCCTTTTCCCTCCAGCGATTCTCATTTGAACTCACGTAGCATTTTCGTAACACTCTGGTTCATCCTAGAGGTAATAAATCTTGCAGCCAGGCTCTGAAATACTTGGGTCTTCATTTAATTCAATCTGATGGAGATCCCAAACACTCGCGCAGTGCTCAGAAGTGTGTCCCACAACAGTCCTGCACTCGGTTTCCTTCACAGATGAGCTACACTTTCCTAGAATTCTCCCAATCCGCCATTCATCAAGCAGAATACTCTAATATTGTAGTCGAACGATGCAGGATTTTTTACTGCTCATCTGCACTAACCTAGGGTTTTCAGCATTTAGAGGAAGCTGCCTTTCATCAGACGAAATAGAAATTCTGAGGCACCCTGTATCCTCCTACAGTCCCTCAACAACGACACTTCCGGCACAGAACGCTGCCGTCAGCAAACAGCCGCAGACTGGCGCCCACCCTCTCCACCAGTTCGTCCACGTAAAACCGGTCCCATCGCACTTCCCTGGAGCACTGCCGGCGGTACCCACCCGTCTCTGCGACTCCCACTCCCCGCCCAGGACAACATGCTGGCTACTGTTACTTAAAACGTGCTTCAGCCCCAGAGCCCTTCGAAGCACTTAACGACATTACGCAGAACCAGTTCTCACGTTATCGGGAAGATGTTTCGTTTACGTATGACGGCGGAAATTGCGCGCTTTGCGCATTGGTCTTTTTATGGAGGCATGTATTCCTGCAAACGTTTTGCCTACCGATATTTATGCACCGTTTTTTGGACTAAGAGCGTAACAATCTCCGTTCCCTCAGCATTTTTCGAATTTTCATATTAAAGCACTGTGCTTCTTTTCCGTCCTTAATCCTCTTTCTTGGCATATACTTCTCCAGAGCGCAATTTTCAATTAGTTTAAACTTTACCCATAATTCCTCTATGACCACCATATTTGATCTAAACAATATGAAGTAACTGTCTACGTAGGATCATAATAAGTGCTTATCTGCTCTTTCCAGCATAAAAATTCTCCTAGCCTTCTTGAAGGACTTATTAACTTTAGTCTTAACCGAGAAGTAGATAAAGTGTGCTGCCAGCATCAGTTTGTGAACTCAAAAGTTATGCAATGGACATCCACACCTAAAGACTTCGTGGTGAGAGTGATGTAGATTTGGCAAACAGCTTTCGACTCGCAAGATATTCCCAGCATATTTCTTTCCTAGGAACAACGGACAGAGATTCGGACACAGTGAAAAGTGAAGAATGATCTCTTTAACTCTTCGTGGTTTACTGAATTGCGTGTAACGACTGCCCGTAGAAATACGTCTGCGAGACGGTAGAACATTTCAGGTGAGGTTTAGGGAAGATTCATCTGGCTGAGAAGGCTCATTCTCTTAGTAGTACTCCATCGAACCTTTCAGTGTTGCAGGAGAGTAATCTTAATATCATAGGAGAATTAGAAATTTACCGAGCCTTTTGGATTGAAACATAAACCGATGTTAGCGCTAGTTTTGACTA
Source organism: Schistocerca nitens (assembly GCF_023898315.1). Taxonomy (NCBI): domain Eukaryota; kingdom Metazoa; phylum Arthropoda; class Insecta; order Orthoptera; family Acrididae; genus Schistocerca; species Schistocerca nitens. The sequence goes on along the minus strand of NC_064615.1, from coordinate 5,586,366 downwards.
TATCAGAGGATAAGTCGATAAACCGGAGTTCGTCTGTCCCTACCCCCCCCCCCTTCTCCAGCACCCCATCTTTCGGTCCTTTTAGGGTTTGACGCGTCATGTATCACTCTCCTTTTAGTTTTTTCTAAGAGTTTGACATTTTTAGTACTTCCCTACCTTACGTCATTTATGTCTTCCAATAGTATGCTGTTTACATTGTCTGTTGCAAGCATTTGACATTGTAATCTCATCTCGTGCGCACCTTATTCCTAGTGTTCCTCTCACATTCAGCTCCACCTTAGCTCTTCTGGGTATGCGCCACCTATATAGTGGCCCAACGTCGGTAGTCTGCGGCCAGTTCCGCCATTGCCCTGTACTCCAGTCGTGTGATCCACTAGTACATGGCAGAGGTTTTTTCCGTTTTTTCTGGTTACTTGATGATCTGGCGTTCTTTCTATCCCAGGTATTACTTCACGGTTTCTTCCTATTCAGGTCTGCACCAGTCCTGCTTTTAAGTAAAATCAACATAAAGCTGCGGCGGTGTTTTTTTTTTTTTCCTCAACACAGTTTGTGAAATGTCCCACTAAGAAATCTTCACTTGAAATTTGGGCTCGGCTTCCCGAGAAACTTAGTTCACTTGTCTGGTATTCTTTTTTTATGTGACTATCCTAAACCTCTACAGAATAACATGGTTCAGATTTTTGCAATAATGCAGTCAGATTTACACTACTGGCCATTAAAATTGCTACACCACGAAGATGACGTGCTACAGACTCGAAATTTAACCGACAGGAAAAAGACGCTGTGAGACGCAAATGATTAGCTTTTCACAGCATTTACACAAGGTTGGTGCCGGTGGCTACACCTACAACGTGCTGACAAAGTTTCCAACCGATTTCTCATACACAAACAGCAGTTGACCGGCGTTGCCTGGTGAAACGTTGTTGTGATACCTCGTGCAAGGAGGAGAAATGCGTACCATCACGTTTCCGACTTTGGTAAACGTCGGATTGTAGCCTATCGCCATTGCGGTTTATCGTATCGTGACATTGCTACTCGCGTTGGTCGAGATCCAATGACTGTTAGCAGAATATGGAATCGGTGGGTTCAGGAGGGTAATACGTAACGCCGTGCTGGATCCCAACGGTCTCGTATCACTAGCAGTCGAGATGACAGGCATTTTATCCGCATGGCTGTAACGGATCGTACAGCCACGTCTCGATCCCTGAGTCAACAGATGGGGACGTTTGCAAGACAACAACCATCTGCACGAACAGTTCGACGACGTTCGCATCAGCTTGGACTATCAGGTCGGAGACCACGGCTGCGGTTAACCTTGACGCTGCGTCAGAGGCAGGAGCGCCTGCGATGGTGTACTCGACGACGAACCTGGGTCCACGAATGGCAAAACGTCATTTTTTCGGATGAATCCAGGTTCCGTTTACAGCATCGTGATGGTCGCATCCGTGTTTGGCGACATCGCGGTGAACGCACATTGGAATCGAGTATTCGTCATCGCCATACTGGCGTATCACCCGGCGTGATGGTATGGGGTGCCATTGGTTACACGTCTCGGTCACCTCTCGTTTGTATTGACGGCACTTTGAACAGTGGACGTTACATTTCAGATGTGTTACGACCCGTGGCTCTACCCTTCATTCGATCCCTGCGAAACCCTACATTTCAGCAGGATAATGCACGACCGCATGTTGCAGGTCCTGCTGCCCTGGCCAGCTCATTCTCCAGATCTCTCACCAATTGAAAACGTCTGGTCAATGGTGGCCGAGCAACTGGCTTGTCACAATATGCCAGTCACTATTCTTGACGAACTGTGGTATCGTGTTGAAGCTGCATGGGCGGCTGTACCTGTACACGCCATCCAAACTCTTTTTGACTCATTGCCGAGGCGTATCAAGGCCGTTATTATGGCCAGAGGTGGCTGTTCTGGGTACTGATTTCTCAGGATGTATGCACCCAAATTACGTGAAAATGTAATCACATGTCAGTTCTAGTATAATGTATTTGTCCAATGAATACCCGTTTACCATCTGCAGTTCTTCCTGGTGTAGCAATTTTAATGGTCAGTAGTGTATCTCCAGTGACGTCAATATCGACGTATATTAAGCTACAATAATCATTGCTTTCTAGGATCTGGAGCAGTGGAAACCTCTCCTAGTCCGATGTGCCACTGTACACGGAGCGGGTAAAAGCAAATGATGCTGTGGCCGTCATTCGGCGGCGTCGTGTGCCGACGGTCCGCTCCGCGAGGACAGCGGAAGGCGGCGGTTAGGCGCCGGGGGCGTGACGCGGGCGCCGTGACGCCGGCCGCCCCAGTCCTCCGACCGCCGCTGCCAGCCCGTATACGGCGGGCCGCCGCCTTTTGTTTGCGGCCACGTTTTGTTAGCCGCTGCCGACTTCCTGAAATTACGCCGCACCGTTACGGGGTGGCTGCGGCATAGCGAAGCGCAGGAGCCGCCTTTCACGGTCATAACGAAATTCTGCATCGTGCCCCTAACGGGCCGGCTTCGGAGCAGGCGGATTAATTGCTCGTCTAGCGGGGAGCGGACGCGCCGGCATCCTCGCTGGAACGGGGCGGGGTTCCGTGACCCTGCGCGGGGGGCGGGAGGCGGGGGCGTCCGTTACAGCCAGGAAACTCGTACTGCACGGTCCGGGCGTAATTGTCTGCAGCGCGGAACACAGTAATCCGCGAAATCCTTTCCACTGAAACTTGAAAGGCGTCTGCTGTTGACTCTTTCATTTTCTCACCATCTAGACCTATTTTATCTTTATCCCAGATCCATAACGTTTACTTTACAATATCTCTGAGATATTAAGCTAGAGCTGAGTTGGCGTAAACTGATCCCTCGCAGTTGCAATGGGCTGGGAGCCTCAACTTTACACGGCTATCTCAACCGATAACGCAACGCGATTTTGTAAATTCCTCTGTGACAACGACTCAATGTTTTCACAGCTCTGTATACGGCTATTGTTGACGCGTGCAGTCGCTAGCAGTTGGCGGTTGAAAGCCGGAACTAACGCTGCGACCTGTCACTGATCTTCTTACGGCGTCTCGACTACAATCGCTTTCATTATCTACATCTACATCTACATTTATACACGGCAAGCCACCCAGCGGTGTGTGGCGGAGGGCACTTTACGTGCCACTGTCATTACCTGCCTTTCCTGTTCCAGTCGCGTATCGTTCGCGGGAAGAACGACTGTCGGAAAGCCTCCGTGCGCGCTCGAATCTCTCTAATTTTACATTCGTGATCTCCTCGGGAGGTATAAGTAGGAGGAAGCAATATATTCGATACCCCATCCAGAAACGCACCCTCTCGAAACCTGGACAGCAAACTACACCGCGATGCAGAGCGTCTGTCTTGCAGAGTCTGCCACTTGAGTTTGCTAAACATCTCCGTAACGCTATCACGGTTACCAAATAACCCTGTGACGAAATGCGCCGCTCTTCTTTGGATCTTCTCTATCTCCTCCGTCAACCCGACCTGGTACGGATGTCACACTGATGAGCAATACTCAAGTATAGGTCGAACGAGTGTTTTGTAAGCCACCTCCTTTGTTGATGGACTACATTTTCTAAGAACTCTCCCAATGAATCTCAACCTGTTACCCGCCTTACCGATCTGGTACGTTCGTAAACTCCACTGCATCGGAAACTGTTTTTAAGGTTGTGCCGGCTCTCAGCCAATCACAGGGCTTTGCGGTAGGATCTGTCATGTGCTTCTGGTTCCAAAAGGACGTCAGCCATTCTTTTCTAAGTCTTACGCGAGTGGAGTCAAATGGTGTTGCTTGGAGTGATGAGATGCGGTTTGTGCTGGAGAAATATTTGGAAGAACACATTGGTTTGTTGAAACTCACCTGATGGCGAGCTATGATGTTGAATAACTGTAAGATATATCTGATTACCGGTAAGATAATTCCAAGTTAATTTATTTTGAAGAAGTCTGTGCTGTTGTCTAAAGTAGACAATAGGCCGCCATTTTGTATCCCTCCGCGCAGCACCTGTGAAGAACACTTGCTGCGTTAGAAGTGAGTTGGTGTGCTTGAGCCTGAATTTGACGAGCGGATTTGTCTTCTGCAGGTAAACGAACGCGATGTTTTAACAAATGAACATCACGTTATGCCGTTGGAAATTGCTGAACAAAAACATACACATGTACCTCGGTGCAACTATACTGCACAGAGGCCAAAATGAGCTTTTCCTTGTTCAGACACTTTTGTTCAGAAGCAGCTGGTGCTGTACAACTTTCGGACGACTGCGAACGATCACAATGACAGACAACATGCGCCGACTACAGCAGATGCAAAAACAAAGAAAGAACAAAAAAAAGCTGTTGCCCGTCTATAAAACTCGTATCGGAGGGTTGGCATTATTAACGACAATGTTAACCTCATTTTTGAGGGAGGTGTTGGTAACGAGAGATTCTGTTCCTTACTTCTTTAGACTAGAAGATATACAGATGCAATCTGCTGCAGAGATTTCGCTCACACGTGTTACCGTGATCTATCTGTTCCGCAAGGTATGAAACGGGTATGGAACAAGGCGGCAACAGTTCGATATGGAATGTGGTATGAAACCATCACAGCTGACCACAGCTCGGATCGACGAACGTCGTAGATGTGTCAAATAAATGCATCGGTCGTTGTTGAAAGATTCTTTCGTCGACAGTAGCATGCAAGGAAACTTCTTAAATCTGTGTTGGTTCCATATTTCTCGCAAACACTATCGCGCCATACGTATTACATTATAGATCACGCACTTCGCATAATCAACGCATGAAACGCGATTTGTAATTGACGAGGATGATGTACCCACGTGTGTTATAGATGCTCTAAAGATGGACCAAGCGCGAAACTAGTAGCGCTTAATAAAATACAAAAAAGGTGGAATGGTGTCTTTCTTCGCCGGCCGGGATGGCCAAGCGGTTCTAGGCGCTTCAGTCTGGAACCGCTCGACTGCTACGGTCGCAGGTTCGAATCCTGCCTCGGGCATGGATGTGTGTGCCGTCCTTGGGTTAGTTAGGTTTAAGTAGTTCTAAGTTCTAGGTGACTGATGACCTCAGAAGTTGAGTCCCATAGTGCTCATAGGCATTCGAACCATTTGTCTTTCTTCGAAGGAAACATAATAGGAACCATCGAGTCATCAGAAAAATCTTACAATAAATAGGCGCATTGTCGGAGTGTGCTCTTGCATTGTACGGCTTGAAATAATCAAAGGCCTATTCGTTAGCTGGCAGTTCTCTGAAAAATTGGCGGAATATATTGGTCACGTACCATTCGAAAGTGTGATTTGGCTCAAAAAGATCGGTCCAGTTATTCGCGTTGCACTGTTTCCAAGCAGCTATAGCGCAGAGCCTCTTGATGTAACTTACGAGGATTTTCAGAACTCCAGTGCCGATCATTCTGCGAGTTGGCGTATACCGACTCGACCGGAGGTATTTAATTTGTTCAGTCGATGTACTGTCGCAGTTATGTCTGCCCTAAGACAGACAACCAGTGTAAACGGGAGATGTAGCTATCATCGGGAGATACAGGGCACACTGGAAAGATAAATAAGCAGATTTCCGCTACTCTACGCGAAATTTATATTCAAACGACGTGGAAAGATGTAATCGTAATCCAGTCCAGTCTCGGTTTGCCCACGGTCGGAAATTCAATCACCTCTTAAGATTCTCGGAAATATATGTAGACTACTTAACATCCTCAGGATACCCGTCGATAAGGAAATGACTCGTTTCAGATAGATAATGAGCAGCCAGCGCAACTGGTTTCTTCGAACAGTCGACGTCGTAAAGAACAGCAGGGTGCGACCAGATTCGCAGTTGTGCCGCCCGACTGCGGAGTCGACAGCGCCGTCCGCGAGCGGACAGAGAGAGCGGCGGCGACGATCTGAAGGCGAGGGCAGGCGCATTCAGATGCGGACCGGCGCGGCCCCTCTTCGATTATGCAGCGCTGCGGCGCGGGGGCCGGCGATAGCATCTGCGTCGGCGCCGCGACGCGCAGCGCCGGAAGAGCAGCGAGGGGGCCGTAGCTGAGGGCGGCGGCTTCCGGACACCGCCGACGCGGCCGGCCGTGCTGCGGCTCCACACGGCGTTACTCTCTGTCACTGGGTCGTACTCTGCCCAGCACTAAAGTCTGATGTTAGATCCGCCACAGTTGGCCGCCTGTCCCGTTTTACCAGGCTGCCCAGCTTACGACGTCCACCCGACCCCCACGACGTTCGGGACGTGGTTTCATCTTGGTTTCAACATGTGTGAAGACACTCACCACGCGATAAGTCATGCAGTTACCAAAATGCTAGTGCCGAGCCTCCGACCTGCCCTCGGTCAAACTCCGATAGATAACGCGCCGCCTTTCCTAATCTACGCACGGATAACACGCTCACTCATTTCACACGCACCATTCGTGTGTCTGACGAGCAGTCGTTCCCTGTCAGGTGAAGCTGCTATCCCCTGGACGGGTTTGTTTCAACAGTAGATCGGTGGTCATAATCTTGTGTATATTCGTCGTATAAGAAGAATAAGAAACGTTTACCACCACGTGCTGCAGCTCGACAATAGCGGGGTCCTGGCCTATGGAATCTGCCGTTTATTGCTCGGCGGTGTTGTTGCTCCCGTCGCTCGGTATCCCAGAACTATCGTGGGAATATGGAATCGATGGCTTCAAGAGAGCATACTCAACGCCACGTAGTATCTCAGCGGATCTAAACCCATTGTTCGGCCTCTGGCAGCAAGTACCTTGAGTGGGGAAAGTCCGAGCGAGGCAAGTACACATGAGAACAGTACGACAACCTCGGCAGCAGAGTGGAGACTCGGCATGGCGACAGCTGATGCTGCTTACTCTGAGGCGGCGCGCCGACACTGCCGCGCCCGACGGCAGCACAGCACACAGGAGCGCCAGCACGCCGTCTTGTCGTAGCAGTCCTGCTGACGACTGACATGTCCGTTTGTGGACTTTGTCACGTCAACGTTGCCAAATTGGACAACGACTAAGACTTCGTTACTTGCTGTCATTTCTAATGCTGCAATTTCAATGGCCAGAAGTACACAACTGGTCTGGACTACTGGGGCAACAATAACTCACTCCAACTGTCCGTGTTATATAGATTCACTAAGACTCACAACTGATCGCTGCCAAGAACTACGAATAGTCACTTTGTGAGGGAGGTAAAAAATATTCATCCCGAGCATTCTCTAATCTCCTGGCGTTCGTCGTCGAATGTTGAAATTTGAAAGCATGCGCTGACCTCTGAGGTACCAAAGTCAATCGTCTTGTCAAGTAATCTATGAGTGGTGATAGCGAGCAAGATATGAAAGGATCCTCCTCTAAAAATGAAAGCAGCACCAAATTATGCAATACTAAAATAAAAGTGTTTGGATAAATATAAAACTAAGGTACACAAGAGTGTTGGATGATGATGATGATGATGTTTAAGAGTGTTGGATGAGTGGACGAGAACGTATTATTGAGTTGAATGGCGTTGTCTTCACGAAGAGACATGCTAACTGAGGCAGGATCTTCCGTCACTTGGACCTGAGACTCAAACCAGTATGGGTATGCGTACAGTGAGCTCTGTATGTTGTACTCGAGCCGAGTATGGAGTAAGGAATTCAATCTGGCGGGCATGTATGTATTTTACTCTCGATCTTTCAGTTTTTCTTTCTGTCAACCGATTGTTCACATGTTTGTTACAAAAGCGTGACTAGTTCGCAGTGTTGGTGTTTTTTCCAGCGGCCGATGTAGGTACGACGAATCACTAGTAAACATATTTTATTTGTATTTAATATGTATCTCAGGCTTGCTCATTGTGTTTCACACTATCCATGGGATTATTAGTGGGGTGGTGATCAACACGATTACTTTACGCGTCGCTGGTCGTACCAAAAGAACTAAAACACCCAGTCATGCTACTAACTTGTATTTACATTTTAATATGATGCTGACTTGGGTACTCGCTGTTGCATGATGGCTACGCTGAAATTTTGTTTGTTGAAATTCTGTTTGTCATCCTATCGTCATAGAATTAAAATTAGTTGTGATTACATTATGAAGAGAAATTGTTCGATGAAATTTAGTGAATAGATGTAATATTTACATAACTTTACTCTCCGTTGGTATTATCGCTTCCAGACAGAGTCCGTTCATCGTGAGGTAGGTACGGCACATTCAGGAACAACTAACATCCCCTATTCTCCTTTATACCATTTTTAGTTCCATTGGCCGCTATAGCGAAATGCGATTTTGTTGAATAAATACCGAAAGTAAAAATTGTCAAACAAAGTACAGTATATTACATGTATAACTGGCATATTTACATTGTAACAGACGCATAATTCGTGAAAATCAACACAATAAAAGTATTTACGCCAGCGGAGTGTAGCTCGCCGACACTACGACCACCTCGTTAACATGTTATAGCACAATATTTTCAGTGCACTCGTTGCGATCCGTAAGATAAACAAAAATATTTGATCTTCACCATTATGTAGCCCGAAACGGTGACAGCGTGTCAATAAGCGACTGCAAGCAAAAATTTATCGCACGTATCATAAAGAAGATCCACGGAGTAATGGTGTTAGAGTGGCATCAAAAGAGCAGTATAAAAAACGTACTGAATAGCACCGTAAATACTAAAACTCAGTAGCGTACAGTCTACCATAAATGTTTTGATAGTTATTAACTTATAATGAGCAATTTCACAAAAACGGAGTAATGTGCAAAATCGAGGAGATGGGGGTGCCGCACATAGTTGCAAAATAATAATTTAAATCTTATTATAAATGTTTACTTACTGGTATTAAATTTACTAATTTATTTATTTTCCCATGCAGCTTTAGCTAACTTCAGTATCTCCCTTACTGAAATAAATGTTCCACGAACTGAAGGTGCTTTCAGTCTAAAATAATTCTAATTCGGCTGACAGGCGTGTAGACATCAGGAGTTTTAAGATTCGATACAGCCAACACTGTAGGACAGACACAATAAAAGTATGTACGCCAGCAGAGTGTAGCTCGCCCACACTACGACCACCTCGTTGGCCGCCGCTTCCGGCCGCTGCAGACGAAATGCAAATGAATCGGAAAGCGGAAAGCGGCGCTGCCGCGGGCTGGGAAGCGAGGCGAGGCGAGGCGAGGCCCGGGCTGCTGCTGCGGCCCCGGCTTCCCGCGGCAATTTTCCGGAATTTCCCGGCGAGGCAATTCGCCGGTGGGCCACCGCGCTGCCGTGGAAGTTATGACGTAATTAGCGGTGCGGATTTTTAATGCGGACCTTCCGTCTCGAGTAATTACCGGCGCGCCGGCCGCCGCACTTAACGATTCCACGCCGCGGTCTCCGCCCCCCGCCGCCCCCTCGGCCGCTTCGCTGGGTCGCCGAAGCCGCGCCACGCAGGGCTCTCTGCTTGCCGTGCAGCAGCCAGGCATCCCAGAAGCGCTGACGCTCTTCGAACGCTAGGTACACCATAATAAGACCGCACGAGACTGTCAAAAAATATTAACGTTATTCTACCCGTATCCGATAACAGCAACAGGAGATTGGGTTTAACGCCCCGTCGTCATCAAGGTCATTAGTGTCGGAGCACAAACTCGGATTGTGACAAAGATGGGGAAGAAAGTCGGCCGTGCCCTTTCGAAGAAACCATCCCGGCATTTTCCAGGAACGATTTAGGGAAATCACGGAAAACCTAAATCTAGATGGCCGGACGCGGGTTTGAACCGTCGTTCTCCGTAATGCCAGTCCAATGTACTAACCACTGTGCCACCTCGCTCAGTGATAACAGAAACTGCAGGGACTGTGTGGATTAGGCCGGCCGGGGTGGCCGAGCGGTTCTAGGCGCCACAGTCTGGAACAGCGCGACCGCTACGGTCGCAGGTTCGAATCCTGCCTTGGGTATGGCTGTGTGTGATGTCCTTAGGTTAGTTAGGTTTAAGTAGTTCCAAGTTCTAGGGGGCTGATGACCTCACAAGTTAAGTCCCGTAGTGCTCAGAGCCATTTTTGTGTGGATTAGATGAAGCCACGATGACAGCACCCGTTGACTTACTGATTCCATTATTCAGTCAGAAGGGGTTGGTGTGTGACACCCGTCTTTAGTGACTTAGACCGCTTCCCATACATCTTTATGGTTGTGTGAGTAAGAAGGCGATGCTCAGTGACCACGTGATGTTCCAACCCACAGCGTCGTTGTACGGCGTCCGTTTGGCGAGTGCTATGTGCTAAGACATTTGTCGTCGATTTTCTCGTTGCTTTAAGTATGATGAATACACTAGCAGTCTCTTCGTAGATAATCTGCACGTCTTTGTTCGCTTACAGAATTCTGTTGTAGATCTTTATCTCCAGCAGAATAATGCACTACCTCTATGCTGCTGAACAGTGTGAGAGCGGTTCGATGCACAGACTGACCGCGAGGTCATTGTCGTATGGAGCACGCCAAAGGATGTGCTCTTTCAGGAATCTTCTCCGATGCTTCAACCTCGTTTGGCTACGGTGGCGGAGGGGTGGGGGTGGAGAATGGGGCACAGAGGACTGGTCTTTCAAGGTTTGTGGAGTCACCACGAGCATTACGACGAAAGCATATGACGCTAACTTCAAAATGGTCTTCATCGACTTTTAGCTCGGCACGACACACTGATTAAACACTAGTTTACGACTGAGGCAGGATTCACTTGACTTGAGTAACTGCTGGAATCCCGTCAGATACATGGTGGTGTGGCCGATCCAGGAACTGCCCTAGACGCATCGGAACATTTGCATAATTTATTATTAATCAAGATGCAAGCAGACAGCGATTTCGCTTATGTTTATTCATGTCCATTTACCAAAATCTAGAGTAATTCTGTTTACCTACATACATACTTTACGGTATGGTTTCTATTATATCGGTCGTGGTCATTCAGGTCCGAAACCAACCGTGTGTGGCTTCGGAGCTGACGCGAACCTTTGCGATTTAGGTCTTTCAGAGCTCCCTTTGTGTAACGGATAGAACACTGAGCTCTGGCCCTGAAGATTTTCAGTTCAATCCCGGATAGGGACGGCGAATTTTCCTCGTTTTGTTGCCCCCCCCCCCCTCTCGCCCCTAGGTCGCCCCCGGCTCCAGTCAGCCTGTTAAGAGGTGAGTACCGGCGATAAAACGTGACTCGTGACTGGAATGATGGACTTGTCAGCCTCCCTCTTTTAGTGTCACGGCTGCATTCTACCTGCAGCCAAGTCACTGGCCCCCATTACACGATATGGATCATGAAGCTTAGACAAACTTACTACTCGAGCCAAGGGAGGGTATGTGGAGGATGAGAAGGATACGGGCTCAAGTTGGGTCTTTGGTGTCCCATTTCGCTGGCGACACCAGTAGCGGGCGGCACTTGTTCGGAACTGAGTGCAGCAGGTGGCATGGTTAATAGACAAGCACGATATTATTAACTAACACACAGAATGTTGGGGAAAATGATCAGTTAGAATATCTGTTTCCTGTAGTTGCGAGCTCCGGTAAGACAGTTGTGGTACTGCGGTTCTTTTTCTCCCACCGTGTGCTTTACTTGTGAGAGCATTCGGCAGCCGGTGGCCGATGACACCCGAGCCGTCAGGCCAGGGGTCCAGCACGTATCCCGGCCAAGTGTGACGGCTCTCCGTTAATAGCGGCCCGGCCGACGTTCCGGTCAGCTGCCTGCAGCAGGTGGGCGTCCGGTCCGGTCCGGTCCGGGAGAGCGCGTGGACAACAGGCGCCGCACCCAGCTAGCTCTCCACTGGCCCAGCCGAGGCCTGCCGTAGTCGCCGCAACACACACACACACACACACACTGCGAATTGTTAGTGAAGGTACCAGTACACGGAATAGGTTCCCAGATATGCGGGCGGCTCGAAGACTCCTGAAGTAATAGAACTCAGTACGTTATCCTCAGAGACAAGAGTACTGTCAGGAGTGCTCCAGGGAAGTGTGACAGGACCGCTGTTATTTTCTATATACATATATACACTGAGGAGCCAAAGCATTGTGGTCACCTGGTTAATAGCTTGTTTGTCCGTCTTTCGAACGAGAAACACCACTGGTTCTGCACGACGGGGATCCGACTGTTTGGTGGTAGGTTTGTGGAGGTAGGTGGCATTAGATGCCTACGCACAGGTCACGTAATTCGCGTGAGTAACGGGCCGCTGATTTACGTACGCGGTGATGGCTCCCAATAGGGACCCAGATGGGCTCCGTAGGATTTACATCAGGCTAATTTCGTCGTCGTTACATCAACGTGAGCTCACTGTAATGCTCCTGAAATAGAACGGTCCTGGCTCCGAGACACGGGCAGTTGTTCTGCTGAAAGATGATCTCGCCGTCGCGGAAAACATCGAGCATGAAGACAGGAAGGCGGTGCGCAGCTGTCGCCGTGTCTTCCATTACTACCACAGGCCCCGTGTAAGCGCAGGGGGATTGCTCCCACAGCATAACACCGCCCCCGCCAGCCTGCGTCCGTGGCGGGCTGCACGTTTCGAGCCGGCGTCCACCTCCATCACGGCGTTTGTGCAGACGACTGTCGACCTAGCGTAGCGAAAATGTGATTCAGCCGAAAAGCCGACACGCTTCCGTTGATCGACGGTCGAATTCCAGCGGTCCCGTGCTCACTGCAGTCCTAATTGACGGTGTCGCTACTTGCGTGAGCACCTGCACTGTGCTCTTTCGGCAGAGGTGCCACAGATCTCCCACCATCTGTCCTACTTTACAGAGCAGACAAGTCTTCGAACCCCACGTTCTCTGCAGAGTCGCGGACGTCCAATCTTTATGAGGTGTTTGTGGGAAGACTGTTACACGCAGAGAAAAAAAACAACCAAAATTCTAATGCGTGTACATTTTAAGCGTGAACGTATAAAAATATCTGCAATTCTACCCGTTACACAGAGTATAAATGATCTAGTGCATAACTTCGCTAGGTCCGTGAGGCTGTTCGCTGGTGATGCAGTCGCCTGTAAGAAGGTAGCAACGCCAGAAGGCTGCAGCGATCTGCAGAAGGACCGTACAGGATTGATGACTGGTACAACGGTTGGCCGTTGAACCTGTAAGTGTAACATATTGCCCATAAATGGTCGAAGAAATCCACTAATGTACTATTACGCTATTTGCGACAGCTTGTTAGAAACGATAACTACTGTAAAATATTTAAAAATAACCAACTGGAGCGACCTAAAGCAGAATGGCAACATAGGAAAACTGTAGAAAAAGTAAATGCCCGGCTCAAATAGATGGGAAGAATGTTAAGAAAATATAACTCATCGACGAAGGGAGATGCTTACGTAACACTCGTAGCATATCAGTCTAGGACACTTACCACGTTGTAGGTAGGATCCGACGTTCCTCCCACATACATCTCGCAAAATAACCACAACAAGAAAATGTGAGCAATTAGAAAGAATAAGAAGGTTTACTAGCAGCCATCCTTTCCATGCGCTGTTGGCGAATGAAACAGGGAGGGGGCAACAGATAGTGGCAGCAGAAGTACTGTCCGCTTGCGATGTACACATATGTTCACGTGAAGACACTGCTAGTGACCTTTACCCTTAGCAACACACTATAGCGACCTATCGTTCCCGACTTCTTGTTAGAATGACCCGAACAATACTTCGTGGCAAGTCTTCGTCCCTCGCCGGTGAAGGACGAAGGGGCCTGTTGTCTGATCACGTGGGTCCGTTTGTTTCATGAGCGCCCCATCGCTCCCTAATTGCCAGAATATAACCTTCTATGGAACAATTCACTGATATTAGGGTTATGTAACGAGTGGTTGTAATTGAAGTGTGGCTACTCACAGGGGTCTAGTGTGGGCTGTAACCACCCTGGGCAGTGAAGCTTTCTACACGTGCACTAATGCGGAACTGATCTGAGCTGGAAAAAAATTAGTTCCAGTTGTGGCCACCACCTTGAAATATAGCGCTTTGATTGCAACAAAAACATATGAAAATGTTTCCGTACGTAATGGATTAGGGACGTGATGTTGGCAGAAAAGGTCAAACAAGTGAGAAAGGCATAATGTTGAATTTATTATTAACAGGCCGCGTAGACAGTTTGTTCAATATCAGCACCAGAGACGTCGACGAGAAGGTGTATAGCGCCAGAATGCAACATACTGTGCATATGTTGTCAAAATCTTGTTACGTTGCATTCCACGTTTTGTCATTGTTACTTTTGCCATATGAAAGTGTCCAATATGACAAATATGCATTTTAAAACTAAAGGTTGTTATAATTTTTCTTCCAATCGATGATGGTTGAAACAATCTAAACCGGTCAAGAATAAATATAATTTATACAGCTGATGGCAAATAAAATTATTTTCTATAGATGTCTCATATCTGTAGCCAGGTACCCAAACAAATTTTCAACCACACATAACTGGCTGGGTATGTCAGCTAAACGCAGTGTGGCCTACCACATATAACAAGACCGTGCCTAGTAAAGCACGGTGGTGTTGACGATTGACGAAAATACTGAGAGAATGATAAAGCTGTTACAGAACTGAAGTCAAAAGATTGTTCCAAGGGAGCTACTCCAGGAGAAAAACACTACAAACAATACAGAATTCAAGATGTGTCTTCGTTAATCTCACTTGTGATTTTTGTGACGTGGATAGCTAGAAGAAGAAAATTGTAGCCGATTAGCCGATCAATCTCCGATCTCAGCAGTCACGTTTTCCTCAGGGTTGCACCGTTGACACGCAGGACTGTAATGTCCCTGTTACGTATGGACTACGGAGACAGGTGGCGTTTTACCGGCGTGTTCGTGACTGCAGTAAGACATGGCGAGATTGCGAGTATGGCATCAGTGCAAGGAGAACGAGTTGCCTCGTCCGTGTCACGCGCAGCACGGCCGGTCACTGCCGTTAACATTATGACAGCCGGCACTTACAGTCTGACCGCAAGGGGCCCGTTGACCGAAGGCTGTGCAGCTGTCGGCTGCACACACCGTAACGTCGGTGAATTGCAGCCTCTATAGCGCTCGGCAATCAGCGTCAAGAATGCTTCATGCACTCGCACGGTACCGAAGTGCGAGCAAGCGGTGCTATTGTACACGTATCCGCGTCCTAGTTTCTCCGCCAGAGCTCATACTGTTGGTTGCCAAGTAGAAGTTAGCACTACACACAATTACCGTTGGTAATCATAGTTCTTATATCAGACAGCAAACTCAAATGGCTAAAGGGTGCATATAAAAGAGAATTATGAGGTGTAGTCCGGCTGGAGAACAGTATTCACCAATCGTGAAATGTTTACGAGATGAAGAGATGGACTCATCATCTCGAGTCACAATGTCTACGCGTTAGTTAGTGGGAGGTTACAGACTACGAACAGATTGCATAATTCCTTCGACATAACGTAACCAAAATTATATGGGCTGGAAGATGAATAACGTAGTCGAATTTGCGCGTGGATTCGCTGCGGTGGCGTCTAGTGCGACTACGACCGTGGCTTTGAAACTCTCTCCAGTATCCACACGCAAGTACACTTGCAGTCGTGTTAAACAGAGACATGCTGCCCATCGTACACAAGAAGCACAAAGAGAACAACAGGTGTATCATGAGTGTCGGTGTCTGAAGCGTCCTGTGAATTCGGATGAAATTATTGTACTCTTCGCGGAGTAGACACTGTGTTGACTATATGTGACAAGTTCACCTTAGTGTCGCACGTACTCGAGCCCAGATCGCTGACTACAGTGGAGCATGAGAGAATGCCTCGTGGGTGACTCAGTCAGTGGAAGTTCAATCTTTGCTGTCTCCTATGCTCTACTCGTAGTTATTACAGCTGATCAGTAAGGTATAGCCGAATTAACACATGAATTTGTAACACAGATGATTAAATATCTTGAGTGAGATTGCGGGGTATAACCGTGATATTTCATCAGCATAATATTGATCGTGAAGTACATCAAGTGTGGTAACGTGACTAAAGGAATGTGCAATTGAGCACTGGCCTACAATGTCACTCCTCCAGACGACTTCATTATAAGCTTCCCGATGACAGTTCGCAGTGTTTCTAAAATATTTCGGTTTGTGAACTGATCGTATGCTGTTGTGGTAAAAGTGCACTGTCAGTTGACAAATGGCGTTATTACGTAAAAGTGACGTGTAAACTTTGGACCACTAGTGCCTCCCACGAGAGAGACACTCACTGATCTCGAAGGGATGTAAGACACAGCGAACTCGCAGCAGGTGAGTAAATTACAAGAAGAATGGACCAGCCATGCCTTAATTGTTCGAGTCCAGCTTTTTACGAGCAGCAGAAACTACTCAGTGGCTAAGTGCACTATGCCAAGGAAAGTGCGTTAAGGAAAATGGCATTAACTGCGCCTGTTATTTGAATAACCTCTGCTGATTAACGAATGGCTACGTCGTGTAACGAATTTACTTTTCTGCTTAGAAGAACATTTGCTTCTTCTTCTTCATTTTCAGGTGTCCCTAGTTCGTTTCCAGTTGTACCTAGCAGCTAAAAAGCTGTCAGCAGTCACCCTTAAGGAGAGTTACACCTTTAGCCACCTCACAGCTGTAGTAAAACCGTCGTCTAGTGCCCATAGTAAAGGTATCTGAGGCGAAGCATTGGCACGGCGAGTGTGGATGCAGTTATTAGGTGCTAAGGTCTATACACGATCCAGCCCAGGTTTCCAAGGTTCTCAGCGACTGTGGACTTTATCTTGTACCTTCACATGGTCGGCATGTCATTTACTGGATTTGGCGCTGCTATTAGTGGAACACACTGCACCTCCCCTCCACCCCCTCCCCACTGCTCCCCTCCACGCCACCGCCCCCCTCACTTCGGCACCTTTCTCCCCGACCACTCTCTGACCCCACCAACCCTTTCCCCTTCCACCTCATCCCCCATCGACCCTCTTCCCCCTCCCACTAATATCACCAACCGGCCACCTGTTCCCTGAGAGAATGTGAAAACTTTCTAAAGGAACGCGAATCGTGTAACTGAGGTGCGTATTCGCCCAGTGGGAAACCGCCTAAAAATGACATCCAGGCTGACCGGCACCTTCCAGCTGGATTAGATCCGGGCGCGATGCACCTTTGCGAATCCCGTGGTAACGCGCCTGGATATCCGTGCGGTTCATTTTATATGCAAAGTATTCCTGGAGCAGCGATCATAATCTTTATTCGGGCATTCCAGAGAAATTAAATTATAACTTGGCGAAAGGAATTTCAGAATTCCGCAGCAATGGGGCTGATATGTGTTACAAACCGGACACAATGGGAAGGACCAGGCACCTTTGCTTTTTTCTTTTATCACTCGTTTATTACATCAGAGAAATACACATTTTAAGACAATATTTAACTACATGAAATATTGCTCCCAGTAAAGATTAACATAAGCAGTGGCAAAACTTAGTTGTCTTAAGGGTTTCTGCTGTCAGTAAATTTTAAGGAGGCAATGTAAGGTTTATATCATTTTAGATCAAACACGTAGCTAGTGATTGAATCACGACACAGACACTTAAACAATTTCGGTAACAAATAAATAGAGTGAATTTGTACTCATTGTAACCAACTAATCAACAGCCTTGCCATTGAATAAGTAGTAGGCCATTTCGAACGAATTAGCAACACCCCGCAACTAGCGGAGTTAATACCAACAGTCTTTAAATGTCTTGCTCCCCATTAAATAAACAAACTTACAGTAATTAAATGAATAACAAATCGAACGCACTACGCTCCACTCAAACTCTTCAGTGGAAGCCAAGCCAAAATGAAGATTCCATTAACTGACTAGCATGAAGTCACACTAAAGCTCATCTCTCTGTTCCCAGACACACATGGGGCAAACTTATACAAGACAAGATTTTGAAGGGAGCACATCAGTAAAACCGGTAGTGGAGCTAACTCGTGCCGCTGAAAATTAAGGTACTAGACCGGGGCACAAGGTGGTATACAATGAGGTTGCCTTAGTGCTATACTGCGCTCCAAAATATTAATTCAAATGGCCAATTCAAAATTAAGTACACATAAACCTGCATTAATTAACGAGGAGTGACACCAAGTCGCTCGAAGGGATGACAACACTTAACGGAAAAGACAAATGCCGGGGGCGGCAGTAACATCAAACACCTTCTCCGAGTTTTAACCAGGAGTCACTTCCCGCTGTACAAGTAAACATTTAACCAAGCACAAGGAAGGAACCCCAAAGAGAAAATTCAAATAAAACCCCCAAAAGATTATAAAGGACAGGGAACCCCAACTATTTAAATTTAAAAGAATTAGCTCTCCCCGAAGGCAGTGTAAATGCGAAGGCCACACCCCACCAAAATTGGTTACAAAAGGTCTTATACATTTGCTCCTTTTCTTTAAAGGAACACAAGGCTGCTTAACTTCTGCTGGCTTCGGCTGGACGTCCGGTATGGCTCGTGTAGGATACAGCAGGCAGCAACCCAAGCTAGGCGGTCGCAAGGCACGGCGAGCAAAATCAGGAGAGCAGACAGGCAGGCAGCCAACACATATCCTCCATGCTGAACCGGCAGACCGCGTACAACTAACTCCACATATACGTGGTTGCTTCCACCTCGTGCCTCGCGGCGTCTCCCGAGAAAACGTCAACTGCCACTCGCCCTGCGAATGCGGAAAACAACAATGAAGCAAAGATAAGAAACATCGAAGGATCGGTAATGGACATCCAAGAGACTGGCGCCAGTAACGACCGCCACGGCTCAGGGGCATTGAAATAAGTCTACGGCGACGGATGAAAATTTGTGCCGGAACGGGACTCGAACCCAGACTTGCCACTGTACGCGAGCGGCCGCCTTAATCGCTTTGCCTGTTTGAGCACGCCTACCGTCTGAATGAAATCTCCGTGTGCTGCACCACACAGTTTTGTGCCCCCTGTCCATTATTCCCCTTCGCCGTACCGTATCCCCGCGGGAGGTGACCGTTATTGTGCATCCGACCGAAAGACCGATTGGTCGTCAGACGCATATGCGAGTACAGGTATGGTGTCTGTTCTTTCGGGCGTGGATGTCTGAAAGAACGGACACCATACGTATGTAATAAACTATAAGTACTCACTATAACTGCGGCCCGCTGTGGCCGAGCGGTTCTAGGCGCTTCAGTCTGGAACCGCGTGACCGCTACGGTCGCAGGTTCAAATCCTGCCTCGGGCATGGATGTGTGTGATGTCCTTACGTTAGTTGGGTTTAAGTACTTCTAAGTTATAGGGGACTGATGACCTCAGATGTTAAGTGCCATAGTGCTCAGAGCCATTTGAACCATTTTTTTTTTTTTGTGAACTATAGTCTCAGTATTAACGAATTACTCTGTCCTGTGTTACGTTATGAAACGTTCCCTTAAAAAATTTAATGAATTACTGGGCTGATAAACCTATTACATTATTTGATTTTCAAACAGCTGAGCAGAACTGAACGTACTCAGACATTTCGCTCTTTACCTATTCTGATCAATACTAAACTCACACACAATATTTTTAGCGCAACGCAATCTGACTTTTAATAATCCCTACAAAAGAATGGCCCTGACTAACAATAACCTATACCTTTCACAAATCACTTGCCTCACAAAAATCTTCGTTACTCGAACTACTGCAATACAGCGAGCGCCACTACTGTCAGCTAAGTAAAAGATTCTAACCACTGAAGTCACTAACTACTGATAGGCATAGTTAGCAAATGAAAGATTTTGATAAAGAACAAACAATGTATTTACCTTAATAGTGTTCAAGAGTCATATATATATATATATATATATATATATATATATATATATATATATATATATATATATATATATATATCCAGTCTTACAAATTTACTCTTTGTGATGTACACACGTCCAGATCATCCGCTCTCAGAACTCCGCCATCTCTCTCCCCACATCCACCACCGCTGGCGGCTCACCTCCAACTGCTCAACTCTACGCGCTGTTAACAGCCAATTGCCCACCACTACAATATCCAACAACAATGCAAACCAGTCACAGACTGCACACAGCACAGCCAGTGATTTTCATACAGAGCGCTACGTGGAGTTACCAACATAAAAATCTAAACAGCCTACTTACAGTTAACGAGTGCACTGGAACTTCACTGACACGAAGTAGCTTTCTGTGTCTTAGAGTGATATGACAACTTTCCCATCAGGAAAATTGTCCTGATATCAGTTCGGTGCCTCAACACACACGAAATGGCACTGTGCTCGGAGGCAACCCATCTCCACCGGACATCTCAAGAGCCGTTTATCCTGGTATACACGTCGCTGGAGGACAGAGCACCGAACGCCTGACCACGCTCCCGCCTTCTCAGATACGAAAAGTTGACTTCTGTCATTAGGCCTCTTCCTCTCAATAATAGCAAATCTGAGTTTGTTGCGAGGCCACGGCAAAGGAATCCAACCCGCCGCAGCCGTACCTGCTGGAACGAAAGCGCGCCATTAAAGTCTCCGGCCAGCGGAGAGGTGACGTACTGGGGGATCAGGTGCGGTCACGTCTTGTCCGGGTAATGGGTGGTGAGGCGCGCGCCGGCTGCTGCTATATAGCAGGGCTTGTAAGCGGCCGGCCGCCCCCATTGTATGGAGAGCAACGCATTCCTGGCTGCCGGCGATCGGCTCCCGCTACACGGCTGCGCGCGGCGTAAAGCACGCGAAAATTGCCGCCCGCTTCGCTTCCCTTCCCTTCCCTGCACGTGGCTGCTCGCTCTGGGGTACGGGCGGCAGACCGAATACCGGCGAAAACGCCGGCGACCTGCGTTAATCGGACGGCCTCCTTGCCCGCTGCCGCCATGTTTCCCCAAGAAAAGTCGATGAATGGTCGTGATTACGCCGGACACTGAATTACCCGTAACTACCGTTGCTCGCCCAAGTGGTGCGCGCTCGCTGAGCATACCTGTCAAAGTTCAGTCGCAGAACGTTACGTCGGGGAAATTGCCTCCGCTGTACAGTACAGTAATTATAGCTCCTGAAATACGTGCATCCAGAATTAATGTGGATGAACCGTGGATAAGATCCGTGCAGATTAGAAAATCGAACACTGTTTTGTGCAACAGAAATAAAGGTATTACTAGGTCTCTAGACAAACTGTTGTTGTTGTTCTTCTTCTTGTGGTCTTCACTCCTGAGACTGGTTTGATGCAGCTCTCCATGCTAATCTATCCTGTGCAAGCTCCTTCATCTCCCAGTACCTACTGCATCCTACATCCTTCTGAATCTGCTTGGTGTATTGATCTCTTGGTCTCCCTCTACGATTTTTACCCTCCATGCTGCCCTCCAATGCTAAATTTGTGATTCCTTGATGCCTCAAAACATGTCCTACCAACCGATCCCTTCTTCTAGTCAAGTTGTGCCACAAACTTCTCTTCTCCCCAATCCTATTCAATACCTCCTCATTAGTTACGTGATCTACCCACCTAATCTTCAACATTTTTCTGTAGCACCACATTTCGAAAGCTTCTATTCTCTTCTTGTCCAAACTATTTATTGTCCATGTTTCACTTCCATACATGGCTACACTCCATACAAATACTTTCGGAAACGGGTTCCTGACACTTAAATCTATACTCGATGTCAACAAATTTCTCTTCTTCAGAAACGCTTTCCTTGCCATTGCCAGTCTACATTTTATATCCTCTCTACTTCGACCCTCATCAGTTATTTTGCTCTCCGAATAGCAAAACTCCTTTACTACTTTAAGTGTCTCATTTCCTAATCTAATTCCCTCAGCATCACTCGACTTAATTCGACTACATTCCATTATCCTCGTTTTGGTTTTGTTGATGTTCATCTTATGTCCTCCTTTCAAGACACTGTCCATTCCGTTCAGCTGCTCTTCCGAGTCCTTTGCTGTCTCTGACAGAATTACAGTGTCATCAGGAAACCTCAAAGTTTTTATTTCTTCTCCATGGATTTTAATACCTACTCCAAATGTTTCTTTTGTTTCCTTTACTGCTTGCTCAATAACATCGGGGACAGGCTACAACCCTGTCTCACTCCCTTCCCAACCACTGCTTCCCTTTCATGCCCGTCAACTATTATAACTTCCATCTGGTTTCTGCACAAATTGTAAATAGCCTTTCGATTGAAAGGCTAGACAAACTACGTGATTAAAAACCGGTATAACCACAAGAATGGTACAACCACTCTGTTCACCTCGCTGTTAGTGAATCCCTGCGATACTTTGGTAATCGTGCTGCACGTCATACATCCCCCTAGCACCGTCTGATCTGCGGCACAGTACCTCTGTCATCCATTACGCAGGGTGACATTTCGATGTACGCAGAAAATCAAACTACATACAAATAATGTTTAAAGAAATCAAAAAGTTAACATACTATTTATCATGCAAATCAACTATCGCTGGGACCGATGACCTCAACAGTTTGGTCCCGTAGGAACTTACCACAAATTTCCAGCTATCGCTGCCTTTCAGTAGCTCACAAACGACAACTCAGAAAACGTGAAAGTAATTCGTGAAACCTCCCACATTTCAAAGGCCCAGGAGAAAACAAAAGACAGTAGCTATGATAATGAAAATGCGCCCTATACCACAGCATCTCAAAGAATGTACATTCGCCCGTCAGACGTTCCCACTGCAGCCAGAGTGCAACACGATCGCATGAAGTAAAAATTGCGACTCCAGAGCAGCGTGTGGAAGCCGCATTGTGATTTTCGGAAACAAAATCGCCGATTATTGTGCAAGGAATTTATCATAGTTTTTGTGGGTACGTCGCACTGGCGTTGAAACAATTAACGAATAGTACGGTAAGTTTCTGGCAACTGGAAGTGTTATGAAATATTCTCATAGGACACGTCGTAGTGTTTCGGAAGAGGCAGTGGAGGACATTGGTGGAGCGTTTCTCAGAACCCTCCGTAAGTCAGTTTAACAGACATCTAGGCAACCTAATGCAGCCTGAGCAACATTACATCGTCGACTGCAGTACACCAGCGTCTTTATTTGTAGGCTTAAAAAGTGCAAATTCTGCAACGTCCGATGCCGAACGACAAACCGTGCCCACGACAATTTGCAGCGGATTTGCCGCAGCGTATTCATATGAAAGCCAGCTTCCTGTGGATATGTTTATTCTCAAGTGATGCAACCTTTCATGTACCAGGAACGGTAAATCGCCATAATGTTCGGATTTGTGGCCCGCAACATCCGGATGCTATTAATGAACATGTTCGTGACAGCCATAAACTTAACGTCTGATGTGGGATAATGCGCGACTGGACTGTTTGCAGACAACAGTGATTGGATCAGTGTATATGGACAGTTTGAAACAGTTTTTATACCCTCAGGTACGAGACTGCTAGGCAACGTCACGTTTGAACAAGATGGAGCTCCGTCGCATTGGTCAACGTGTGATCGCAAGTTGCTGGGAACGAAATTTCCCAGTCGCTGGGTGGGACGCGCGTGACCCACTGCCTAGGTACCACGTTCCGCTGGCGTTACCCTGCCGGATCTCTGCTTGTACGGATTCATGGAGGACTTCGTGTAGGCAACCAGAGTGAACGATGTTCCTATGTTAAGATGTCGTACCACTGATTCGACTGCAACAGTGACAGAGGACATGTTACGAAGAACTCGACAGGAAACTAAATACAGATCCGATATTCTTCGTGCCACAAATGATCCACATGTAGCTGTATACGTACGATTATGAAATAAAATCTTTGAGGTGCTCTAGCACATAGTGCAATTACATTATCATATCTACTGTAGATTTTTTTCCTGGGTCTTTGAAATGCTGGAGATTTGAATGGGACACTCTGTAGTTGATGGAGCTGCTTCGTCTAAACAAAACCAGTTGATCATATGATGCATAAAAAGTTTCAGTAGTTAACTGCCTCCGGGTTTATGTAGCAGGGCTACTGGGTTATGTCGTCCAACGAATGTGGCATACTTTAACTTGTACGTGTTTGCTGTGTCCTGTCAACACAAACCAGAGGTCTTTGCTTGTCCCAACTTTTCGCTCCCGACTGCGTGTTCCAGCTACAGACACTTTCCGAAGATCTTTCCTGTAAACAAAAACGCTTGACGTTAGAGGCTAAACCTTTGATCAAACAGAAAATGCAATATAAATTTATGTTTGCAAATTATCACTATCACTTAAGAAAGGTCAGAGCCTTTTGTTATGAAACCTGAAAACTATTTCGCTATTCACCTCGGATTTGCACACAGTTAACATTAAAAATATGACTGATCCCTCGTACTGTTACTCAATCACATTCCCCATAAGTACTATCCCGAACGTGTATTCGACGAAGATGGCTGAGGAACTATCTATGATTAAATATGAAGCGAATGATGGAACTTATAAACTTTTTGTTCGTCTTAATTGTGTGGGACCCGGGTGTTCAGAGAGTATTTCTTTTTTTTTATTTTTCTCGTAATATTTTCCTTTACTGCGTATCGATGACTGATATTCGTCTTCCAGTTGTTTTCTTCCTCTCTTTAACGTAATTTTCAGATGTGGTGTCGGTAATCAGTTGTTTTTAAATGTGCCAAACAGAGCAGCGGCCCTGACTATGTCATGGACTATTCCGCTATGTTTAATGTTAGCGTCACCCTTGATCCACATAACTTGTACCTTCTTCCCTTCGTGGGTTTCCATGCTGAGTTGCTCCCGTATTGACGCCAACCACACGACAGAGTACGTGTTTCAACTGTTTTTACAGAACTCTGCGGTTTGCATTGTATGTACTTGTGATCGATTATTAGAGGCTTTTTTTTACAATTGTGAAGTTACGTTCACAGGAACAATGGCATGGGGTAATAAACTGAATAAATAATAATTACCTTATTATTTTGTAATTACCTCATTATTTTTTGTAATTTTTTGTAATTACCTTATTATTGTAATTACCATATTATTTTGTAACGAGTCACCAGAGACCTTATACTATATTACTCAGAAAATATATCCGATATTTATTTACTATTTTAAATTTAACATTTTTAATTGCATTACCACCGCACTGTCAAAAATGATATTTACGCTCCATTCGTCCTCATTCTTGAAGTGTAACGTCTTTTTCAGTGTTGTTCACGATTATTGCATCTTCTTTAACGACGATATTTTAGTTTACAAGTATTACCATAGCTATTAGAAACTCGAAAACACATGTTTTCAGAACTGTCCATATGGGGCTATGAATCTCTATGAGGCTAGGAGAAACTATTTTATACTTTCTAGGTCGTTTTAAAAACCTGTTACATTAAACGATTTTTATGAAGGTAATTTTTTTTGTCAAGTGTTGTAGGAACGGCCGTCACTATTCCTTTCGAATTTTGATGGATTATTAATGATGAATTTGATTTGCCAATACAAGTATTGTGAAGGTGCAGTTAAAATGCCGAACTCCTCGAAGAGGGAGCTACATGATGACTATGGTTGCACTCGATATATTATTCTTAGTACTCGCTTTTGTTCAGTCAGTTCTTGCTTTTAAATAATTAGTTACTCCCAGAAAATTATCGCATAAGACATTATTGAGTGGAACTAAGCAAAATCTGTTAGCTGATTGATTCGTTTGTTTCCTAGATTAGCACTTATACAAAGAGCATAAGTCGCTGAAATTTATGTTTTGACTGTCTCAGTAATATATTTGTGTCTTCTAGTTAAATTTTTTATCAATATGTACGGCAAAAAATCTGTAGTGTTCTGCTCCTATTCATGAGCTGCATTAACTGTTGGTATCACAGAATACAGTGTATGTTCTGAATACTTAGGAAGAGTCCATTTCCGTTAGCAATTTCTTCTGTTGCTTCCTCTATAATGGGATTTATTATTGCATGTATCGTTTGCAAAAAGTACCACTTCTGCTTGATGAATGATAAGTGGAAGATCATTGACATATATTCTGCCCAACCCCCAACATTTTCTCTCGTTCCAGCATTTTTTAAATTATTCAGCACGACTTTTTGCATTTTTTGGTAAGTATGATTCAAACTAGTTGTGTGTAAAGTCTCAATCTCTTTAAACTGAAGAAGTTTTTCAAAGAGAGTCACGTGAACCATGCACTCAAAGGCTCTGGAAAGACCACAAAAGATACGGTTATTTAAGGTTAGTAGTATTTGGCGAGCGAGCATTCTCAGTATTGCAACCCTTCTGGAATCAAAACTGTGATGTGCTAAGTCAAATTGTTGCTACTGTTCAGCACATGACTTTTCGAGTATATTAGAAAAAGATGTGAGTTCATGAAACATGTTGACTTTTGCAGAGTGACTAGATGAATCCAGTCCATTTAGAGGCTGATTTTTCTCATTGATCGTCTGTATTTCGTACTACGTTTCGAAGTAACTCTTTCTAGTTTCCAGGATGAATTTTCCTGGCAGATTAAAACTGTGTGCAGGTGCGGTACTCGAACGCGGGACCTTTGCCTTTGTGGGCAAGTGCTCCACGAACTGGGCTACCTAAGCACGACCTGTACCCCTCCCTCACAGCTGTACTTCCGCCAGTACCTCGTCTTCTACCTTCCAAACTTCACAGTAGTCTTGCCAGACTTGCGGAAGTAGCTCCCACAGTTTTAAACTGCCTAGATGGTTTCAACTCTTGCTGGTGTTTCGTCTCTACAAAGTGAGTACAGTCGCCGCATTGCGGTGACTCTGCGGTCTGGTGATAGCGTCGCGCCTTCGGCGGCAGCCGCTGCGGCTGCGGCTGCGGCAGGCCGCAAGTACGAGCAGCAGGACTCAAACTCAGCCTCGGGCGCGCGGCGCGGCGCGGCCAGCCACTTCCTCGGAAAGCCGCCGCTAAACAAATTGCCGCAAGAAGTGCACGCATTACGTAACGGAAAAGCTGATACAGCCTGCTCCGCAGTGATCTCGCCGGCTGTGACGAATCGCTAAGTAGTGTTTCAGGCGGTGTAAACACAGCTCCAGAGAAGGAAGTCGCGAGCTCCAGTTTCTCTCGCAGCCGGCGACCTGGGGGTTCCTGGAGCGTGACAGGGCCGGCCCGTGCCGTATCAAACTACTGAGCGGACATCTTTTCATAACTGCTGTTTCGGCGAAGTCTCTCAGAGAGTATGTATAGGGCGAGTTCTGTGCACTGTCGACGTCAAACCGCAGCCGTCAGGTGACATCAGTACAAAGCTGTTGGTTCGCATTTCGTGCTAGGGCTGAAGCTCTAATATTGTTCTTTTCTGCGCTGTTTTATTATTATTTTATTAGTAATCATTACTAACAGCAATGGTGAATAATTGTGGGAAAGTTATCTTTCGTACGTGACGCTGCAGTGCACTGGGGAGTGACGTATTTGAGTTACTGCAGGAGAGGCCTGGTCAGATGGCCATCCACCGGCGCGAACGCTGCGACCGCGGTCGTTTCTGGTGCTGGACAGAGAGGGGAGAGGGGGGAAGGGAAAAGCAACGCTGCAGCCAGAGGCCGCTACAGCAGGACACTCACCTTGTCACACATTACATGTGTTCGCAGTTACGAGTATGGACAACCGTCAGCTGTACAATGAAATGACGACAATGAAAATTTATGCCAGACCGGGACTTGAACCCAGATTTCCCGCTCATCGCAAGCGGTCGCCTTACCATTTAGCTATCCAAGCACGACTTAAGCCACACTTGTGGTGTCTAGGAAGCCTGCTTAATCGGATCGCTAGACAACATTCAGACATGTGGTATTAACAAGTTTTATTACAAAAAGGTAATTACAATACTTAACTTTTGCAATTACACAGATGTGTCGCAAGCAGAGGGCGACATAACAAAATAAACAATCTTCTTCAGTACAGACTATTCCAAGTGTGTGCAACACAGAGTACACTCGAAGTATCTAGCGCTGACGCTGCTATTGAACTGGGGCTCACCACTCGGTTGCGGCGCTTATGTCCTCTTCATATAGGGGCCGCTGTTGACGCGTTGTCGTACTGGAGAGTGGCCGGTCAGCGTGGGATTGGCTCGCTTCTCCTCACAGCCATCTCTTCTGTATCGTTCCGACTGGCGTGCCGGCACTACCATCTGAGCTTGCCCGCGAAAGGCACACGTCTCGAGGTCGAGTCTCGGTCCGGCACACAGTTTTTATCTACCAGGCAATTGCTCATAATGTGTCTTTATGTGGTTTCCCGAGAGGCTACGACACAGCTCGGTCGTTTTTGCATTCCGGTGGAGCGCAACAAATAACGTCTGTAGTGTACTGCTCGTCCACTGCCACCGAGGTGATCGATAGTGGTTACATATGTTACAGCATGAAAACTTCACGTCAGGGTCGAAAAACTACGGTGTACGGTAACACATCATTTCCCGGCCGCCCGTGTGTGCTAGCCCTGTTTGCTACTGTGGACGCCTCAGCCACCTTACGGCTGCAGGGCAAGGGCGTTTCTCCCTGAGTCCCGTAAATGAGCTGTGACTGGGGCAGACTAGCCTCGTCTCAAGGGCGAGTAATTCCTTAAACGACCTATGTTTTCCAACACTGGCAGACAAAATGTTAAAAGTCCTAGAAGAAAACAGCACCTTACAGAAGCAGCATTAGCTCACACGTGCCATCACTGATGATTTTTTTGTTTTTATTATCCAAAACAGTCTCGATCACAAATTGTTTATTCCAGTGACCGGTTTCGACCACAACTGTGGTCATCTTCAGACCAAAGAGTAAGAACCTCCTTCTGGTGGTAAATCACTAGAGTAAGAACCTCCTTCTGGTGGTAAATCACTAGAGTAGTGATTTAGCACCAGAAGGAGGTTCTTACTCATTGGTCTGAAGATGACCACAGTTGTGGTCGAAACCGGTCACTGGAATAAACAATTTGTGATCGAGACTGTTTCTGATGGTAAATATTTGTAACAACATGAGCTGACCGTCAGCCATCACAGCGTAAATGGTGGGCTGTCGGGGTGGTTGGCATATCGGAATTCTGGAATTACCAATGCTTTCTGATCTACAAGATTGCTTTTCCTGTACTTACGAGGCATTGGAAAGTGCGTTCCTGTGCGCGTGGAGTTGAATTTCGCTTACATACTTTCCTCTTTTCCGCAGCTAGACTTAACTGGTCAGTGAGCGTGGACTTCTGCGCAGAGCATGGAACCATCGGGTAGCTCAACGCGGTCATGGATAAAAGTGACGAACTTCATAAATTAAATTTGTTTCCGAGCAGATTTCAGTGCGATCTTATCGAGTGGCGTTTTCAATGTGGGCTTTTAAATGTTTTCCCGTTTTGTTGTAATGATCAACGGCAGTTGTCAGTTGGAGGTGTGTATTGAAATGTTAGTGATCAGCATATGCCAGTCCAGTGGTGGGCCCTCGGAATCTTTCCTCCAGCTAGCTAGAGAGCTACAGGCTTTTGGAGTATTGACTCTTGAGATGTATCGTTTAATTCTCTCTCGCGGGTCAAAGCGAGACTGGCGACGTTTATTTGGACTCGTTTTATATACGTAGGAGTGCAGAAAATTAATGCAGCTCCTTCAGTAAAGATTTGCTATTAAATCTATAGAGGAGTAAGTCGCTGAATTGTCTCGCACATGGCCACGACCGAGAGTATGGTTTCGCGTGATGTCACCGAAACTCCGAGAGCGGACGACAAGGAGCGTTACGAAATAGTTCGTTACTAAAGCTAGCAGTGCTGTTTGTTTTGCGTCTCTGTAATATACCTACAACGGCTCCGGATTCATTTATACAATGAAAGTGCCATTCAACTGGTATTACCATACGAAACAATGAAGAAAGCTGTATGGAATTGTAATTCAAGGTGTGTTCGTGAATGTACAATAAACACTATTCTAAATGCGATTTTTTTCATTGTGTTGTACCTTTGGATGACTCTTGTATAACCATTTTGTATTGTCTAATAACGAATGTACTAGTGCAGGCGCGCACGATCTGTCTCTCCCTCACACACACACACACACACACTCACACACACACACATACACACACACATGCCTGATTGAAGTCTTTGCATGATCTTAGTAAAAGTTACAGAGTTCAAACCACATATATGCTCGCAATTACATTCACGCAGCCAAGGTGAAGCATGCTATTAGAGCGATTTATGTTCCACGCACGACTGCCTCATGTAACTTACGTTCAGAGAAAGCGAGATTTTGGTTACATTATGGTTTGAGGTCATTAAGGTTTAGAAGACAATAGGTACGTCCTTGTTCGTACCTTTCTCTTTCTGTGTCCAGCAGTTTTATTTGAACTGCTAGCCCGGATAAAACTCGACAGATTCTTTCCAAGTAGCAGCTACTCAGCTACACTTCACTGCTTTTAATTTTCTTATTTATGGTTTTCCTTTCTTTCGGGTAGTTTCAGGTATGCATACTCGAGTGCCCATTCTTGTAATCAGCCGAGCGAGCTGGCATGGCGACGACCCACAGTCGCAGCCTGTGGGCAGCGATGTCGCCAGGTTATAGCTCATCAATTTGGCTGAATCTGAGAACGGGCTCTCGAGAAGGGGGTTGCGACCGTGAAACTAGACGCAAAGAAAGAAAGAAATTAAGGACACAAAATAAAAACAATAAAACGTAGCAGTGGAACTGTAGTTTGCAGAAAACACTGTATCAGTTACGGAAACACAAGTAAAATCCTCTTTCTAAAATGGTGAAGAAGATTATGAAAAATTGGATGGAATACCAAGGAAACGGATGTGAAGAAAAGGGATACATTTTGGCGTTTGGTGTTAGTTATTTGGGCGCCCCTACATCGCCTTGGTGGAATAGAAAAGATATTTGTGAACCCCTCGTAACGAATTCATATCCGACTTGTCACTCACTAGGCAACTTTGGTCTGTCATTAGCATCTTGTGCAGTGACAGGCTGGAGTCACGTGGTATAGAGGTATCCACCGCGTTTGAAGGGTTTACTTGTTTACAGCAGTTTATTACAGCCCGTCAGGTGCATGGCAGCGACCCTCACATCCCCCTGGCTAGCGCGATGGCTCTGTCACATAACGCTGTCGAGTCGCGCTCCATTCCTACGAGAGAGAGAGAGAGAGACGGGTACGTAGGAGTACTGAAAATTACTGCGGCCTACAGCATGTATTGTGAAAACAAGTGGTGTAAAAAGCTCTCAACTTGTTCTCTCGACTACCATTACTAAAATTTTACAGAAATTAACCATTAGATTTTGCTTATCACACTCTTCACTGTGTGTCTTCAGTTTATGTTGCAACAATCCAATATATCATTGCAACGTAAATCACAGCAGCACTGCGTCCGCATAATTTGAATAAACTTATGCAAGGGGGAAAATTTCAGTGCCCCGTATACTAAGTGTTTTTCACTGCATACAGCAGTTTCTGATAATACTCAAAACATAACACCTCCATCCAAGTATAATTGTAATCGATGACCTACTAGACCCAGAGACAACAATGTTTGCCTAAAGTTCGATGAACCATAAAAGAAAGATAACAGATTTAAGAGAAATCCTCCTTGGTCACCGTACATAAGCGGCATCTGTGAAGCTGCTGGAAACTAGCAGCGAAAGTTTCTTCTGCAATCGATCGATACATTGACATCAAAAGTATGTTTGTAGAAATGTGATACAGATCACAGATGAAACCATTAGCGACACAGCTCCCGCTCACACGAGTCAGTGACTCCTGCCAGTAGCTCCCATGTATGTTGCCTTTCGCTGGGCAGTCAATTTCTGGCGTAAGTCGCTCGATAACCCCAACTGTCGTGAATGTTGGCATTAAGAACGTCATCGCTAATCACCAGTTCTTCCTGCATCCACCACGAGGTCGGCCCTTTGTCATACGCTGGAATTTCATATCGATAAAACTTTTGACCGTTAGGCAGAAAGCACTGTTCCCTTTTGCATTCCGAAAGCGTTTAAAGTAGTAAAAATGTTTTCTACCGACAGGCTCTGAACAGAACTTTAAGAAAACAAACAAGGTCACAATGCCAGAGTTTTATAAAACGGTAGGGGGCGCCAAATCGTGCAGTATGATGAAATTTGGATGTTAGTGAAAGAAGACATAAGAAGACAGCACGCACCAGATAAAGTTTCTCCACAGACATTAGTTACGAAATAAAACAATGTACAGGGCGTTTCAGCTACCACTGCCTACGGTGTTTATGCAACCCACAACACCTTCGAAAACAATGCAGGAGGTGTCCAAATTCTCTCGCTCTTCACACGCAAGCCATTTCTCCTACAGAAAAAAATGAACAGGACCTTTTTATAGGAAATTCAATGTAGTTAAATTGTGCGCTGAGGTACATCTCAGCTGGAGGTCACGGTTTTCGGGTTGTTAAGGAATAACGCGTTTGAAGGTTGCTTTTGTATCTTTTTCTCGAATAATTCGAAAGTGCGTATCCCAGTACAAAATTTAATTACATTACATTTCGTACAAAATGTCTTGTTTTGTTTTTTCTTTAGGACTAATAGTTTGTGCATCGCGAGGGAGATTGTATGAAAACATTGCTCGTGGACCGAGCGAGGTGGCGCAGTGGTTAGCACACTGGACTCGCATTCGGGAGGACGACGGTTCAATCCCGCGTCCGGCCATCCTGATTTAGGTTTTCCGTGATTTCCCTAAATCGCTCCAGGCAAATGCCGGGATGGTTCCTCTGAAAGGGCACGGCCGACTTCCTTCCCTAATCCGATGAGACCGATGACCTCGCTGTTTGGTCTCTTTCCCCAAAACCAACCAACCAACCAACCTTGCTCGTGGTATTTGATGGCGTTGCGGGTTGCATAAAACCCATAGGTAGGGGCAGCTGGAAAACCCTGTAGAAAGATTTGAAAATATTCGCGACAAATGATGATTAGGAGGAAACGTGAACGTGGCAACGATGGTTCAAATGGTTCAAATGGCTCTGAGCACTATGGGACTCAACTGCTGTGGTCATTAGTCCCCTAGAACTTAGAACTACTTAAACCTAACTAACCTAAGGACATCACACACACCCATGCCCTAGGCAGGGTTCGAACCTGCGACCGTAGCAGCAGCGCGGCTCCGGACTGGAGCGCCTAGAACCGCACGGCCACCGCGGCCGGCTGGCAACAATGAAAGAGCGGCAAAAA
Source organism: Schistocerca nitens (assembly GCF_023898315.1). Lineage (NCBI taxonomy): Eukaryota > Metazoa > Arthropoda > Insecta > Orthoptera > Acrididae > Schistocerca > Schistocerca nitens. The sequence continues at coordinate 5,553,448 of NC_064615.1, read as the reverse complement.
AAGAAGAAAAAAGCAATAATACAGATCAACAGGCAGAAGAAAGACCAGAAGAACTTTAAAAAGATGGCAAGATATGGAAGATGTATGAATATAGGACTGGATTTTATGGCATATGCAAGTGACATTGTAGATACCAAAACAGTGATAAGAAACCGACCGTATATGATCATCTGTGGGATTATGTAAAATTAAGCAGCTCCAATTCCTCATTTAGATAAAAATAATTTAAAAACATATTGGTAAAAAACCGAGTTATTCAGTCTTAAATTATGGTGGTTCATTCCTCCGTCCCTAAAGAAAATAATTAGGGCGTATCTCGAAGGAGAGATTATGAAGATAAATAAGCCCTTGCTATAACTGTCCTCGAGCTACTGCTTCGCCCCTGCAGGCCCCCCTCACGAGACGGACCGGACGTCGTATCCCGTTGCGAGTGCTCGGTGCTCAGTGCTCTGGGCTGCACGGTGCGCGGTGACCCGCGACCACTGCTGGCCGCGCAGTGGCTGATGCCCTCTGCATAATCGGCCACGTAAATACACGCGGGCATTACTTGGGCATGACGTACGGCACTTGTCGAGCCGGCGGTGTGTCCGTTGCGTCACTTTCTCACGGGTAGGCCGCTGCGCCCGCGGCGGTCACGCCCGCCTCCCCCGCCGCCCGCGGCCCACGGCTGCTTGCGTCACGTGGCACGGCCCGGCCAGCCGGCCGAACAAAAGGCCATTGAGGGGATGGACACGCGGCCGGGCCGCGGACACGCCCACACACTTTGCGAAACGGCCACGCCCGCCACGCGCCCAGGCGGCTTCGCGACCTCCACTTGTTTCTTTATTCTCCCAAATGCCGCTTGTTCCTGCGAAATACCCCGGCGTAACATTGCCAGTCCGAGGAAACTGAGTCGCATTGTGCGATATCATCACGAGGGCGGGGTGCCTTTAGAGAAAGAAACAGAAACTTTACATGTTTCGTACTAAGCCACTTTTTATTACCGAAAGGACTTTGAGGCGACGCGGTACGATGACGGGCCGCTTTACTCCGATGCTCATATTTTAGTAAACTACGTTGTGTAGAAAACAGTTCGAAGCATTACAGTGTACTGCTTTCGTTAACATGCCGCCATCTTCAGACGCCCATGTGCACTGTGTTGTGCAGTATACTCTGCGTTGCACTGCGGAGTATTGATTACGTTAAGTGACAAAGTATTGTCGGCGTTGACCAGAAAAGTGCTGTAGAGATTAATTTCTTTCATCCGAAGGCATGCTTTAGCGCCCTATGAATCCGATGTCGATACGGACTTAGCATACATTAGTGATGTTCTCTCTGGCGTCTCCCGATACTGACCACGTGAGACGCCAGTGGAAGGACTGTTCGGAAAGTAAGGTCTGACAGGTTACAATATGTGACAGTGAAAATCCGATGAAGCTTTGCACAGGTATGTTGGACAGGGTCTGTAATATGTGTGTCGATTGCGTCCTGTCACTCTTTTCGGTTCTCAACACACAGTGAGCACGTAAAGATGCCTGGAACAATAGTGTCTCCCACTAAGTATGGGTGTCCGCTGCGGGGTTTCGCCTGATTTCATGCAACCCCACACAACTTACCTGTCATGCGTTTCCTTCTTCGTGACAATTCTCGGCTGGAAACTGCAAGGGCAACAACGACGCCCCTGCAGCGTTTTCGATGGAAGTGTTCGATCACCCGGCACACAGTCCGGATTTGGCTCCCTCAGACGCTCATCTCTGCTTGCACGAAGTGCTGGCTATGAAGACAACATTTTGACGCAGACAGTGGACTGCAGACCAGCGTAGAGAAGTGGCGGAAAGTACAACTGGCTGCCTTCGGTACAACGTTACGACACGTGTCTAAGTCGGAGTTCGACTGTAAACAGAAATAGCTGGAAGGATTAGCAAACTGTAGGAAATAAAACGGTTTTGATTTTCAACGCGGTTTCCATTTACGGCCCATCGGACCTTACTTTCCAAATAGTCCTTGTACGACGGGCGGGTCCTCTGGTAACCCAGGGTTAAAGGAGATGTGGTTTGCATCTTCGTACACTGACGAGTCAAAACCTTACGAACACTGACGTGGTAAGAACAGTATATAAGTGGAGGAGAGACAAACACGGAATCACTCTGGTGACGATACGTGTCGCAAGTGACGCAAGCGACTTGACAAAGGGCAGTTTGCTATGGCTCGGCGTCTGGGAATCTCGGAATGTGCCAAGATGATCGACTGTTCACGAGCTACTGGCGTGAGCATCTGTGGAATGTGACAAGCGCAGCGAACCCACGAGAAGGCGACAAAGTGCCAGTCGCCCAGCCCTCAACACGCAGGGTGGAGGTCGGGAGCTCACCGACTATGTAATCAGGATGTGTAGCTGACCTGACAACAGGGTACAGCTCTGGTAAGGGCACAAGAGTTTCTGAGTACACCGTTCACCGCACGTTGTTGGACTTGAACTCCGCAATAGAGAACCCCTACACGTTCCCGTGTCGAGCCAACTACATTGTCAGTGGGCATAGGATCAGCGAGAATGGACCGTGCATCAATGGAAACACGTCGTCTGCTCGGATAAATCTCATTACTTATTACACGTGGTGGATGGTCGTGTCCAGATACGCCGTCAGCCAAGCAAACGGGTGCTCAAAACATGCGGCGCGGCACTGGCGGAAGCCCGTGGGAGTAGTACTTTGCCGAGGGCACATGCACCTGGGCTTCTGAGCGACATATGTAGAATTGGGGAGAAGAGAAATTTGTGGCACAACGTGACTTGAAGAAGGGATCGGTTGGTAGGACATATTCTGATGGATAAAGGGATCAGCAATTTAGTATTGGAGGGCGGCACCGAGGGTAAAAATCGTAGAGGGAGACCAAGAGATGAATACACTAAACACATTCAGAAGGATGTAGGTTGCAGTAGGTACTGGGAGATGGAGAAGCTTGCACAGGATAAAGTAGCATGGAGAGCTGCATCAAAGCAGTCTCTGGACTGACGGCAACAACAACAACAACAACAACAACAATAGCTTCTCCTGGGCTGCCAGTAAGCTTTTTCGATTTAGGTTAATTACTTACGCGTGTGCCACTTGGCTTAGCTGTGTAGAATTGTTTATAATAGGCAGTACTGATTATACTGTGGTGATGGAAGTGTTTTGTAGGGGCAGAAAAAACCTCTTAGTTATTTCAGCTGTAAGGAAGAGTAATGTCAATCATTCATTAACTCATTCAAACCAGTTTACCACTCAGGGTGAGACAATGGTGGAAGGACCAAATAAAAGGGAATCAGGAGAAAGTAGGACATGAAAGGACTGACTTTGAAGAGGAAGAAATACGATTTTTTTTTTTTTGGTGACATTTTCCATGGTGGCAGTGAGTTGTCAGAAAGTGCTGAGCCTCTGTAATTAATATTTTACGATTATTTACTGTGTACCTTCTGCGTTATTTCTAGTATCCTAAATTTTTTGCTACATTCCCAGTTTAATTACTGCTAAATGTGTTTGTCTTTATTCGCCTATTCCGTCTTATGTGTGTTCATTCTGCATTTTATTTGTCGAAGTATATTTGATATTGTCATGCATGAATACCAGTGGGCTTACGAGCAGCTGCTGAATCGTATAGAGACACGTATCTGGAACCTGCAGCAAGGGATTACCCAGCAATTCACAGCATATATCAGCGCAATAGCTTTAAAACTAGTTTTCATATCTCCGATCACGGAACAAGTGTGGAGCTGGAGGGAAAACAGAGGATACTATCGCGCGATATGCCGTCAAGTGTGATGCAACTGTTGTAAACTATGTATGCAAGACGTGTTTGGTTTTAAACATGCTGTAATGCTACAAAATTCTTTCAGCGAAGAGTGAGTTGTGGCAGTTCTCTTGGTGAAGCACATTTGCGTTCTAAAATACAAGCACTCACTGTGTGCTTCGCTGTTTTGCAATGTTTCGCTGTGTTTTGACATAAACTGTGTTATACTAAGCTACAATTAGCTTCCGTGATACACAAAAATTTGCGATTAGGCGTCCACCACTTGATATTTCTTCTCATTAGCAGCATATTAGGTAACACTGGAGGTGGCCAGTGTTGTCTCTGTCAAACGGCTTACCTTTTACCTCAGTGAGTACATCAAGTACGTCAAGCATACTAAACCGAATCTCCATACGGATCAGACGTTAAACGTTTTGTCTATTCGATTGTGATGGGTGTAGTTGATTCTTACATCGAAGGAGGGAAGGACTATTTACCTGCAATAATACCAGTAGTACTAAAGTAACCTACCGAAATGGCGCAGCATCTAAAGCACTAGAACCGCATTTGTATCGCACGGGGTCTAAATTCCAGCGAAATTTAGCGAAAAGAAACTCTCTGCTTGGAAAGCATCTCTGTTACAGACGTCATTTTGAAGAGTACGTATAGCGCTGCCACCAATTGTAAATCCACGGAACTAAAGCGGGTGAAGCGGCAGTATTCCACAACAAATTACGCATTTTTTCAACCGAAAAGGCCGAAGAAAAAGCGTTGCACTACTTACTGAACACCCCTCGTAATTCGCCAAGGAATGCCGCGTTCTTATACGGAAAATTACAGTTTCTCGCCTTACACTGTCGATGTCTACGTCGGTGGAAAGTGTATCACTGCTGAAAGCAGACAGAATGAGACCGGCGCGCCTCGACTTGTCCCCGGTAGAGTTATGCGCGGATCCCCGACTCCGCGGTCCGGCGGCCGTCACGGGACGCAGCTGCGGCCTTCCAGAGGGACGATTTTTTAGCGCCGGCCGCGCCGCGCCGCGCTGCGGAGGGAGCTTTGCATATGCGGCGCGTCGGCCGTCGTCGATCAAGAAGAGCGATAGCGCGCGCTCCGGCCTGCGACAGGTGGCGGAGCAGAGCCGAGCTGAGCGTGGCCCGGCCCGCTATCTGCGGGGCATCGCTAGGCTACGTCAGCTCTCCCAGGCTCTGCCGCACCGCCAACCTGCCCCGCGTTTCGTTCGCCGTAGGAGCGGACTTCTAAAATGGAGAAATGTGCCGACAGCCGTGTAGAAACGCTACTACAGTCACCGTGTTGGAGACTCAGGTTTTCTGCCGGTAATCCGCGTCACATTGCACGATAATTCGATCACTTAGCTCGCGATCTTCATCAATTGCTCTCAGGGGTCAGGAAGCGCGTGATGAAGAGTGCGAATTACTTTATCGAAGTCGCATGCAATTGTGACGCGAATTAGCGGTAGGAAACCAGAATTTCCAAGATGACAACACCTCGCCAGAAAAGTCTGAAGACCTACATCAGCAGTCTAGTTGCACACTCCCAACCGACTGCGCCGCTGCTAAGGTCGCAGGTTCGAATCCTGCCTCGGGCACGGATGCGTGTGATGTCCTTAGGTTAGTAAGGTTTAAGGGGCTCCGGAAAGGCTCAAAATCATGAAAAGTTCAATTTTTACTTTTTTGCGTTTTCTGAATCTGCAGACTATTACCTTTTAATAGATATATAATTTATTCAATTCCGAAGACTACAACTATTTTTAAATTTTTTTTGAAATGTGTTCTACATGGGCGTGACCCACTGTGGCGCTGTTAAACTGCTGTCAAATGGTGTTATTATTAACGTCCGTGTTCATCAGGTACATTTTAGTGATGTGAGATAAAGTATGTGTTGTGGCTAACCTGTGATGGTTCAATATATATCGCTGGTGTGATTGTCGATTGTTTCGTGTTTATTTACTCTGTCGTTATCTCGAAAATATTCGTAATTAATTCTGTTTCTTGAGTCTCTGTTTTGTTGAAGTATAATAATGAGTAAAAGTAAAGTTATTAGAAATCCTCTGAAGGCTTTTAAGAAAAGGAGAAATGTTGGAAAGCCAAAGGTATGTGTTATTACTGTAAACAATAAAGACGATGAAAATCCCCAACATAGCTTGTGTCCCAAAGAAGAAGACAGTTGGTGTAACTATAACAAAGGATTGCTAACTGGTGAAGTGTACACTCATAAGCATAGTCTGCCTCATGCAATAATGGAGGTGATAAAACCTATTTTCAGAGACTTAGCAGCACCTGAACTGTTGAAAAAGTGTATTCACGGAAAAACTCAAAACCCCAATGAAAGTGTAAATAGTGTTATATGGTCGAGAATCCCCAAGACTGTATTTGTTGGAATAGAAACACTTCACTTTGGTGTGTATGATGCTGTTGCGACTTTTAATGATGCCAAGATTGTAAGGTGCAGGGTATTTAGAAATATGGGAATGAAGATAGGTTCTAACATGGTACGAGCGATGCTTGCTTTAGACAAGGAACGCCTTCGGGCTGCAGACAGGGCTGTAAAGAGTCTAGAAATAGAAGCAAGAGTAAACAGGAGGAGGAACAAGAGGAAGCTGGAGGAGGAGTTTGCAGAGGATGAAGAAAATCCATCCTATGGACCTGGAATGCACTAAAAAGTTAATTCAATCTTTGTCGCTCGATTCCCAAAACTTTTATTTTCTCATACTAATTACATGTTTTCTAAGGATCTTCCAAACATATTTGTTTCAAACTTTCAGTAAATGTTACACAGTACATTCTGCATAATTTAACACAGCCTTTTTCCAAAAAACTGTATATTTTTGAATATATAAATAAAAAATTGCAAAAAAATGTGAATTTTCATTACAATTGGAAAAAAATCATCTTTAATAACTGAACTAAAATTTTGTAAAATCCCTGTGTTAAGTTGTAGCCCATATTCCAATAAATAATCTGTAAAAAGTTCAACTTCCTACCTCAAATACTTTGTGAGGAAAGATGTAATTTATAAGCGTTATTTTAACATTGCAAGTATAGGGCGTTCCGGAGCCCCTTAAGTAGTTCTAACTATAGGGGACTGATGACTTTAGATGTTAAGTCCCATAGTGCTGAGAGCCATTTGAACCATTGGAACTCCCAGACGGCGACGATCGTCGATTGGAAAGAACGAATATGCAATTTTCTGGTAGACTGAAATGGTGCGTCAGACTGGACAGAAGTGAGGATCTTTGCCTTTATGGCTGAGCTACCCGAGCACACATCACGGCCCGTCCCCACAGGTCTACTTCTACCACTACTTCATCCTCTACTTCCCAAACTTGACAGAAGTTCTCCTGCGTAACTTGCGGTAAGTATTACACGGTCCATTCACATTAATGTGACCACCGCCTATGTTCGACGTCAACGTGCAGTAACCACTCACGTGGAAGCTCTAGCAGTGGGGAGGGGTGGGGGGGGGGTATATACAGCGTGTCAGGGGGACGGGGGAAACAGTGTGGAAACGGTGCGAGTTATCTGATGTCGAAAAGGACACGATCATTGGCTTCCGGGCCAAGGATGGAAGCGTTTCTGAAACGCCTAGGTCTGTAAACTGTTAGGTATCCGCTGTTGTTCAAGTATACTATGTATGGCAAAACGGTTGCGGAGACGTGTCTGGGCGAACAGACGTGCAACTGTTGAGCAACTGCCGGCCGCGGTGGCCGAGCGGTTCTAGGCGCTTCAGTCCGGAACCGCAGGACCGCTACGGTCGCAGGTTCGAATCCTGCCTCGGGCATGGATGTGTGTGATGTCCTTAGGTTAGTTAGGTTTAAGTAGTTCTAAGTTCTAGGGGACTGATGACCTCAGATGTTAATGCCATAGTGCTCAGAGCCATTTGAACCATTTGAACTAATTGTAAGTCAATTTCCTGTTTCATTTGGCAGTCAAAATGTTGTGTTCTCGCGGCGTGAAAAGTACCTCTGAACAGTAGCAGAGTCACTATGAGACGGGTATCCGCAGTAACGGAGCACGGAGGCGCATACCAGCGGTGGCTCGGCACGGAAGACACCAGCCTAGCCACCACCTGGTCGCGATTGCGCACTCCTAGCAAACGCAACTCCGCCGTACCGCCGGCTAGGCACGGTTTTTGCGCGCTGTGTTCGAGCCGTTAAGAGGAGGCGGTAATAAAGAAAAAACGATGGAGAGAGAGAGAGAGAGAGAGAGAGAGAGAGAGAGAGGTGTGGACTCTAGGAGGAAAATAAATAAAAGCAGAAGCGAACGGCAGCGGCGATGACGAGGACGCATTAAGAGGCGAGGGGCGCTGAGCGCTCGTGCGCGCACCCGCTAATAAGGAATGGTCGGAGGGCGTAGCGTGGCGCGCCGCGGCCTCAATCCAGCAGCAGAGCCGAGGGCAGGCGCAGCGGAGCCGCACACGGGGAAAGCTATAAGCCCCGCCGAGGCACGTTCAGGCGTCGTCTGTCGCGGAGCTGCCCTGTGACGAGTCGCGCTGAACGTCCGGCGGTCCTTCCTGACTTCGTGTGCCTTTTATTGTGTGCCTCTCAACCTGTTCAGTCGCCTCTCTTACCCCTTATCCACTACCTACCACATCTGTCTCAGCAGTAAGCCCACTGGACAAAAAAGTACTCTGCCCCAGGAGATATCAGGCTAATGCCGTGTAAACACCGCCTCTAAACTCCATCATCATCATCATCATCATCATCATCATCATTTTGTTCTTGTTGTGCACTTTCCGTATTAGGCCACTAATTGGGCCTGTTGCGGTTCTCATATTTCTTTCGATCCGACACGATCTCTTTTTCCCTTTTGGTTTAAAGTTATTTATCTGACGTGATAGTCTCTCTGGATCTATTCTTTGTAGATTTTCATTCAGTTTCTCTTCGTTATTGTACAGTTTTTATTTCACATTGCAAATTTTCAACTCCTTTCGAATATCTAATTTCGTACTCTATTTATCCTTTTATGTCACTTCACCGCACCAAGGAAGCTCATTTCTATTCTTCGCATTTGTTTTATTTGTCTTTTATTCAATACCAACAATTCACTTCCATATAATAGAGATGGCAATGCGACTTTTTCTGTCTTTTATGTTTTACAGTTCTATTAATTGTTCCAAAGATACTTCCAACCTATTCAACTTACTCTGCATATGGTCTTCGTATTCACACCATATTCTACATGCAAGATAGTTAAAATATTTTCTCTCTTCAATTGTTTCTTTTTTCATTAATCACTGTCTTAGTTATCACTAAATATTTTTCCCAAAATGCCATTTATTCAGTTTTACAAAAGATATGTTCACATTATATTCTGTATACATTTTATTTAGTCACAATTTCCTTCTGTAAACCATCTTGTCTTGAAAAAATCTGTGTAATATCATCAGCATAATATTTATAATGGCCTCAATTCGGCGACTAACGGAAGTTATAACTTTCATCTACTATGTGCCATATCCTGGTGAAGCCACTCATTGATGGCTGCATCCCGCAGAGTTATCATGCTGCGGGGTTGACGATTGCTACGTTTCACTCCCTGATTCAGATGCTCCCAGGCTTCTTCTGTGACACTAAGATCGGGTCAATCGAGGTGTGATAATATGGTTCAGCTTCCGTGTTTGTGGCTTTCGTTTACCTTGCAAAATGTAACGCACCCCAGGTAATTAACAGGTCTTTTGGCTATCGGACAAATGAGAGAAGAGGGTTGGTGACTACATCCAGATACATAGGTGATTATTAAATTTTTCCATGTGCCAGAACCCGATCTAAGCACTGCTTCCTAAGCTCGTAGGGCTCTATATTTAATGATATTTTAGAAATACAAGAAGAAATAGCTTCCAACGTCTACTTATCAGCAAAAGCGTTACATAACCCCGGTATGTCGTGCGAGTGTGTTGTTATTGTGACTGTTCGTGTACCAGCCTTAACGTCGCCATTGGCGTTATTTAGAAACAGTTTATTAATTCTTGAGGCAAGCAAATGGTCGCTAACACGTCTCAAACACAAGTTCACAGCACTCACTCCGTCTAGCCACAACTGAAAATTATTTCTGAAAGGTTAAACTGACTCACTAGCTCTCAGTGTGACTTATGTACGCTTCAATGCCAAGCAAAGGGCTCGGGTTCGGTTCCTGGCCGGTTCAGAGATTATCTCCGCTCGGGGACTGGGTGATGTCCTTACGTTAGTACCGTCATAACTGGCATTCTATTGTTGGGATGGCTGTATGGGCACGTCCCGAAAATTATTAAATTAAAAAAAAAATGCTTCTCCCGCTTCTACCAAGGCTTGCATGATCTGATGGAGGGAGGGGGGGGGGGTCACCCCCGCCTGCTAGAGCGCGAAGCGTTAAGTACTGAAACCTTGTTGATACGATATCCACCTGACACCTGAAATACCAGAAATACGTGTTTGTAATCGATTACATAGAATTGGCATTTGCAACGGTGATAACCCTTACAAAGTCGTGAGTGTCCACAGCATAGACATCACGATGATGTAGAAGAAAGTGAAGCTCTTGCTTACCGAATCTGCTGAACTATTTTATACATATAAGTTGATGTTCACGGTGATGTGACTGAGTGGGCGCAAGATAGGCCTCAATTCCACATTCCACACACTGCAGATCAAACGTCTCGTTGGGGCAGCGGTGCGCTTGAAGTGGTGCATCGTTTAAAAAGAGAACAAATATCATTCTTCCTGAGCGAACTCCCAATATTCCCTCTCCTGTATCGATCTCTTCATCTGAGAGCGGCATTTACACCCAATGTCCTCAACTTTGTGTCATATATGTTCTACTCTCTGCCTTCTCCTACAGTTTTTACCCCCCCCCCCCCAGGTCTGTTGGCCCATCACGCATGTCCTATAATCCAATCTCTTCTCGTGTCCTGAATACCGTAAAAACTTGAACCGCAACGCCCGCTGTACACCCCAGTCTTGGGACGCTAGTCTGCTGCCGAGTCCCACCTTTTATCTCCAAATCCTTACCTCGGTAATTTTAATAAGTTTCCCCTCCCAGGACGTCACAACATACCAAAATCTATCATACCCACTTTCCGACACCGAAGTCCTAACTGTTAGGTCACTCACCCATACACTTATCACATTCTTTTGCATAACTTCATTTTAAATCCTACTCCAGTCGAAGTACCTAACCTTCGGTTAACAGAAACTCACCACAACAATCCTTATATATTGTAGAACCACACGCATCACAAGACCATGATAGATATTTTATCTTTTCTGTTTGTTTATGTGTGTAAACTACCATTTCTTTAATGGATCAGCCAGGCTGTTGCTAGCCTATCCCCGATGTAGAGATATGTAAGTAACTGATAAAATAATAATAAAATTCAACGGCGGTGTTACATTGCTTGCTGACGAGGTTGAAGTTTACGAAAGTAGTTGTCGCAAAACTATCCGAATTGCTTTATAAGAAACTTCGGTTGATGTATGGGCTTATTATTGTACGATTCAGCTACAAAAAACTACACAGGTCTCACAAAATCGAAAACGCCCTAAACGAGTGCCTATTACGAGCGTAAAACCGCAAAACGTGCTCAGATTTCCTGATTCGAGTTTATTGTGCCCGTAAATCAAAACAACTGCAGCTACGAGCAATTGATGTACCAGCTCCACAAGTCTCGCTAACAAGATTTTCCCAGCGACTCACCACAAATCATGCTCCGACACGAGACTTCTCAATTTCGCAAGTGAGTATAGGACGACGTACTGGGGGGATCGCGCGGTTTGGATAGAGAGCGTGCTTGGTACGGATAATTGGCCCGCAGTCCGGCGCCAATAAAGCAGCCGCGGACTGGTGGCGGGCTCGCCGGCGAGAGCGCGCGCGCTGGCCGCAGCTGCAGCAGCGGTCCGAGTGGAGTGGAGCAGCCTCGCACGCTTCACGCTTACTCGACACGCCACGGACTGCTCAGAGGGCGTCAGGGGTGTCATATCGATTTTATTCCATTAGCGATTCCAAAATAGGAGATAATTTCGGGAGTTCAAAAAATGGTTCAAATGGCTCTGAGCACTATGGGACTTAACTTCCGAGGTCATCAGTCCCCTAGAACTTAGAACTACTTAAACCTAACTAACCTAAGGACATCACACACATCCATGCCCGAGGCAGGATTCGAACCTGCGACCGCAGCGGTCGCGCGGTTCCAGACTGAAGCGCCTAGAACCGCTCGGCCACTTCGGCCGGCCTTCAGGAGTTCATCAGGATGTAAATACACAGCTGAAACAGAAGTCAGGCAATAAGATTCCATACCTCCCTGACTAGAGAGAGTTTGCAAATCATCAACCGGACAAATGTGCTTATAGAAAGTTAGAAGGAAACCTAGGTATTAGCGACCTTTTGACAAAGACGTTATTGGAGACAAAGCAGAAGCTCAAATAAGGGAATGATAGCGAAAGAAATCGGCCGTGGCACTTAACAAAACGTCCCGGCATCTCCGCTAAGCGATTCAGGGAAGTCACGGAAAAACAAAATCTGGATAGCCGAGCGGGGAATTCGAACTGTCGTCCTCCAATATGCGAGTCCAGTATATTAAACAGTGCGCCACCGTGCTCGCTTCGTGGAGCATTCCGTACCATCTTCGTTTCGCTGATGAAAGAGTACTTTGTGCCTCTAGTTCAGATCAGCAACGAGTGATAGAACTTAACAATTTAAGTTTGAAATTTTGCCTGCAAAACAGTTGTAATAAAATAATACAATGTTAGATCATCTCATTGAAAATAACCAAATTGACAATGAAGGCACGGAATCATTTGATGATATTTTTTATTTAAGTTATTTACTGACAGTTGTTGGATGAAAGCAAAAAAAGTTAACAGAAGATTGAAAACAGTGTTTTTGCCCGGACCAGATTTTTCCAAAAGTAAGTTTCGGATGTGCCTGAAATAAAAAAAAAATAGAATTCTGCACTCAGCATGTATCAGCAGCTTTGGTTTATGGCAATGGGATATGGATATTTAATTCGGAAATTGACAGCTGAGCAGCGAGAAGTGGAAAGATACATGATGAGAGTTAGTTGAAGAGACAGGGGAAATATGGGACGAGGGACAGCCTGTGTGGAAGATGTAGTTGCGGCTGTAATGAAAACGAAGCGGATAAGAGTGGCACATGTAGCGTAACGGAAGTTAACTGCATACTGGAAAACATAAAAGGTGGGCGTATAGCCGAACACCACAGTGCAGAGAAAAGGCAGGGTCTTATCCAGCAGTGGATGCCCAAGGAGTGATTGAGGTGACGGCTTGTGGTCCAGGAGGAATCCGCACGCCCTCCCCCCCCCTCCCCCATTCTCTCCCCCTCTCTCTTTGCGTTTATCCTGTCGTATGGGGTTCACTGTTTTTACGATTTGGCATTTTTAAGCTTCCGTTTCAACTTTGTGGCAGGATGCTCTTCCTGCCGCCACATTCAACTGACCGAAGTAGGTGCCTATTCCCTCTGTGAATCATACGAACTTCATTCTGTGTGCTATCGCGTTTTAATTATTTGAGTGTCGTATTTTCTGATAGAAGTACCGAGAACCAGCTCAACATTTGTTTTAATGAGCGTGGAGTGTGTGTGTGTGTGTGAATTCTTATGGGACTTGACTGCTAACGTCATCAGTCCCAAAGCTTACACACTACTTAACCTAAATTATCCTAAGGACAAACACACACACCCATGCCCGAGGGAGGACTCGCACCTCCGCCGGGACCAGCCGGACAGTCCATGACTGCAGCGCCCTAGACCGCTCGGCTAATCCCAAGCGGCAATGAGCGTGGAAAACCGCCTAAAAGCCACACTCGTGCTGGCCTGTGTATGAAGGCTAGTGATGAAATTTTAATTATCACACCGAGAAAGTAAAGCGGCATAATTAATTTTTTGTTTTAAATCTCAGGATTTTGCTGTTGGTACCAGTCTCTTTAAAATGCTTCTAGGAGTAACGCTGTATCGTATTACAAAATACTTAAAATGCTAAAAATGCTGAGATAACCGACGTTTTGGTATTGCTTTAGGGGCGTTACGCAGTGTACAGGCTTTCCCGAGCAAGACCGCTGCTTCACGGCCGGAACATCAGTTATTTCAGTATTTTTTGTAGCTGTGGTGTCGTCCGAGAAATGACGTCCTAAAGCAAGTTTGGTACCTCGGGATGGAACGACCAGTAACCATAGTGGTTGCCACACGCAGCAACGAATGAGAGACGTTGGTGTAGACACGCCCTCGAGAGTTTCCGTACGCCACCGCGGGTGCATGCTTACGTCTGAGCCTCCACAGCCGGCATGGAGAAAGTTGTATCAGCCAGAACTACAGCAGAGTACTTTGGGGAAAGAGACTATTAACCTGTAGTTTATCAATTGATGTGCTAGTGTTCAAAGACAGTAACAAATACACAGGCCGATTCAGCTGCCCCTACTGCTGGGTTCTATGCAACCTGGAACACCTTCACGAACCATGTGCGAGATTTTCGTTTTATCTCGCGATTTTTGTGCAAACTGTTAGTTGTACTGAAAAAATGAACAGGAGATTTTTGTAGGAAATTCAATGAAGTTAAATTTTTACTGAGAAACGTTTTGCTGGAGAACACAGTATTCGAGTTATTCAAGAAAACGCGTTTGAATTTTTCTTGAATAATTCGGAAGCTACAGCCTCTAGCGAAAACGTATCCCTGAACAAAATTCAACTACATTAAATTTCATAGAAAACGATTGTGTTTATTTTTTCTGTAAGACTGATAGTTTGCACGTTGCGAACAATGTGAAAATTTTGCGTGTGGTATTTGAAGGCACTGCGGGTTGCGTAAATCGCAGGGGTAGGTGCAGCTGAACCAACCTGTTCATGACACTCCTGCGGCAGTGATTGATTCAGAGTCAAAAATTTCATCTTGTTCAAGCGATAACATGATGATCGTGTTTGGTGGTGTAGCGGAACAGCAGACATGGAAATTTTGAAATTTGTGGTAATTTATTAAGGGAACAAACTGCTGAGGTCATCGGTTTCTAGACTTATACACTACTTAATCTAGCTTTAAGTTACGCCAAGGACAAGACACACATCCACGCTCGAGTGAGGACTCGAACCTTCGACGGGGGAGCTGCGCGAACCGTGTCCAAGCGCCTTAGACCGAGCGGCTACCCCGCGTGCCCAGAGGTTATTACTCGTTCATCAGAAACGCCTGAAGATCGCAAGAAGTTGGCTTGCCGAAATATCGCGCGTTTTGACGACGCCAGCCAGCTGAATTCCCGAAAACTTTTCAGGATTTCCCTTCGCCAGGAAAACCTGGTTCAAAAATGGCTCTGAGCACTATGGGACTCAATTGCTGAGGTGATAAGTCCCCTAGAACTTTGAACTACTTAAACCTAACTAACCTAAGGACATCACACACATCCATGCCAGAGGCAGGATTCGAACCTGCGACCGTAGCGGTCACGCGGTTCCAGACTGTAGCGCCTAGAACCGCTCGCCCACTACGGCCGGCCGAAAACCTGGAATCACACAAAAACTTCATAACTTAACTTCGTTTTTTCAAGGTGATAGTTAAGCTTTACGACTACCCCTAGTACCCGACCAACAGTCGAGTGTCAGGAGTAGGATTTTAACAGGATCTGGTACCTCCATTTTTCCCCGAGGTAGCACGCTGCACGTTAAGCTATGCTAGGCGGTCGTGCGATATCCGCAGAGAGACTGTAATGAAAATATGGAAGTAAGAGTAATGGAACTGTAATGTCACGCATCGATACCACCCCACGGGCGTCGACGTTGGCAACGGGGTTCCAAGTTTCCGTCAGACGCCGATAGCGGCCGAGCGGGATCCGGCGGACCCAATGGAACGCGCCCACTGGACCACGCCCCCAGCAGCTCTAGAACACGGGCGCCCTCTGCCGCGGGAACGTAGGACGACCGGCGGCAGCCAGACACTGCATTTGCACTCAGAGCTTCTTGACTTTGTGACGCTCCACAGACGCCACATAATCTTGCCTCTGACGCCGTCGTTCGTGCTTTAGTTCAGAGAGCCTCCTCCTTGTGGTTATTGTGATGATCGAGTCCCATACTTCTTTACAGAGCGTAGGGGAGCGACGCGGGAGACCCGCGCCGCCTTACTAGGCAAGGTCCTAGTGGAGGTGGTTGGCCATTGCCTTCCTCCGACGTAATGGGGATGAATGATGGTGATGAAGACGACACAATAACATCCAGTCATCTCGAGGCAGGAAAAGTCCCTGACCCCGCCGGGAATCGAACCCGGGACCCCGTGCTCGGGAAGCGAGAACGCTACCGCGAGACCACGAGCTGCGGACTGTGGTTATTGTACAGGTGGACTTATTTCCTGTTGCATTATCTGTAACTAGCCCTCGTAAGTTAAGTAAATCTTCTGTTTGCCGTGTTAACTAGTTCGCTAATGATTTCTGCTCCTCTCCAGTTTCCCTGCGACTACAGTAACCGCACCATTCCGTAGCCCACCTCTCTTTACCGTCGTGTTCGAAGTCGTACACAACAGGAGAAGGAATATCGCCATTTCCGGCAAGCAGCGAGTTACGGCCGCGATGTAGAGTGTCGCTGCGCTCGCCCCGGCGCGGTCGCTGCGGCTCGGCTCGGCGCTGCCGGCCGCACTTTCTCCGGGCGGCGGTAATTGCCTGAGCGCAGCTTAGCCGCCTCCGGCGCCCGCGGGCAGCGCTGCCCCCAGCCACCAGCCCGCAGCCACGGCGCACCTGCCTCCGGCCGAGCCCCGTCTGCTGGCCACGGCTGCGACTCTCCTACGTACATCGGCAGAACAGCTACTGCAGAATGCACGTCACGCGATACCTCGTACCAAGATTACCGAATTATACGTCCTACGCCACACACGAACTGAGGCATCGAGAAATGCCTATTTGTGTCGCAGGACTCCCGTTCTTTTCTACATACCGGGTGATCAAAAAGGGAGTTTAAATTTGAAAACTCAATAAACCGCGGAATAATGTAGATAGGGAGGTAAAAATTGACACACATGCTTGGAATGACATGGGGTTTTATTAGAACCAAAAAAAATACGAACGTTCAAAAAATGTCCGACAGATGGCGCTTCATCTGATCAGAATAGCAACAATTAGCATAACAAAGTAACACAAAGCAAAGATGATGTTCTTTACAGGAAATGCGCAATATGTCCACCATCATTCCTCAACAATAGCTGTAGTCGAGGAATAATGTTGTGAACAGCACTGTAAAGCATGTCCGGAGTTACGGTGAGGCATTGGCGTCGGATGTTGTCTTTCAGCATCCCTAGAGATGTCGGTCGATCACGGTACACTTGCGACTTCAGTTCACCTCAAAGCCAATAATCGCACGGACTGAGGTCTGGGAACCTGGGAGGCCAAGCATGACGAAAGTGGCGGCTGAGCACACGATCATCACCAAACGACGCGCGCAAGAGATCTTTCACGCGGCTAGCAATACTTTTTTTTTTGTTCTAATAAAACCCCATGTCATTCCAAGCATGTGTGTCAATTTTTACCTCCCTATCTACATTATTCCGCGGTTTATTAATTTTTCAAATTTATACTGACTTTTTGATCACCCGGTATATACACTAACTGGTCTAAAGTATCCCGACACCTGGCTGAAAATGACTTAAAAGTTCGTGGCGCCTTCCATCGGTAAAGGTGGAATTCAATATGGCGTTGGCCCACGTTCAGCCTCGGTGGCAGCTCCCACTTTCGCAGGCATACGTTCAGTCAGATGCTGGAAGGTTTCTTGGGGACTGGCTGCCCATTCTTCACGGAGTGCTGAGCTCAGGAGAGGTATCGATGTCGGTCGGTGTGAGGTCTGGCACTAAATCGGCATTCCGAAACATCCCAAATGTGTTCTGTAGGATAAAGGTCAGGAATATGTGTAGGTCAGTCCATTACAGGGATGTTACTGTCGTGCAACCACTCCGCCACAGGCCGTGCATTATGAACAGGTGCTCGATCGTGTTGAATGGTGCAATCGCCATCCCCGAATTGCTCTTCATCAGTGGGAACTAAGAACGCGCTTAGAACATCAATGTAGGCCTCTGCTGTGGTAGTGCCACGCAAAACAACAAGGGGTGCAAGCCCCCTCCATGAAATACACGACCACACCGTAGCACCACCGCCTCCAAATTTTACTGCTCGCACTACACCCGCTGGCAGAAGACGTTCACCGGGCATTCGTCATACCGACACCCTGCCATCGGATCATCACATTGTCTACCGTAATTCCTCATTTCACACAACGTTTTTCCACAGTTCAGTCGTGCAATGTTTACACTCCTTACACCAAGGGAGGCATCATCTGGCATTTACCGGCGTGATGTGTGGCTTGAGCAGCCGCTCTACCAAGAAATCCAACTTTTCTCACCTCCCACCTAACATAACACTTTCATGGATCCTCATGCTGAATAGATGTCTGTCTATTACAGACTACGTCCCTCTTCAAATGCCTGTGGTCTTAGTCAGTCAACAGACGAGGTCGGCCTGTACGCTTTTGTGCTGTACGTGTCCCTTCACGTTTCCACTTCACTGTGACATCGGAAACAGTGGACCTAGCGATGTTTAGGAGTGTGGAAATCTCGCGCACAGACGTATGACATAAGTGATACCCAATCACCTGACCACGTTCGAAGTCCGTGAGCTTCCCGTAGCGCCCCATTCTGCTCTCTCACGATGTCTGATGCCTACTGAGGTCGCTGACGTGCAGTACCTGGCAATAGGTGGCAGCACTGTGCACATAACATGAAAAACGTAAGTTTTTGTGAGTGTCCGGATACTTTTGATCAAATAGTGTAAATTATCTGACGGACAGGATGAGCAGCAGCCTGCGGTCGGACTGCTGACGACGCTGTGATGTGTGGGAACGGGTCGAAGTTGAGTGACTGAGGAGGATACGAGATGACTCACACAAAATTTCTAGTTGATGTGATGGCTGGCTCTGAGCACTATGAGGCATAATATCTGAGGTCATCAGTCCCCTAGAACTTAGAACTACTTACACCTAACTAACCAAATGACACCACACACATTCATGCCCGAGGCAGGATTCGAACCTGCGACCGTAGCGGTCACGCGGTTCCAAACTGAAGCGGCTAGAACCTATCGGCCACACCGGCCGGCGCCGAATTATGTTTGATATTTATAGCACTGTACGGGTGCATCCAGTACTTCTATTTCTTTCTTAGTTTTATGAACTTTAAATAACAAAAACGTCCACTTCGGAAGGGGTCATGATAGCAGCACAAGCGAGAGTCGTGCTGTCTTGTTACTCGTCGAATAGCGTGTTGCACCGATATGCGTCGCGCCGCGCGCCCTCTACTGCAACGTGTCGTGTAGCGTATCGTATCGTTTCAGTGTCAACCGCACCTTAGTCTATCCCTGTATATTCGCTCTTCAGTGTGACACGTTTTTCCTTACGATGGTGGACTTGGAGGAGTCCTTGTTGTAAAGTCGGCATTTTGACTTTTCACGAAACGTTATACTTGGAAAATCATCCCGTCGTCATTACGGAAACGCTTGCCGCGCAATGGTTTCCGAATCCTAGCCATGTCATTTTCAAAATGCCGTGATACATGTTGAGATTTGACCCAAAAGTGATTTTTCACTTTTTCAGTGTCACCTTGATTGTGACACAAATCGCGATCTGTTTCGGTCTGATGGAAGGCCATTATCAAGTGCAGGCACGTTCTTGCCTCGGTGTAGTGAACTGCGTCGTGTGGTATTCGATGTAGCTCGCTTCACCGAGTCAGCGACGTGCCTCCACCTGATAATGCCGTTCCGTGAGGCCAGCACACATCATTATTTGTCAACAAATAAATCAACTGCAACGAGAGATGACGTGTTGACCAATTAGTAGCTGGTCCTGTTTGGAATGAACTGGACGGTTTTTTTTTAGGTTGTAAGATTTCCGGTAAATACAGAAAGGACATCACCCTCAAAGGGTGCATGACGAATACAGCAAAAGGGTAGAAAACTGTAAACTGTCACAGGTGTGTTGAGAAAGAGCCAGAGCTCCGAACGCTAACAGAAAGCACCGAATCGTTGTAGGTAGTGAGGGCTGGCAAAAGCCAGAGACAAGTTCAGCTGAAATTCTTAAAAAGGACCTGACAGTGTTCATGAAAGATAGATTAAATACAGATGGTGACAGCCTGTTTGTTGCTGTTAGAAACAGTTTCTCTGGTAGTGAGACTGAAACAGATAGTTCCTGTGAATTAGTGCGAGTACTGGCTATACATGGCAATCGGAATCAATTAACAGATGATTCAGCTGCTGATCAGTTCCAAGAAAACTTTAGTATCTTCTCAATTAGGTACCCGATATGATCTTTGCTCTTTATTCACACGAAGAAATGAATGCCATCGACAGGGGATCTCAATTTCAAATTTCTACATTTCCAGAAGGCTTTTGATACCATTCCTTCCAAGTGACTTCTAACCAAATTGCGTGGCAATGGAATGTGGCTTCAGTTATGCGATTGGATTCGTCATTTCCTGTCAGAAAGGTCACAATACGTAGTAATCGACGGAAAATCATCGATTAAAACAGAAGTGATACCAGACGCTGCCCAAGAAAGTGTTAGCAGGCTCTCTGTTGTTCCTGATGTATATAAACGATTTAGCAGGCAATCTGAGCAGACCTCTTAAATTGTCTGCAGATGATGCTGTCATTTACCGTCTTGTAAAGTTATCAAAAGATGAAAACCAATTGCAAAATTATTTAGAGAAGATCTGCATGGTGCGATACGTGACAATTGTCTCAATAAGGAAAAGCTTGAGGTCTCCACATGAGTGCGAAAAGAAATCTGTTAAATTTAGCTTCCGCGATAAATCACACAGATTTAAAGACTGTTGATTCAACCAAATACCTGGGAATTACAATTACGAGCAACTTAAATTGGAACGATCACATAGATAATGTTGTGGAGTAGTTGAGAAAGTGTCACGGATACCATAAGGAGCTGGGGTGGCAATCGCTATAGGCGTTTTTCGTTGCGGCGAGACCTCTTCACGAAATTTCAGTCACCAACTTTCTCCTCTGAAAGCGAAAATATTTTACTGTCGCCAGCCAAAATAGGAAGGCATGATATCGTAATAAAATAGGAGAAAACAGAGCTCGTACATAAAAAATATTTGAGTGTTGTTCTTTCTCACGTGCTGTTAGAGAACGGAACCATAGAGAAATAGTCTGAAGGTCGTTCGAAGAACCCCCTGCCAGGCTCTTAAGCGTAAATTGCAGAGTAATCACGTGGACTTAGAAGTGGGTTCGGGTCAACTCGCCACTTAGGAGTCGCAGCAGTGTGAAAATACAACATTTAAACTAGAATACATCACTACATAAACTGCTGATAACTAAAGCAGCACCTCTCGATGATAAACGTAACTACAGTGGTAACACAGTTCCTCGTTTATCAGTTCCTCGACTGTAGGAAGTGGCGAGTTGGCTCACAGTTGTGGTTCAAATGGCTCTGAGCACTATGGGACTTAACATCTGAGGTCATCAGTCCCCTAGAACTTAGAACTACTTAAACCTAACTAACCTAAGGACATCATACACATCCATGCCCGAGGCAGGATTCGAACCTGCGACCGTAGTGGTCGCGCGGTTCCAAACTGTAGCGCCTAGAACCGCCCGTCCACACCGGCCGGCTCAACTACATTTACATCCACATGATGTTTAACAGTCTCTCTGCGTTATTTTACATTTGGATGATTCAGCATATCATAGTGAGGAGTGTCTATACCCTTATTCGTAATCTAAGAGGTTTCGAGAAAATCCGTTGCGGACTACAGGTCCATGGAACTTAAAAAAACTAATGTCGTGAAAAAAAATACCCGTTCTGGACGCCAGAGATCGGTATACATAGGCTAATTATCATGTATTATAAAACGTTTCTGCATTTTTCGAGTGTAGAAGCTAATGGTGAGAGCTATAATCACGAAATGAATCTTGCAAGTGTAGAATTAAAAAGGATTCAGCATTAAAACACAGCACTATTCATTAAGTCCTAGCTAAGGTATGAATCCTGTATGTGAAAATTTTAGGAATATAGGATCAAGCAGCAAGTGTAACGCGCGATAAAGCTAAAAAACGAACTAAAATATTGTACTAGGAATATTTTTGTCGGATGTCTTTACACACTCATTTGTCGTCAGCTTGTTCTGCGTTTTCTTCTACCTCCAGATTTAAATGTTTAGAACCCAGCTGGTTTAACATTTTATCATTTGTATCCCATATAGCCTATATGGATCATCGTTAATGAAAAAAGCTGTACTGTAATTGCTCCTGTAAATTCATTCAGAGACATTAGCGACATACTAAACAGACAGCAAAGGTGTTTCTCAAAAAAATCATATCATGGAATAAATGCGAGAATACGGTTAGTACTTGTACAGGCTACTCAGTAACTCCCAGGAGATACACGGAACCTGATGACAGTTATGACCTTGTAGTCCTTAAGAATGTCAATATCGCACTGGAAAACAGAAAATTTTGCAAGCCAATCATGTCACTGCAATTCAAAACGGCTCATTAATGACAATCGTAACTTTCGTTACCTGAAATCATAGGTCTGCTGTATTTAAAAAAATATCTCCTTTCCAACTGTATTCATTACTTGAGTGTAATTTGGACTACTTAGCTATGAAAGTAAATCTGCCTCGTATGTGCACTGAAGGAGTAACTACCTTACGCTACGAAACCTGTCTTCCGTCTGGAATATGAGAAAATGTATTGATACCTCACACTGTCGTATTTGAAGCTCTCTCCCTGAGTGGTGTCACTGTACGCGTAGCACATTAATGCTACACTCAAGCTGCACCAAATTACTTCGTCACTGAACTTGACCGGGGAAACTTTTTATGTACTTGAGTGTAAATTTATTTTATGTTACCACATAAAATAAATGTACACTCAAATACTGAATATCTTAACGCTAATTCTTCGGTGCTTTGGATTAGGTTTTTAACTTCTGTAACAAACATTATTGTCAGAGCATGTTTTTAATATTTGTAATTCATCAAAACGGTTTAACACTCGGTTATGGGGCTTCATTTCAGTTATTTCTTACGGAAGTGTGGTCACATTTCAAAATACTTCGCGTGTTATGAGGAAGAGACGTACTCCTTGGTTCTAAAGGAACCTACGACTGTTTACAGAAACAGCCGCCGTATTGTGCGATGCTTGGCACAACAAGAACAGCAGAGTCCACTTACGCGCAGTTTTGGAACTGCTAATAATCACACTTTTCGAGCTCTACCAGTCACTGTACGAGGTGCATTCAAGTTCTAAGGCCTCCGATTTTTTTTCTCCGGACTGGAAAGAGATAGAAACATGAGCATTGTTTTAAAATGAGGCCGCGTTCATTGTCAATACGTCTCAGAGATGGCAGCACCGTACGGCAGATGGAATTTTACCGCCAGCGGCGAGAATGAGAACTGTTTGAAATACCAAAATGGCGACGTTTTCCTTACTTGAACACCGTGCAATCATTCGTTTTCTGAATTTGCGTGGTGTGAAACCAATTGAAATTCATCGACAGTTGAAGGAGACATGTGGTGATGGAGTTATGGATGAGTCGAAAGTGCGTTCGTGGGTGCGACAGTTAAATGAAGGCAGAACATCGTGTGACAACAAACCGAAACAACCTCGGGCTCGCACAAGCCGGTCTGACGACACGATCTAGAAAGTGGAGAGAATTGTTTTGGGGGATCGCCGAATGACTGCTGAAGAGATCGCCTCCAGAGTTGGCATTCCTGTGGGTTCTGTGCACACAATCCTGCATGACGACCTGAAAATGCGAAAAGTGTCATCCAGGTGGGTGCCACGAATGCTGACTGACGACCATACGGTTGCCCGTGTGGCATGTTGCCAAGCAATGTTGACGCGCAACGACAGCACGAATGGGACTTTCTTTTCGTCGGTTGTGACAATGGATGAGACGTGGATGCCATTTTTCAATCCAGAAACAAAGCGCCAGTCAGCTCAATGGAAGCACACAGATTCACCGCCACCAAAAAAATTTCGGGTAACCTCCAGTGCTGAAAAAATGATGGTGTCCATGTTCTGGGACAGCGAGGGCGTAATCCTTACCCATTGCGTTCCAAAGGGCACTACGGTAACAGGTGCATCCTACGAAAATGTTTTGAAGAACAAATTCCTTCCTGCACTGCAACAAAAACGTCCGGGAAGGGCTGCAGGGTGTGCTGTTTCACCAAGACAACGCACCTGCACATCGAACTAACGTTACGCAACAGTTTCTTCGTGATAACAACTTTGAAGTGATTTCTCATGCTCCCTACTCACCTGACCTGGCTCCTAGTGACTTTTGGCTTTTTCCAACAATGAAAGACACTCTGCGTGGCCGCACATTCACCAGCCGTGCTGCTATTGCCAGCGATTTTCCAGTGGTCAAAACAGACTCCTAAAGAAGCCTTCGCCGCTGCCATGGAATCATGGCGTCAGCGTTGTGAAAAATGTGTACGTCTGCAGGGCGATTACGTCGAGAAGTAACGCCAGTTGCATCGATTTCGGGTGAGTAATTAATTAGAAAAAAAATCGGAGGCCTTAGAACTTGAATGCACCTCGTAAAGGCTACCGCGTCAGCTCTATCACAGCTGCCGTGAACCCAGTAAGGTTGTTGATAACCGGCTGCCTTCATAAGCCCGCCGAGAAGTCGTTTTTACTGGTCCCTGACGTTCCTTGCCACTGCCTTGTGCGTTCTGCTGTAACACCGATCTCAATTCCACTCCGAATATAGTACCAATTACACTGCTAAAAATGAACGAGTAAAGGAGAAAAGGGCCAATTTGAGTTTCGAGTAACGAGCTGATATTGACGCGAACGTTTGTGGCAACTTCCTCAGCAACAGGTTTCTCTGTAACGTCCACACCTGTATGATGGAACCAAGGTCTCACATGTTACGCAATGAAATGCTACTTTTCTTATTTGTTCTATCCAGAATACACAGTTATTTCACAGTTTCCAAGGTAACATAAAACTCATAAGCGGTAATCAGCTGTGCACGGGAAGTATAGGATTACTTTATTTATTATTATTATTCTTTCTTACCGGCTATACCGAGCCATCGCAAAATGTATATTCGTGACAATAATTCTATCGTGAGAAATTATCTACACTTGAGTGAAATCTAACATACACGAATCGTTCGAAAGAGCACGTAGGTATTCGAAAGTAGATTTGTCGTGACAGTGCATTTGCATTGTTCTCGTTTCTCTTCGCTCTTCAGCTAGTTAAGTTTCTGTAGATTCCAACATTGGCTGCAGTGGATTTACATTGTCCGGACCGGCACTCAAACCCGGGACCTTGCCTTTCGCGCAGAATGATCTTTCCAACTGAACTATCAAGACACGACTGACGGCCCCCTCACGACCTTATTTCTGCCAAGAGGTTTCAAAACAGTGCAAATTCAGCTGCAGAGTGAAAGATTCATTCTAGAAACAGTCCCCCATGCCGTGGCCGAACCGCTTCTCCGCAGTATCCAGTAGTGCTAGACCCGCAAGGCGTGCAGCAGAACTTCTGTGAGGCTTGCAAAGTGGGAAAGCGGTACTCATATGTGGGCACCTACTGTCTCGAATCGAATTAAATTATGCTAGAGACGAAGCCTTGAGCCTGCATATGACAGTTCTTAACAAAGAACATAACACTACATGTTATGCAACTCAGGTATCCGAAGATTACTTTGACTCAATATGGGAAAACATATACAATTTTAATTTTATTTAACAATCGACGTTCAGTTAGTTTGCTTCGACGTGGCTATGGAAATCTTCCCCACGATGAAGAGAAACTACACGGCACGGATCATGATCTACACTATCTGCAATATGTTAGCTAGCTCAGTTCATTTGTTCCTATGTAAAGAGCCTATAAATATACGGGAATGTACAGTACGTAATTTGGCTACAATAAATTGAACGATATCACAACAGGTAGCGAACAGCTGCATATTACAAGCGCACTGAAAACTGTTTGCGGCAGCAAAAACAAGAGTCAAATTTGCCTTATTTTACATTGTATTTTTTACACGGTAAAGGCACATAACATAATAGAGGATGGTTCCTCAGTATTCATAAAACAACGGCAGAAAACGAAATATCAAACCATCTTAAAAATTGCCAAAGAATCGTTGTTATTTCATAGTGGCACAAAACGCTGCGAAGGAAGACCATGTCGCAAGACCAAAAAGAGAAAAAGAACAAGTTGAAAGTGGGTTCATCAAAAGTATTAGTCAAATATTTTATTTCGTTAAAAGATTTTGGCTTGAAAGAAGGCATTAGGCTAACAGAATGTTTTATCAAAAAGTTAGTGGACACTAGAAGAATACAATTCACCTTAGAGTATGTGTTATCAGAAAATTTTAACCAACAAAAAGTTTTAGTTTCGCAACAGGTTCTTCAGGATTTTCAAAGAAAATGTTGTGCAAGAAAATGATTTCCTTGGGGATACAAAAATGGAACTTGCATTGTTACTTTTTAAAATTATTTTTTGTTAAATGTATATCATTTTAAGGATGCGTTGATAATGGTTAAGCTTAATATTACCATTTGTACGACTGTAGCAGATTGCAGTTCAAAACAATATAAAACTAAAAAAAGAAATGAAAATTTTTATCAGATACAAATTTAAAAGTAAGGAAGGTCTTTTCTGAAAGCTTTTGCCTGGTGTGTAGCTTTCTACAGAAATGAAACTTGGGCGATAAAGATTTCAGGCAAGAACAGAGCAGAAGCTTTCAAAATGTGTTGCTAGACAAGAAATTTGTGGTAAGCTCCTATGGGACCAAACTACTGAGTTAATCGGTCCCTAGACTTACACACTACTTAGCGTAACTTACGCTAAGGACAACAGACATACCGAAGTCCGAGGGAGGACTCGATCCTCCGAGGAGGGGAGCCGCGACAAGGCGCCTAAGACCGCGCAGTTACCCCGCGCGGCACTAGCTAGATCAGAATGGTGAGGGTTAGATGCGCAGATCCAGTAATTTATAAAGAGTTACTGAGTCGAATTGGGGAGGAAAAGAATTTTATGGCGCAACGTGACTAAAATAAGGACTCGGCTAATTAAGACATGAAGGAATAGTCAATTTGGTGTTTGGGTTGGGGTGGGGGGTGCAAGTGGTGGGGAAGTTGCAGAGGGATACCGAGGGATAACATTGTAAGATGGTTCAAATAGATGTGGGTTGCAGTAGTTATTCGGAGATGATGCACTGGATAGAGGAGGGTGGAGAGATGCATCAGACCAGTCCCTGGACTGAAGAGGTCTCAGTCAGTTGGCGCATTTTCAGCAAGAGGCAAGAGCCGATCCGGCGCACATTTTTAATCTTGCAGGAAGTTTCAAAACGGCGTGCACTACACTGCAGAGTGAAATATTCATCTTGGAATCCTACGTAAAGGCGCAAATGCACACAGTTATTCCACACGACGTTATTTTATACTTGTGAACCCCAAAGAAACTTTGGTAGCGTAACAGTCAGCCTTACTTGTGAGTGTTAGCTACTGTTATGGTGGCAGCCGTGCGACCCGTGTGACCCGGGCTGCCGCCCGGCTGGGAACGGCCCACCAAATGTACAAGAAGAGGCGCACGCCCGGCTGCCGGCTGGAGAAATCCGCGACGCGGAAATACGCTGCCCGCCGCCGCCGCCGCCTTTTATTTTCTTTCTTTTTTCTTTCTTCTCCCATCTCGCGTCATAAATTGCTCGCCCCGTGACGGCAGGTCAGGTCGACAGCGGTTTGAAGCAGTCGTTGCCTAATAGACCGTAGATATCATCAGTTTTGCTCATTACACGGGCTCCGTGTACTTGCGGTAGTTTTCTTCTCTCGCCGCTATTCAGACCGGTCTGTCTGAGGCGACCCTCCACTATATTCCTTTTTCTCCCGGGCGTGAATCAATCTCTTCATTCCTGCGTTCCCATTAATCTCTCACCTTCCGCAATTCGCTCTATTCATTCCGGTCATTTTACTAGCGAAATCGGTGGGCGGTGCTGTAGAAGATAGTTTGCACGTTGTATTTGTATTCGGTAGTTGCCTTGCACTGTAGTATTATAAGAGAAACTAGTGGTGCACTTCAGCGACACGTTTTTCTCGGGTGCAGCAAATTACACCTTGATACGATTCGAATGGGCGTTATGGCCGTATCTGTTGGGTAGAACCTAGTTTTCTGTTCATCCCATCTATGCAAATTACCCAACACCGTGGGCGACTTTCCTAGACAACGTAGGTTAAATTGAGTAATTCCTGATCTTGATAGAGGCGCGCGGTCTAAGGCGTCTTGTCATCTCGTCCTCCCTCGGCCATGTGTGTGTGTGTGTGTGTGTGTGTGTGTGTGTGTGTGTGTGTGTGTGTTGGCCTTAGCGTAAGTTAGTTTAAGTTACGTAGATTAAATAGTGTGCAGGCTTGGGGACCGATGACCTCAGCAGTTTGGTCCCATAAGACCTTACCACAAATTTCCAAATTTGATCTTGATAGAACTTCCTTTCTTCTTACTCGGTACTCTGTTTATGATCAGTGGGCTTAAATATCTTGCTCACAGTAATTCGTCCGTTGGATAAAACTGTCGAGTCTGGTGCCTGCATTAGATTTTTTCTGCATAATATTTTAATTAGAATTCACCGTCCCGCATTAAAATGTGGAAAAGAATAAGGCAGTCGCCAGCTCGTAGTCTAGATGCTGCTGTTGTTTCTTGGTTGAATGCAACTCGGACGAACTGCCTGCCACTGTTTCCCTGTCAGCAGGTAAAACAGTCCCAGCTGCTGAACTTCTGCTCCCTGGACCTTGGAGACATCAGCCTTCATCACTTTTGCACGGAATTCTGTTGTCTGTATAACCAACTTAAATAATGAAAGATACATGAGGAACTACAGACTGGTAACAAGCAGTGAAATGAAATTAAAGCAGATGTGTTCTTGATAAAAACACATCGGTGGAACTGTAATGCTGGCTACGTGTGGTACAAATCGCATATTTACATCTTAATCACGGGCGAAGTTTCCACAAGCTTTGCACTGCGGGACATGGCGAGTAAGACTGTCTGAGCCTCCACACGGTCGCTTCCGAGATTATGGAAGCCAATGCAGGTGTCGCAGAATTACGGTAACTAGTGCAGTACTGCTAGCCACGAACTAAAGCCGACTAAGAACTTCGACGAAGTGGATAGGGGCAGAGTCTCTCTGTAGTTTCGTAATCTGGGGTGCAACTCAGCTCAGCAGTGCGTCACCTCCGACAGAGAAAGATCCCGGGGGCGGAAAAGCGATCGGTTGCTACTGCTTTCGGCCAACGGGACAGTTTGATTTTGAAAGTAACACCTCGGAAATTCACTCGATTTTCGCTCTTTTGTGGATTTTGTAAACTAATTAATAGGCGAACATGAAAATTACTGCCGGCCGCGGTGTTCTCGCGGTTCTAGGCGCGCAGTCCGGAACAGTGCGACTGCTACGGTCGCAGGTTCGAATCCTGCCTCGGGCATGGATGTGTGTGATGTCCTTACGTTAGTTAGGTTTAAGTAGTTCTAAGTTCTAGGGGACTGATGACCTCGGAAGTTAAGTCCCATAGTGCTCAGAGCCATTTGAACCATTTAACTGCAAACGCATGTAACGTCGTATCTCTTGAAGCTGCTTGAGGAGACGCCACGAATATACGGCAGGAAGGCCGTTTCAGTGGGCGCCTCCGTATCTTCAGTTAGCTGCCTGGACTGAACTCGTTTTGCCTGCAGTGCATTATTTAAGTTCTTCAGAACAACGATTTTGTCAGAAGACCGTTCTCAGATGTTGTAGCTGACTTGGCAGTCTGCAAGGTGATAACAGATTTTTGCTTGCCAACATAACTGAGCTGCATCAGTAGATGTGCTGCAGACAGTGTGTCCCAGCTTTTCTTCTAAGCCTGAAACCCAAAAATGGGAAGCTGCCATTTTTTCCACTTCCATATTGAGGTGAATTCTGTATTAATTTTACAAATGACTTCAGTGTGTCCATGGAGTCACTTTTCACTTTCTTTGATGTAATTACTAGTAATACCCTAGCTGTTTGCGTAAGTTTACTGTCCATTTTCTCACTTCTGGTCCTTGTGGATACCCACGAACGAGCGCTCTCCGACCACAAAACTGAGGCGTGACACCGTCTTCTCTCATTTGGTGCATGACGAGGTGGAATGATGCGTGACGAGGTGTCATGACTAGCAGTCTCGGATTCTTCGAAGTGCCGTATTTCTCCGAAGCGGTACGAAATCTGAATGGCATCAGCGAGCCTGCGAATCTGTCGCGTGTGGTGGATGAGCGCATGCCCGCCCGGGACTGCGGCTAATGCGTTTCGAACACCGCCGTCCTTCTCCTCGTCATGGGTGGCCCTTTCCGGCATTTGTCAGGCACAGCTCTTTAATTTCCTGCCGAGGACAGCTGCAGTAGATCAAAACACGCTTAAGTCTGTCAGCAACCTATCCCCTGCTCCTTGCGGCGGCGAATAAGAAAAAAAAAAAAAAGAAGGAAAGCCAGCCGAGAAGGACTTCTGTGCGACACCTGTGCCCGCGCGCCTCTGTCCAATTGTGCACCTTTTGTCCGGTTACCGTTACTCGCCGGCGCTGTGTTTTCGAGTAACTGCGCGCTTTCCGGGAAAGAAACTTGGCGCTGAGTAAGGCGATGCGTCATCGCCGTTGCCTCAGGCTGCTCGGCTGCTTTATTGTGCGGCCTCCACGTGGAGAAAAAATGCCCTCAGAACAGAGCGCTCTGCCTCCAGCTCCAGCTCCAGGTGGCGCAACGTCTGAGGGTCGCAGGAAAGCCATCTCTCCCACCTGGCCACCTTGCCGCCACTCGAACACAGTTTCACTCGCTGCGTAATGGAACAATAGTCATAAACCCACATAGCGCGTCAAAAATTTAACCACCGTTCTTTTCCGTTCCAACGCTTTTTAAACACACCTTGCATCATTAGGGAAACCACTTCTCTGCATATAATACATGTGCCTCAGTGCAGAATAAAGTAGGCGAGTCTGTGAGTAATCTCTTTCGAATGGCACTGGTTGTTCAGTCAAGGTCACGGCAAAGCATTATTCGTGTTTACAGCATCACTCCAGAAACCGCCGTAGTTGCGTGGGCGTTTGCTCCTGACTGTGAGATCTACCCTCGCAGTGTCACTGAGAGTGAAAGCCCGGCCACACTACGGCCTCCGTTGTGGAGAGCACTCCGACGGAAGAGCAGCGTGGTACCATGTGGTCGACCGGAGATACGTGACGCGAGACACAGGTTGCACGCTACTGGGCCGACGGATTCTCCCTCTACCCCCCTCCCAGACCAGTGATGGGACGCCGTTCGGCACGTGGAACAGCGTCTGACGTGTGGATGCTGGTACGGAAGATCCTTGCCTGTTACCTTCGCGCCCCGCCTCACACAATCGACCCCCAGCTCTTCCTATGCCCGGAGGATCCTTGCTTCCCGAACGCGAAGACTCACGCTCTTACACGGTTGAAAGGCACATCCATTTACCACTTACTCTGCGATGGTGAGAAGATGGTTCTTGGCTATTGGCAGTATCTCCAAGATAATCGTAGAACACTTGAGCACACTCCTCGCCATCAACAACTCTACGCAAATTATTTGCGTAGACCCCCTCACAGTTGGGGAGCACTGGCAAGAGGACGTCCCCCTAGTGGACCTCGACACGAGGCCAAATGGTTTTGAACGTCGTTCGCAGGTAGGAAGCGCGCGTGAGATGACGTGCAGGACTTGTTTTTCGTCATTATTTTGACTTCCTTCGTGGTTGTTGTTTAAGCCGTATAACTGAAGCAATTTCCATGCTCTTATTGCTCCTTAGATTTTTTGAGTTGATCCTTGTGTTGAAAGATGGACGCAGGAAGTACAAGCGATTAAATTTTATTTCGTGTTGAGCTGATTTATGTTATTAAATTATCTACAATGTCTTCTCTGTTTTTTCATTGAAATTGTATCCCAAATTTTGGAGTTAAAGACAAAAAATTAATAAATAAATAAAAATAAAATTAAAGTAAATTACAGTGGGAGGGGCGTTCAGGGTTCAGGAAGGGGGAGGCATAGCGGCATGTCACAGGTTTAGATCCCTGCCCGCCCTGTCTCCACCACGCTGAAGCTCATCGGTCCTTAAGTTTAAAAAAAATTTAAAATGATTAAGGCGACTGCTTTCGAAAAGAAAAAAAAAGTAAATGAAATAAAATATTCCGAGTTTCGCTCAAGCCAAACTCTTTTTCAGTTAAGGCATCAAATTAAGGAAAAAGAAAAAGTAAGCAACAGACTCAGTTTTGCAGAAATCTTCAGCTTAGAAAAAAAAGAAGAAAGAAAAAAATGATCAGTGCGGCTGACTGCCACGTGGGGGACCCGAGTTCGATACCCGTTACCGCAGTTGGAGGACTGGTGCGTTGTGCCCTCATCCCCGTGTGGACAACTGAAGAGTTACTCGACCGACTGGTAGCGGCTCCGTGGCCAAGAACCTGAGGGAGAAGTCTGCAGACCCACATGCCCTGCCCCCCTCCCTCCAAAGCGGACTCGATGACAGAGGATCACATGGTGCGCAGTAGAGGCCGATTGTCCCGTCTACAGCCAGAACGTGGGACTTTGCTTTACTGCAGCTCCTACCTCATAATCTTCGAGTGTTGATTCCAGCCATTAATCTCACTGAGATCAAGTCCAACATAACACCAGTGAAAACGACTTCTGATTTAATGACCCGAATTTGCTAAGAAGTGTTTGGAATGATAATGAGCTTTTATTACAACGACTGAACAGTGACTAGCTCTTCTTTAACAGTGTGTAAGTAGTGGCAGCTCTCTTTAAAACTGATAAATGTGGTAGTTGCGGCTCCCCGTCGTGCTTAAGTTCTGAAGATGGACAGTCAATACTCAACCCTCGCTCCTTTCCCGATTAACAGTGATATGTTGAAATGGAAAATCTGATCGCAGTCCATGTTAAACTGTTGGTCCCTCTATAAATGACGGGGTTATTCAGATCAAAATATAGGAGCAAGGCAAGAGCATACCACATCCAATAAGAGTACGTCTAGCAGAGCTCTGTAGAGTTGAAACAAACTTTCGGTTTGCGGATATCTTTATCATTAACTGAAAATCCAGATAATACCCGTTGCAACGAGAGAGGCCCCATTTATGCGATTAAAACGTTGGTGGTGAACAGCAGAAACACAACGTATCGTTTAAATACATAGAGGTAGTATTAGGAAGTTATAGGAAATGGGACGGACGCGTATTGTTAGTTGTAGGGAAATGACAATAGAAGACAGATGTGTAGGAAAAGTTTCGGGAAAGCACTGAGTATTTGTGAAGGGAAACGTACAAAGATGCTAGCGTAATATTAGACTACTGGTTCGCCGCTTGAAGGCTTCGTCAGATAGACATGAGAGTAAACATCTGACGAATTCAGAGAGAGTCATATAAAATCATAACATATCCGTACAGCCCACACAAAACTTTTAACACATTGTCCAGGAACTTACATTGGAATCTTCGATAAACAGCGGACGTTCTCGCGATATCCAGTTGGGTAAATTTAGAGAAGTGACATTCGAGGAAGAATGTGAGACAGTTACGTTGCCGCCGCATCTCACGACGCTATCACGGGTATTAAATAATAGATGAAGGCGCGTACAGGTCTTAACAAGTGACTGGAACTGGACAGAGAACCACCAATACTGGTACGAAGTACCCTTCGGCAGGCATTCTTTTTTTTTATGCTTTTAGCGCGCAAAACTAGCAGGCATTCTGCATCGACGCTCAGAGTACACATGTAGATATGGATTCCATAAGTTATGCTGATGAACTTCTGTACTCCATGACGTTTTCATATATTACTGCTGATGTATCCTACAGTAAGAGAAGTGATCAATGGCCCAAATAAAAGAGAGTTGAATATTGGTCTTACATTGTAAAACTGCTCCTTATGCTCATAAACCAGTTGAGTCAACAATATCCCGATACAAAAGACTGGAATAAACTATTATTGTGCATGACTTCAAGAGCAAACTGCTTCTGTGAGCCATATATGTGCCTGATACCTGTCAAATTACGACGTTCCGTTGTGGGGTCCTCGTTACGACGCGCCTGCGTAAACTGAGTGCTAACTAATACATTTTCCGAGACTCAAACTCTTCCATCATCTCACATATTTAAGGCAGTGGGTACTCGCAACTTCTACACGCCCACTTGAGAAAAGGAAGAAAAACATTACACAGAATAAACCAACCTGATGTGTATTGAAGGTCTACCTATTTCACTATCCACGAAAAGGTATTGAGATGAAATTCTCGCCCATGTACACACTCAGCCGTATTTTGTAAGATACTGGTTGCTATTTGATGTTGAGAAATTCATTTGAAGTTGAAGCTGGTAAGTACATGTTCTCCTACCGCATAAGTAAGTCACCTTTGGGCCGGATTACACATGAAACATATACCATATACTCTAATGATTGGGATCTTCATTTATCAATTTTCTTCTGTTGTCATAA
Organism: Schistocerca nitens; assembly: GCF_023898315.1. Lineage (NCBI taxonomy): Eukaryota > Metazoa > Arthropoda > Insecta > Orthoptera > Acrididae > Schistocerca > Schistocerca nitens. The sequence goes on along the minus strand of NC_064615.1, from coordinate 5,519,226 downwards.
GTCCATGATAAGCTTAACTCGCGCTATTACCACCTCGCAATGTTTCCTTATTTGCTTGTCAGTTGCTTCAGAATGACTCGAACTACCTGCTTCAAGAGGAAAAGACAAGGGAAACACCTTTTATTCTTTTCTGCTCCTCGGAGCTTCTTTCAGTATTTTTACGACATGTCAAATCATTAATAAACAGTTGTACAGGCGCAGCGTGCAGACCCCACTTAACACTATGCGTCGTAAAGCACGTAGGAAGAGCTACTTTGGTGCAGTAAAAGGTTGACACCAGTATGATATAAGCTTATGAAAGGGTCACTGCCTGCACATTAATTGCAAATGGCACCAAACACAATGTTTACCTTGACGGCGCTCTTACGCATAGGTTCTTGGAGTTTTCTCTTTTGGAGACCGTTCTCGTATCCAAAGTGTCATTTCTTAACAGTCGGAGCATATCTGAAACTTTAACTCTTCGACAAAGTTATAAAAAAGGCAATCTACACCGCAAATGGTGTATTCTTAGAATCTCGTCCACGAATACTTTATGGAAACTTGTAACCAGACCTTTTTAATGAAAGAGCAGAATAACGTGTCAGAGCGGAGTAGGCGCACTTTGGGTCTTCTCTTTTATTGTGTGCTTTGAACTTGGATATATTTGTCAAATTACTGATAGCTACCAGTGCTACTGTACCTGCTAACAGGTGAATACGTTTCCAAGAGTTGTTCCGGACCTTGTAGGCACCAGAACATTGCTGACAACACGTTACGGCGCCCCATCGACGGGATGACTATACAGTCTACCGCAAATTGTTTGACTTCCTGAGAACGGAGACCTCAGATTGTTTGATCGCCGTAATCCTCTGATCTCTCCGATTCCTTGGACACGCTGAGAAGTGGTGATAATCTGTAAGTAGAGACTGTAAGATGCTACAACCAGTTCTATACAGGTATTCCTGACGTCACAGCAGTTTTCTATTCATCTTCATTTAGTTGCTGCTCGCTACTGTAACTTGTGTGTTCATCATGTTGTTCGTCAGTGATCAGTTGATTGCTATGTGAACCTACAGGTGAATAATTGCCTTAGGTATCTGTAATCTGTCTGAATAGTTACTAAAATGCGTATTTATTGTAGCATTTCCTTTATTTTATTCTTTTAGCACATCGTCAGTAAGTTGGTAAAAGAAAGACATACGGTAAAATAGATACCCATTTTTAGTATTTGCATATGCCGATTTGAAACACCACACGTAATTATACAGCAACTACGGACACCATGGAAACATAAATTAAGAACTACGGACGAATAACGTGAAATTTTTTGTTGAGTACCATTGGAATGTGCCTTTCACTAACCTCCCCCTTTAGACCATAAACTGTCAAAGTGCTCCAACTGAATGCTCGATACCGTTCGTTGCACATCTACTGTATAACACCGGCATCTGATACAAAGTTCTCGTATGCTTAAAAGTCCTGAAAAGTCATAATTTTCAGTAACCTATAGTCTCCACTGGCAAAACCAATGCATGATTCATAAAAAATGACATAAATTACCCCCAAAAGAGTATTAAAAGGAGATACCGTATTTGACTGTATTTCGATAAGTGATTGCTCAAAAAGTGCGAGGAAGCGTCAGAGAGAGCGAGAGGGGAAACATATTTCGAAACTCGATATATATTCGCATGTTTATTAAAGAACACCGACAAGAAACTCGTTGTGAAACAGTGGTATGCATAATTCATAGCCTGGAAGCAGTATTTGCTCAGAAACTGCTTCCGTATATCCACTGACGAGTTCAGTTGCAGCGAGGAAATTTTACTCGGCCTTGAGCAAGTAAGCACTCCAGGTATACGTGCCTGGCATGACACAGAATTTACCGCTATCCAGTGTGTGAACGCTCGTAGCGAGCGAGAATGCAGACAGGAAAATATAGCCTTCTAATAAACAACACACAAATCTACGTACCGCATCAAATCACTTCTGTCGTCTTCTGACAAATGCAGCCAAGTCAAGCGTGGATAGAGTTATCTAAGACTTTTATAGGATGCTAATTATCCGAAGCCATTTCAGAACCAATTTATGTTGAGGAACTAGTAATCCACTCATTTTTGTGCTAAAAAAGAAGCCGCGTAACACAGCTTCAACGGTATCGCTGACTTCCCAGTTATGGAGTTGGGTGTACAAGACCGTTTTTTGGGAACTCTTAAACATACACGTAAAAGGAGGCTAAGTATCAGATCTAGCTGTAGTTATCGTCGGTAAGCGAGAGCCTTTGGGAGATTTTCCACAATTATTTATAAAGTGGTGTGCTTGTTCATAGCTTTATCTCGAATGCGGTACTTCCGCCTGAACTTGAAATACTTCGTAATTAACGAGGTCATTACTTCCTTCTTTACAGTGCAGATTGTCCTTTTTCTTTGACCTCAGATGAGTTGTAAAACCTTCATTTGGGAAATTTGGAATGAAAGGTTTCCAAATTTAAAAGAAATAACCGAAGAATACGAAACTGTCTGGCAGAAGACTTATGACGCAAGAGTACCTGCTCGAAGCTAAACATATTAACGCAGGCTGCATGTGATATACCTTCCTTTACATTCAGCCGTAATGCTGGCAAGTGACCAAGTTCTACACTTTCTCTCCGCTGCAGAAACTCATAAAGTGTTCGCATACTATTATAAACGACTTTCTTTCTCTTCGCAAGCTGCCGCGGCGCCTCTCAATCTCACAATCCCTCCACGCGGCTTGGCTATTATCTTCAGACTTAACTCTGGCCTCATTGAGGATAAGAAGATGCATTTCGCTTTGCTAGTTGTGTTCCCAGAGGCAGAAGTAAAAGATGGAGATGGAGTTAAGTCACTGATGTGGGGTATTGTTCATTTATTTGGCTTACGGTGGAAAACACGGTATTACTATACCTTATGTTTTGTATATAAAACAACGTTACTAATTACACATAGTGTAAAAATATATTACATACGGGAGTTCGACAATAATATGGAAACACCGTGAGAAACGCATGCTTGATCATAAACACAGATCCTACTCAAGGCTGTTGGTTGTGCTGCTGTATTCGATCACCTGTGCTGTGTCCTGAATATTTTGCAAGTATTATGGCGGTCAGAATAGCGTTCTGAATAATTGTGAGCGCTTCATGTTGGAGCTAAGTGACTTAGAACGTGGCCAGATTGTTGGTGCTCGCGTGGTGGGTGGTTTCATAAGCAATGTAGCTGAAATGTTTGGTGTTTCGAGAGGCACCATGTCGAAGACTTGTACTGCATACAGGGAAAACGGTAAAACATCATCCGTTAAGTAACCAAAGTGTGTGTTGTGTGATCGTCACTGACGGCCACTGAAGAAGTCTCTGATGAAAAGTAAAAGCTTCAAAAGTCAATGCAAAAACTGGATGTCGCACTCGTGAACCCTGTCAGCATCAACACGAGCTTCAGGATGAGTTGGAACCATGTCTACGTCCTAAGAGAAAAACATGACGGGGATTCGGTGATGAAGTGCAGTTATATTGTGGTATTCCATGGGCGCCATGGTTACTCGAGAAGATCGTATTACTGCCAAGGATTTTGTGAGCATTTCCGCTCATCAGGTCTGTCCCATTGCAGGATGTTGATGCTAGGTTCTTAGATGAATGGGCTTCTATTCACACAGTTCGCATAGCCGAGGACTGGTTTTCTGAGCAGACAAATATATTATCGCATTTACACTGGTCACCACAATCACCATATTTCAGTATTATTGAGTCTTTGTTGACTACTTTGAAGAGAAGGGTGCGATGTCGCTATCCACCTCCATCACAGTTCCCTGTACTTACCACTATCTTGCAGGAGGAATGGCAAAAAATTCCATCGAAAACCTTACAGGACTTGTACGAACCTTTCCGAGACCACTGAAAGCTGTTTTGAATGCCAACGGGTTTCCTACGCCATGTTGGGCATGGTAATGTGTTGGGTCTTTGTTGTTTACATATTTTGTCCACCCCATGTATATGATACCATTGCCTTAAATTTAATTTTTCAGTGCTGTAAACAACAAGAAGAGTCAGTGTCAGGAAGCTCATCGCATCACCTAGATGCACGATGTGTTAGATGGCGTCGTTCGCCGCAGCTGCAAGATAAACCGGGTATTTTCTTCCATTTGAATAGGAAGTCCTTACACACTTCATCGTTTATGCAGTTTCGTAGCTTTCTTCAAGTACGTCGAGGCATTATGAATCCTGCTGGCTTACTGCAGGTGTTGAAGTTGGTTTGTACTGCTGGTCGTGTTTGCTGGATTCATATATGCTCCCATTTAGGAAATATATCACATTCTTCATCAAGAATTTATTCTGTTATTTTTATTTCCAGTTGTATGGATTTTAACTTGTCAGATGAACCATTTGGAATATATTCAGAATGAGAAGCTCGGGGTTGTCCTGCATCTCTTCATACTCGTGTCTTATGCGTTGAGGTGAACAGATAAGGCTTAGAATTGAGAGCCAGTAAATTGGTGTGGTTTTTAAATAGTCTGTGATCGTACGCACTGTTGTATTTAACTGGATGTCTATCTTGATGGTACACCTGCTGCTTAGAAACATACGAGTATGTTACTCCTGATGTGCTGGGTGTAGTAGTTATCAGTTGTGTTCGACAGGTCTAGCATCTTGTCTTACACCCAAATACCTCGGAGTAGTGTTGTACTTTGTGTCGAACAGAAGCTTTGTGACTTGATGAACTTTGCGTTTCGGACAAGGTGGTACTGCTTTTCAGGAATACACCAGAGTTCTGCTTCACGCATGAAAATCAAGAATGTTGTGGTGCAGTTCGATATGGACTTCAACTAGTGTCTCCCACAGAACCGTTCTCCTGCTTGCTAAATCAAGACATACAGGTAGGTGATCAATCGCTCGGTTCTTCTTTGAATCTTTCCTGTTCCGACTGTGAAGACAATTAGAAAATGATACCATAACTATCAAAAACAGTCAAGACAGGTGCCTAGCCTTGTCACATCTGCAGTAATAACTGAAATTTATGAGTAGCTTGTTTCTTAAAATGGTTTTACTGACACTGTCGTTCGGTGTTTTTTCATTCCAAGTGTACTCACAAGGGAAGCAGTTCTGCATGAACGGCCAAAATCGAACAATAATGATTTTAACTTACGGAAATGTGTCTGCTCTACCATGCAGCAACGTCATTTATCTGTAAAATGTATTTCTGTACAGTCGATGTTTAAAGGACAGTAGGAACCGTACCCACATAACAGGTAATTGGGAGACCAAATGGCTCTGAGCACTATGGAACTTAACATCTGAGGTCATCAGTCCCTTAGAACTTAGAACTACTTAAACCTAACTAACCTAAGGACATCACACACATGCTTTCCCGAGGCAGGATTCGAACCTGCGACCGTAGCAGTCTCGCGGTTACGGACTGAAGCGCCTAGAACCGCTTGACCACCGCGGCCGGCAATTGTGAGACCGACAGATTCGCAAGAGTCATGAATGAGGTGTTACTTGGCAAAAAGGTAAATTTATGCTTGGAACAATGTACAGTGAGACATGCGGTAGTTACGATCATCTTTCCCATTTAGAAGTTGTTGTGCTGTTGAAAGTTCTTCCCTTTTCGTCATCGGAGCGGAAATGTGGAGCTTCAGTGAAGTGATAGGAAACAATATGCTCGGTTGACAAGGTCAATATATGATGATAGAGGTCAGCAAATAGGTTTTGGCAGATAATCGTCGATAAACGTCGAGCATACAAATTTGTACGGGGCGATAGTTACTGAACTATATGAAAAAAAACGTCAATTAGTAGCAAACTACTGTGTGTACACACTTTATTCAACATTTAAACGTCACTACAGATATTCAGATTTCGGTTATGCTATGTTCGATATGCCTGTCATCATTGGCGATGATGTGGCGCAGACGAATAGCGAAATTCTGCATGACCCATTTAAGCGTGGGAACATCGATGCTGTCGATGACCTCCTGAATGGCTGTTTTCAGCTCAGCAATGGTTTTGGGGTTATTGTTGTACACCTTGTCTTTAATACAGCCCCACAAAAAGGCGTTACATGTGTTCAGATCCGGAGAATATGGTGACCAATCGAGACCCATGCCAGTGTCCTCTGGGTACCCCAGAGCCAGAATGCGGTCCCCAAAGTGCTCCTCCAGGACATCAAACACTCTCCTACTTCGATGGGATCGAGCTCCGTCTTGCATGAACCACATCTTGTCGAAATCAGGGTCACTTTGGATAATGGGAATGGAATCATCTTCCAAAACCTTCACGTACCGTTCGGTAGTCACCGTTCTATCGAGGAGTATCGCACCGATTTAGCCGTGCGGGGTAGCCGCGCGGCCTAAGCGCGTCTTGTCACGCTCCGCGCGCCTTCCCCTGTCGAGGTTCGAGTCCTCCCTCGGGCATGAGTGTGTACGTCGTCCATAGCGTAAGTTAGTTTCAGTTAGAATAAGTAATGTGTAAGCTTAGGGACCGATGACCAAAACAGTTTGGTCCTATAAGATCTTACCACAAATTCACCAACTCGCACCGATTGTTGCGTCACTGGATATTGCACACTAAACAATCACCCATTGTTCTCGATCGTGAAATGCGGATTCTGAGTCCCCAAAATGAGCCAGTTTTGCTTATTGACGAAAGTGGATTTCGTCGCTTAAGCATACGCATGCAGATACTAATTCCCATCATTTCCTGCGGCCAACTGTGCAGTTTGAACGTCCTAACGCAAACCGTTCAGAACTTATGGCGATTCTGTTTCATACAGTTCAATAATTGTCACCCTGCAAATACCAACTTTCTGCTCCCTGGATTTTGTGTAGCCTTTGTACGCCAGCAGAAGTCTACGATTTGGTTTCCACTCACACCTTGTCCTTGTGTTGCGAGAGCAGTGTGCAGAAACAGCCGTCGCCTCTGCGGCAGCTATTATTCACGTCTCGCGAGTTCTGGCCCTGAGGCTGGAGACTGTCAATACTCAGGCGTTGGGCCGACGCGGCTGTCAGGAAGTGACGACACGGGGAGAGCCACCGGCGCGCGGCTGGTGCGTTTCTCCAGGCAGCCGCGTTACGTAATGCTCCAGCGCTGGAGCCGCTTGATATTCATCGACCGATACCCGGCCGAGCGTCCCGACCCGTCTCGGCTCACAGATAAGAGCTGCAGCCAGACGCGGCCAACATAGCGCAACCCCGCGTGACGCAACCGCGTACCCCCCTCCCACATCTCTGGCTCCACGAAACTTGTCTTATTTGCCCTCCCTCCCCCCACCCCCCCTCCCCAGTCCTCACATACACGCACGAGCGCAGGCGCACGTCGAAACGTTCTGTTGGTCCGTTCCTCGTAGCTTCCGTGGCGTCCCACGGATTGACAATCGCAGCACCTGGCAGGATTGTCGCACTCCAGCAGTATGCGGCGCGCAGTACAGTTACGCGAAATAATGCCTGCATAAGAGCTGTAAAATAACACGACTGGTGCTGTCACAGTATAAATATCCGTGTGCCAGAGATGAACGACCAATAGCTGCGAAGCGTGAAGTCTCCTCAGTCGATTGCGGCATCTGTGGCGTCCGTAGATGAATCAGTGTGGTTGTAGCCTTCATCTCTGTAAGAGCTGTTTATTTTTATTTGACGGAAAAATGATAGGTGTGTTAACAGACTAACGAATTGTGAAATTTCACATGAAACGTCAGAAACTGCCACTGAAACCTGTCGTTTACTAAAAAGAAGTGTATGGCGAAGACTCTTTATCACGTACGTAAGTTTTTGAGAGAGTCGAGCAGTTCCAAGTTGGCTGAGAACACGCTGAAGGTGACTCAAGCCCGGGACGGCCTTCAACATCAAAAGCGGATGAAAATGTGGAAAAAGTAAGTAATTCGCTGCCATATGACCGTCGGTTGAGTATTCGACCCAGTGTGGGAATTGACGAACAACGTGCAAGGCAAATTTTACGCAACTAATTAGCACGAGAAAAGTGTTTGCGAAACTGATGCCGCAAATTCTCGCGATCGGACGAAAATAATCTCTCGAAATCTCTTGTTAAACCACTTTGAATACCACTGAAATTGTTCCTAATTTCTTGGAAAGAGTGATAACATGTGACGAAATGTCAGACTATTAATCAACATTACTAACTTGAGATTAGGCCGGCCCGTGCGGCCGATCGATTCTAGGCGCTTCAGTCTGGAACTGCGCAACCGATACGGTCGCAGATTCGAATCCTGCCTCGGGCATGGATGTATGTGATGTCCTTAGTTTGGTTAGGTTTAAGTAGTTCTAAGTTCTAGCTGACTGATGACCTCAGATGTTAAGTCCCATAGTTCTCAGAGCCATTTTTTAACTTGAGATTCTTGTTCAACTTCTGGACAAAATTAGAGGTAAAACGACCCGAATTGAGGAAGAACAAATCATGGGTTCTGCATCAAGACAACGCACCGATTCATAAATCACTGTCCGGTAAGAATTTTCTAGCGAAATCCTCCATTCCAGTATTAGACTACCCACTTAATTCGGTTGACACTGCACCATGTAACTTTTTACCTACTCCTTAAGGTGACATCTGAATTAAAAGGAACACGATTTTAGTCCTTTGAAGCAGTAAAGAAGCGCCGTCAAAGAGTAACAGAGGAAGACTTCCAGTACTGTTTACAAAAAATGTTCAAATGTGTGTGGAATCTTATGGGACTTAACTGCTAAGGTCATCAGTCCCTAAGCATACACACTACTTAACCTAAAATACCCTAAGGACAAACACACACACCCATGCCCGAGGGAGGACTCGAACCTCCGCCGGGACTAGCCGCACAGCTCATGATTGTTCAAATGGCTCTGAGCACTATGGGACTCAACTGCTGTGGTCGTAAGTCCCCTAGAACTTAGAACTACTTAAACCTAACTAACCTAAGGACAGCACACAACACCCAGCCATCACGAGGCAGAGAAAATCCCTGACCCCGCCGGGAATCGAACCCGGGAACCCGGGCGTGGGAAGCGAGAACGCTACCGCACGACCACGAGATGCGAGCACAGTTCATGACTTCAGCGCCACAGACCTCTCGGCTAATCCCGCGCAGAGACATACAACACTTTGATATAGTCAGGATAGTGGCTTTACTTTCAGCTGGCCATACAGAGGAAGACGTTACTCAAAGTGGTGTGTCTAAGCAGTGCAGAAACTCCAGAGAGACGGGAAACGTGAACGATAGACCTCGCAGTGGTCTTCCTCGTATGACAAAACCAATGCAGGATCGTTTCCTCCGACTGACGGCTCGCAGCAGCCCAGATTCAGTACTGGTAATGACTTCCCTGGGCAACAGGGAAACAGGCATTCGTATCTCAGATCAGACAGTATGCAGAAGTTTGCATCAGTGTGGTCTTCATTCCAGAAGACCAATGAGAAGTTTTGCACTGAACCGACACATTCAAAGGACCTAACCTCTTGCAGATCAACATTGGACCATTGCAGAATGGAGTTGTGTCATGTTTGCTAACGAGGTCAGGATCGGTTTGCGACCGGACGCTAGACGTGTGAGGGTTTGTAAGAACGCTAGACGACACCAGGAACGCCGATACATTCAGAAAGTCCACTGTTTGCGGGTGGAAGTGTAATGTTCAGGCTGGCAGTAATGATGGGACGTCGACCCATCTAATACCCATCAACAGCAATCTGACTTGTCCCAGATACCTCCAAGAGGTCCTACAAACGACTGTAAGGCCCTACAGATGTAATGTCGGTGGCAGCTTCATCGTAGTCGCATGTTATATTTTCGTCTGTCAGCGCTGACAACGCCCATGCTCTCGATCGTTAATTGAAGGCTGTCGGCAACTGCATTGACCACGGTAACAGGTAATGCCCGAAACTTGGCGTCCTCGGCACACCCTTGGCGCTGTCGATCTCTGACTATCGAATTCCCTAACGATTTCCCAAACAGAATAGCCCACGCGTCTAGCTCCAGCTACAATTCCGCGTCACAGTGTGCCAATGCCGGTCGTGCGGCCACAGTCACGTCGGACACCTTTTCATACGGATCACCCGAGTACAACAGACAGCTCCTCCAACGCACTACCTTTTTATACCTTGTGTACGCGATTCTATCGCCATCTGTATATGTGCAGATAGCTATCCGATGACTTTTGTGAACTCAGTGCTTCACTGGCACAGTCTTATCGTCTAACAAATGTCTTTTTTTTCTTTTTCAGAAGACTCAGAACAAGCAACAAAAGCCGCTGTATCCGCCTCACAATTCAATCCGGTTGCAGCTTGCGCAAAAGTCATCAACCTTCTCACTTCTCAGTTCATATACTGGCGCTGATTATTCTACGAAACGTATTCCCACCCTCCTAGATCAGCTGCGTTATTTCGACCACCTTGCGATGTAATTGTCTTGTTTGACGTGATGTAATTTACAATTGTCCGGCCTGGAAAACCAAGACAGTCACCACATTCCTAGGCTTCATAGAGCTACGTGTAAGTAACGGCGTAGTTCATTGATGACAAAGGTCCCCGGATGTTGAGGAAGGTATTTTCGAAAGCACGATTGCCATACAAGTTCAGACTGTGAGCCGGACCTTGTCGAATATGGTTTACAAACGTTCCTCACGACTCTGCATCAGCCGAAATCTTCATCTAGGTAATTTTGCCAGGATTGTGATGCCCCACACGGATTGCCACACCGATGAGTTGGAATCTAGCTGTACGAGTTCAGCAGTTCCTTCCGCTATGTTACTGAAACTGCAGGAAGTAGACATGCGTTCCGTCCTATCTCTACAAGTTTGCGTGGAAGATGCACCACTACTTGTGATCGTTGTCAAGTAAGTCAGATTAATACCGAAAGTTTAAGATTTTAAGTTACAAAATACTAAAACTCTTATGTTGCACACTTGGAGGTAATGAAGATTCATGGTAGATTAAAATTGTGTGCCGGACCGGAGTTGGAACACCTGCCCTTTCAATTCGTGGGAAACGGTCTCACAAATTCCGCTACCCCAAGCACAAGGCAAGATCCATCTACACAGCTGCCGGCCGGGGTGGCCGGGCGGTTCTAGGCGCTACAGTGTGGAACCGCGCGACCGCTACGGTCCCAGGTTCGAATCCAGGCTTGGTCATATATGTGTGTCCTTAGGTTAGCTAGGTTTAAGTAGTTCTAAGTTCTAGGGGACTGACGACCTCAGAAGTTAAGTCCCATAGTGCTCGTAGCCATTTGAACCATCTACACACCTTTGCAGAGAGAGACACGAGTTCGATTCCCGGCCTGGCATACAGTTTTAATCTGTCAGGCAGCTTCGCAAAGTTACACACTGTAATGCGGAATGACAGTTTGTTGACTTGGAATAAGAGCCAGCAATTCATTATCATACCGGGTAAAATCGAGGTAGCTGAATTCCGGGTACTATTTTATCCACACAAGACTGAGGAAGAAAACCGGTCGTAGCCACCTGTAACAAACGATCGTTGTTTTTCCTGAGAGGGTGCGAGTGACGAAAGAATGCAATATTTGGATTGCTAGACTAGCTTTCGAACTCTGCTCTTCCGATATGTGGATTCCGAGCCGTAATAACCCGGTTCGATTTCATTATGCCATCGCTTTTATTGCACTTCATGGGCCTGGAAATACCGTTTTAACGCTGAAGATATTACTCATCTGTGTAATTTATATAGACGTTGACGTAGATGCTCGTTAAGCTGTTGGCTGCAGGTTGGGCGCTCGGGAAGCTGCTAGGCGAGATAGTTAACGAGCGTGAACCGCGCGAGGTGGCCAGCGCCTCCGGCGTCGTAATCGCAGCCGCGAGAGGCGCACGCCGCTGGATAAAGCCGGCCGGTGGCAGAACCTGCGGCGGCCTCACCCTCACAGCCGCCTGTCAGAACGGCAGTTTACTGCGAAGACGCGCCCTCCGCGCAAGAAACCCCGCCAGCACCGTGAATACTAATCAGGTATTCCTAATTAGCAACCGACCGGCCACAGAGAGACCTTAAATCACGAGAAAATTAATAAAAGACGCGTATGGTGTGTTCCGTTAGCGATTAGTTCTTCCTCGTGTTAGCACTATTGTTAAGTTTTCAAATTTGGCCAGCTCGCAAATCAGTGTGCTTGCTGAGCATTAAGATGTAATTACTTGTTCCTTCTTTAATGGATAGGACGTTGGAACACAGCCTTCTTAATTTAACGCTCTCACGTCTGCGTCTTAAAATTGATACCAGCAGAATATTGTTGTTGTTGTTGTTGTCTTCAGTTCTGAGACTGGTTTGATGCAGCTCTCCATGCTACTCTATCCTGTGCAAGCTTCTTCATCTCCCAGTACTTTCTGCAACCTACATCCTTCTGAATCTGCTTAATGTATTCAGCTCTTGGTCTCCCTCTACGATTTTTACCCTCCACGCTGCCCTCCAAAGCTAAATTTGTGATCCCTTGATGCCTCAGAACATGTCCTACCAACCGATCCCTTCTTCTAGTCAAGTTGTGCCACAAACTCCTCTTCTCCCCAATTCTATTCAATACCTCCTCATTAGTTGCGTGAACGACCCATTCTTCTGTAGCACCACATTTCGAAAGCTTCTATTCTCTTCTTGTCTAAACTATATATCGTCCATGTTTCACTTTCATACATGGCTACACTCCGTACAAATACTTTCAGAAACGACTTTCTGACACTTAAATCTATCCTCGATGTTAACGAATTTCTGTTCTTCTGAAACGCTTTCCTTGCCATTGCCAGTACATTAATTATATTATAGAATATATAGAATATAGAATATATAGAATATAAAAAAATGAAAAATAATCTAAAAATATGTTCTTACAGGACTGGCAGCTACACTGCCGGAAAAAAATATTAGTACACCTGGAAAGATGGCGTCTGTTTTGGTTCGATGACGGTATACGCCACCTGGGGGGACAGTAGATGTAATGGTTCCAGCGTCGTCCGCCAACAAGTAGCGTAGTGTCACGGCTGCCAGAGCGCCACCTGTGTCTGGCCTTTGGTGGTGCTCACAGCCAGCAGGCAGCCGTGCAACGGACACGAGCTCGTACTTGGTACAGCCACCTGAGCGAGTCTGAAAGGCGTCTGATTGTGGACTTCCGAGTGGCGGGATGTCCTTTCGGAGAACTGCCACACTGTTGGACGTCGTCGTGCAACGATGCTGGTGTCAGTGCACCGTGAACTGTCACACAGCCCGAGTCCACGCAGCACAGGCGCCCGCCAGGATCGTGGTAATGTAGGGCCAGCAGTGTGTGATGTAACGGGCGAGTTGTGGCGCCCTGAAAATATTCCAAGTTCGGAGTTGGCGTGACCGTGCGGCGGTGTCTCGACGGGCCGCAGCTCGTCGGCGGCGCGTGGTGCCTGCCGTACGTTAGCCGGAGCAAGAGGGGTGGGGCAGCCCCAGCGCGTGGTCCAGGCCGACCGCGTGGCTGGCCATCCCGTGTTGACGCTGCGTCGAGGACGGTGCTGTGTGTCGATGAAGGAGACTTGCCTGCCGGGAGTGCCAAAGACAGCGCACTTTGTGCGACCACAATAGCAGACATTTCACATCTCGTGTAGAAATTAATAATAGCCAGAGGAATCGTGATACCTTAAAAAGAAACATGTACATTACCATTATTGGCACGACCATTCTGATGGTGAAATCAGATTTTCAGCATCTTTATTACTTTAAAGTTTAGTATCTGACTGTAAAGTATACAAGTAACCCCCAGCAACGGATTTCCTTGCCGGCCGCGGTGGCCGTGCGGTTCTGGCGCTGCAGTCCGGAACCGCGGGACTGCTACGGTCGCAGGTTCGAATCCTGCCTCGGGCATGGGTGTGTGTGATGTCCTTAGGTTAGATAGGTTTAAGTAGTTCTAAGTTCTAGGGGACTTATGACCTAAGATGTTGAGTCCCATAGTGCTCAGAGCCATTTTGATTTGAACGGATTTCCAAAATGTAAACGGTTCGTCCGGTTTTATCGATCGACGTGTTTATAAAAAGCCATTAGTGTAATCCTAAATTGGTATCAACTACAGGCATGTAACTTGAATAGAACATGAGTTATTGGAGGTCAAAGTGCCCAAATACTATTGATTGCGTCGGACCATAAGTACTCCACAGTTACACGAAAAAATGGTAGCAGCATGCTTACCAATATATTTATTCGTCTATGTCTTTGTTTATATCCGATATATACTATTCATGAAGAAATTAGTTAAATATTTACTGTGTTTTAGAAAGCACAGATACATTAGGGGGCCGGCCGATGTGGCCGAGCGGTTCTAGGCGCGTCAGTCTGGAACCGCGCGACTGCTACGGTCGTAGGTTCGAATCCTGCCTCGGGCATGGACGTGTGTGATGTCCTTAGGTTAGTTAGGTTTAAGTAGTTCTAAGTTCTAGGGGACTGATGACCTCAGCTGTTACGTCCTATAGTGCTCAGAGCCATTTGGACCATTTGAACACATTACGCTACTTGCCTACCTTTTGTTTCTATTCCTTTGATATATGTTTATTTGATTTGTTTATGTATTTAATAATCGGTGTTAGAGCGTCTTTATGGTCCAGTGGTAGGAACATTTATTTAATTTCAAGTTATTTAAATGTAAATCCAGTATTTCGTATGTGTTTCAATATGTTTGTGAGTGTGCATTGACTTGAAAAAATGGCGCGAACGCTCTAGCCAACGACAGCGCTCGTTAATGGGGAGACTGGATGGGAGTGGGGGAGGAGTGCTGGACAGGACACCGGGGGGGGGGGGGGGGTTGCTGGACCGGGAACAGGGCGGTCGGTCGGTCGTAGGAACTGCGTTGGAGAGTGCGGCAGCTTGCGCGTGGTCGCGTCAGGTGGAAATATTTCGTAGTACCGACTTGTGCACTTGTGTTATTTCCGTGGCTTCTGCAGTGAAGACGTAGTATCCGTTAAGAAGCGAATATCGCGCGAGCTATGTTATTGTTCATAACTAATTACGTGAAGTAGGAAGCTGTTACTTCCCTGTTATTCAACCTATATTTTATTTAATTGCTGGACCATCGCCACCAGTAAGTGTTTTGCAGCAATAAACGGCATTCTTATAGGTATGTCTGCTATCGTACTCGTCATTTGAAGTCGTTAAAAATAGTACCTGCAGATTTTATTCAATTGCAATCTTTTATTTATAAATTTCTATGTCACATTCTAAATTCGCAATTGCCGAGTGATAGAAGTCTTCGACCATTCGATTCATGTGTATATTCATAGTCTATACGGTAGACTCAGCAGTATTTGGCTTGTAATGCGGCAGCTACGTATCCCAGCCCCTAGACCACGAAACCAGCCAAAATTCTCAATATTTCAACTCTGAGTCAGAGGGTACGTAGTTGAGGGCCACTCATCACATTTTCTATTTGAAAGCCCGCAAGTGGGAGACCATACAGCACATGTAAGAGGGCATGTGAGCCCATACATGTCAACACGAGCTGTTGACGACCGATTATTAGCAGTAGAGCTACGGGCACGGACATCGGCGTGCACGCGTCGATTGGTGCTTTCAGAGGATCACTTGGAAGATGGAACGGCGAACCGTGGTCTAGAGCGATGAAAGCAGATTCTGCCAGTACGCAAGTGATGCTGATTTGTGTGTACGACTTAGACATGGTGAGCACTTACGGCCTTATGGTCTGGCGTGCGATAAGCTACAATTCTCGTCAACCTTTGGTGTGTCTGGATGGGACGCTAACGACCGCTCGGTACGTGTACGGTGTTGTTAGAGCCGTTCTTTTGCCGTTGTAGCAACACGAAGGTGAAGTGCTGTCTCAAAAGGAAAATGCTTGTACACACACTGCTCGTAAACTCAACGTGCTCTTCGAGGCGTGCATCAACTTCCCGGACCAGCATGATCTCCCGACTTGTTTCTAATCGATCACGTGTGGGATATGAAGGGACGAGAAGTGGCTCGTGCGACTCGTCGACGAACAACTCTTACAGAAATACGTGAACACGTCGAGCAGGCGTGGCGTGACGTGTCCCAGGACTGTATTCGCCGCCTGTCACGCTCGACTACAGCACCTGCCAGAGTCAGCACCTGCACTGCCGCCTGTGGAGGCAACACCACGCTGAATGTGGCTGTTTCAGCAGTGGTTCGATACATCGTACCTCAGAACTACCTGTACTATTCGTGTGTAAATGTAATCGTTTCATGTACTCCATTTGCACCGTTGGAACAATAAACTTCGCGTGAACTGGAAACACCTAATAGGGTCTACTAATTTTTTTGTCGGTGTGCATCGCATATTGTTATAACGTTCACAATGTATCTGTTATTCGTGTTGCGTCAATTATCAAATTTGTAAGCCATCTGCGAAATTTATTAACAGAGCTATGTGTTGTAGACTTGAAATATGTAAGTTACTATTATGCACAAAAATGTCGAAGTAGAATTTCCCAACCAAAAATAAAAAATGTACAGTAAGTTCCTAAAGGACAACATAGGGCTGCTTCCAGATGACATAGAAAATTATGTAAGAAATAGCTCTAATTTTCGTTGCTGAGACTTCGATGGGTGCTTCTCTAGTTGCCTACAGAGCACCTATGTTATCTCCTTCTTTGCCCACACGCTTCAATATTTCTTCAGCAACTCCTAAGACATCCTTATTTTGATATTAAGGTTGTAGCAAAAATTTGAATACGGTCAATCATTTGCTCCGCTATGGCTTCTCCACTTGCCGAAGAAATGTATCCATAAAGGGGCAACATCAACCGTTGTCGAGAACTTCCAACATGCTGTCGAGCGAGGCAGGACAATGGAAAGACCTACTCAGACAGCTGCGGTTAAAATGTCCTCCCGGACGTTAAGATGTATATTTTCTGAGATTTCCCTCAGTCGTGTGAGGCAAATGCGAGGATAGTTCCTTAGAAAGAGCAGCTGTGCCCCAACCTTAACTCTTCCAGTTCCAGATCGCACAACGACTATAACGACCTCGTCATCGAAGCGATGCACAACCGTCCTAATCTCCCTTCCTTTTTTCCCCGCGGTCTGAGGCGCGGATCCCGCAGTCGGAGGTTCGAGTCCTCCTTCGGGCATGGTCTGTGTGTGTGTATGTTGTCCTTAACGTAAGTTAGTTTAAGTTACGTTAAGTAGTGTGTAAGCCTAGGAACCGTGGACCTCTGCAGTTTGGTCCCATAGAAACTTACCACCACTACCTTTTTCCATCATGCTGAAAAATTGTGATTCATTGAAAGATATTCATTTTAAATATTTCATACTGAAATACACATCTTATGTTGTTACTAGAAAAATTTGCTATTCTTGTGTTTTGACTCTACACGTAATATTCAACGTTGAGTCATCGAAAATGTGTTCATCGCCAGTTACAATCAAGACACGCACAATCGGATTATTGTGCTCCCAGGAAACACTTCGAATGTGTAATAAAAGTAACGACCTAAGGCGTGATGAGTGCACGGGGAGAGGTTAGGACTATAGGGCGAATGCTCGAGTCTCTCCAACTTGTGCTGGTGTCACTTCTACGTCACGACATTTGCGATACGGAGACGTGCGTTGTCATGAAGCGGCAGTTTAGCTTCTTCAGTTGAATGCACAACAAAATACGAAATCGTAACTCAGAGTGCTTGCAAAGCTTGAATGTTTCTCATTTTTAACCGAAGAGATGTACGTGTTTCTAGAGAACGCTATGGATAAATTATTGTGTTGCATTCAGTTCTTGTATTTCTCGGTTGTCTAACTTAACGGCGTTTGCGTTCAACTGTGCTTGGGTTATCGCAGACTCTTTCTCGGAACATTTTTTGTGCTCACACAGGACATAAGGTCTCCAGACGCTTTCACGTTCGTGTCTCGGTTTTATATGCTGGGATTTGGTAATGAACTTTTCCGTATTGTTCACAACATGGGCTACGAATGGTAAAAGCGAAGTGTACTTGTTACAACACTGCAAGCATTGTTTTCCTTCTTCTATTGTCGTCACCTTCCGCCCAAAGCGAAAAACGTTCCGAAAACATTAAAAGATGAGAGGCTTTATGAAACAACCACAATGTTAATTGTATGTCACGTTATTTTAGAATTATGAGGCGCATCAAAAAAGTAAGTGCCGACTGGCTGTGAAGCACGCGTGTTTTCAATTATCAGCTAGCGCCGGCGCAGCTGCAGGCATAGGGCACTCGGCTGCTAGTGGCCCAACTTCTTCACACTGCACTGACTTTCTCTCTGCGTGGCAGCGAGTTTGAATGGCCAAGGAAATTAGCAATCCACCACGCATGAATTACCGTTAACGCAGGAACTTCTTCGTCGCACCATACCGTTGTTTTCTTAAGTAAACGCTGAGCCTGTAACAGCATTTCAGACAATGGAGTCATTTAAAAATGTTCCAAACCGGAAATTTTCAAAGGGGAAACAGTAACACGAGAAAACAGCACTAATGTCTTTTGTTCACCATTCGTAGCATTCGAGAACCAGAGGACGTCAGTACTGTATGAGATGAAACCTTTCGGTGAATTAAAACAGTGTGACGAATCGGAACTCGAAACAGGGGCTTTTAACGAATGAGCTGTACGGTCGTCTCGATACCTCAGTTCGTAAGAGCACTGGTCTAATATGTGGATTCGTGTTCCGATACTGCATATAATTAGAATCTGTCCAGAAGATATTTCAACAGTGTACAATCCATATTGGAATGAAATATTCCTTCTGGAAACATCTTACGTGTAACAGTATACACTTTCCTACAGTTGAGAATCCGAATCGATGTCCTGGCACACCAGTGTGAATTGCCAAACAGCGCAGAGTTTTTCTCGTTCTGTAACAATCCAATATGTCAGAGAATCCGAGCAACGGACTGGAGCACCATGCGGCGATCGCAGGCCGTCATCGGGGCTGTTGCTAGCCACGCAACTCCAGAGGCGGCACTTGGCATCGTCTGAGTCGAATACCTTGTATTCTGCTACCATTCGTTGCTATTTGGATCCTAATTCTTGGGCGCATGCTCGAATGGAATACCCTAACTGTGTCTGGAATTTAATTAGTTATTGCTATTAAAACTGAATTAGACGTCTTGTAATTCTGAGGCAAGTCGTTATATTCTATATTTCTTTCAGTATACCACTGAATGTAGAATACGACTGTATAAACAGGAAGATGTGTACATGTGACTATGAAAGAAAGGAAGAAGAGTGAAGTAGATCTCAAAGAAGATGCCAGTGATCCTGCGTGGCTCGGCAGCACTCGAGCCCTTGCACTGCTATTGGAGGTCCTATGCCTAAAACGCTGTTTGTATAACTGTACACTCAAATGTAGCACATTATAGCAGTAATTGAGGCATTTTCTGGAGGAAAGGCTTACAAGACAAAATGGTTATTTCAGATAGGACAGTTTAAATAATATATTTGAATAACAACCTGATTCTAACATACAAGTATGCTTTAGTATAATGTGTACTACTATTAAATAAATCTCTCCGTAATACTAGATATTTTAATCTATGTTTTTAATGTGAAAAATAATGTTTCTGATAAACATTTATAGACATTTTCCAATAAACCAATGACGAAACATATGTTTCGAAAAATGTTATTTTAACTTTCAGAACACTTTAAAATGTGACCGTAATATCATTCTTCATAATACCTACGATAAGGTAACCCTCAGAAAGGTACATGTTGCAAAACTGTCATAAGAGTGTTGTCCTTTCCTACCCGTTGCTACTATTTACTGATGCGCACCCTCGACAGGTTTCTTCGTAATGTAAACACAACACTAACTGCCGATGATCCAAGTAAGCTGACCTACACGTAAGCACCCATCACATTAAATTATTCATAAGTGCCTTGCGCACACGCATTAAGAGCTCTAGCTTTAACATAATGAAACAAAACCTAGGTAGAAAGCTCTATACAGCCCGCTGATTAATTTTAAACAATTTTCCGGAAAATGCCTCAGTTAGCATCGACTTCGTATTCCATTCCGATTATCATGACCTTGTCTGTCCCAACTTAGAACGTCGGATGAACTTTCCTCCTCACCGTTTCCCTGTTGAATTTCTCCTCGAGATTGTTCTGCTGCTGCTGTTCTTTCTGTATGCCTGCGCTCCGAACCTCTTTGATATTTCCAGAATGAGATTTTCACTCTGCAGCGTAGTGTGTGCTGATATGAAACTTCCTGGCAGATTAAAACTGTGTGCCGGAACGAGACTCGAACTCCGGACCCTTGTCTTTCGCGGGCAAGTTCTCTACCAAATGAGCTACCCAAGCACGATTCACGACCAGTCGTCACAGCTTGAATTCTGTCAGTATCTCGCCTCCTACCTTCCAAACTTCACAGAAGCTCTCCTGCAAACTGGCAGAACAGCACTCCTGGAAGAAATAAGAGCTTCTGTGAAATTTGGGAGGTAGGAGGCGAGGTACTGGCAGCAGTGAAGCTGTGAGGACGAGTCGTGAGTCGTGCTTGGGTAGCTCAGTCGCTGGAGCAGTTCTCTTTGATCTTGTTCAATCTGCTTACTAGGTATAATGTCCCATTCTTCGGCATCAATATGTCTTTGCTTCCTATCGTAAAACTGATACCGCAGTAGCCCGCCGGAGTGACCGAGCGGTTCTAGGCGCTACAGGCTGGAACCGCGAGACCGCTACGGTCGCGGGTTCGAATCCTGCCTAGGGCATGGATGTGTGTTATGTCCTTAGGTTAGTTAGGTTTAAGTAGTTCTAAGTTCTAGGGGACTGATGACCTCAGCAGTTGAGTCCCATAGTGCTCAGAGCCATTTGAAACATTGAACCATACCGCAGTAGGCTCGTTATTTGGCAGCAGAATCGTACTTCCGTCCTTCGGTATCTCGACCAATCACGTAAAAGTGCAAGTAATCCAGTCCGTACAGAGTGTTTCCGTTAGAGCGTGCAAAAATGTAACAAACACGACGTAGAGAATGCTCCATTGAATAATCTGAGGTAGGATACCTGGAGTCGGAGAAGGCAACTTAAGAAGGTATGGAAGTGAACCTGTCTGCCACTCTGTCAAGAAGTGCAATGTTCGAGCTCATTTACAGCCAACATGCGTGGAAGTTTACACATACTGAGCTGTTTATTTACATGTACATTGTTTATGTCCTGCAAGGAAACAAGGAGGAAGAGCCTGATCACTGGAACTGATGATGCACGTTTTGTTTACTTTGCTTGTCAGTAAAGTGGCTCTGTTTCATCGTATTTGCACTGTCCCCTTGGCCGTTCGTGAGAGGGTGTGGATACAACACGACGGTGCACCGCTTCACTTCAGTGTGGATGTCCCCGTCCATCTCAGTGCTGTATTTCTAGGTCGCTGGATTCCAATGGGTGGTCCTGTTCCACGGCCTGGTGTGACCTGAATCGCCTTCATTATTTCCTGTGGGGATGTCTAGAGTCACTTGTGTATGAGGCGCCAGTGGATACGGAGATGGAAATAGTTGCCAGGCTTTCAGCTGCCTGTGATGTGGTTCCAAACACACACGGATATTTGTCAGAGTGCATCAGAAAGTTGGTCGCCGATGTGATGCTCGCACTCAAATTGACGGCAGTCAGTTCCCTCACATTTTGTAAGGTACGGTAAAAATGGTACGTTCATTGTGTCAGTGATGATATTTTCAGTTAACTGTAATTAATGTAAATAAAAAAGTACACAATAACTTGATTTAGAGTCCTGTTATCTCCTTAAGCAGGCTTCTTCGACCACGGGTTCCCTACTCAAACTGTTTAGTGGATCATGCTCTACGTTCTGTTAAATTTTTGCACGCTCTTACAGGCGGATCCTCCATTTGATGTAAATTAAGCACGATATTTACAGGGGTTACTAATTTTCTGCAATCGCAGAGAGCTGTTCTCCGTCCACGTATTCTGCGTAGGTTAGTGTAGCAAGGATTATGTACAGTAATGAAGTGCGCCATTTCCTTAATCGAGTCATCGAGGAAAGCGCTATCGAAATGTTCTATTTTAACGCCACCTCCCGCACCCGGTGGAAACGACTCGCCCGGAGGGAGACCGACGCACGTGTAGGGCAGAGCACGCGTGAACCCGGGCCGTTCCCAGCGCCGCTTCCAGGCGCGGGACGCGCTTTCGCGGCCCGGGCGCTAACAGCGGCACAAAGCGCGGCTTCTGGCCGCCGGCCGTGGGAACGGCGCGCACAGAGCCGCCTGTGACGGCGCGCCGTCGCCGCTAATCACCGCCGGCCGCCGCGCAAACATCCGCCCACGCGCGAACCGCCGCCCCACCGCTCCGGAAAGTGCGGCGCTGGCGGCTTCCGGCAGGCACTGCGGTGCGTGAGCAGTGTTTACCTCCGTGCCGACATCTGTCCGTCAAAGGAGCTCAACACTGCAGCACCATCACTGTCGAAGACCTCTAAATCACAAGCCTCCAAGCGACGATGTTAGAAGTGGATGTACCGAGGTCACCATCTCCGTATGGCACTGCTACAGAGAAGTTTTGCTGCCATTATTTGTGGGATCACAGATGAAGGGCGGTGCGGACCCGCCATGGTAGCCGAGGGAGCTAACGCGCTGCTTCCTGGACTCGGGTAAGCGCGCCGGCCCCGGATCGAATCCGCCTGGGGGATTAACGGCGACGGCCGGTGTGCCGGCCAGCCTGGATGTGGTTTTTAGGCGGTTTTCCACATCCCGCTAGGTGAATACCGGCCTGGTCCCCACGTCCCGCCTCAGTTACACGACTCGCAGACATTTGAAACACATTCACACTATTTCACGATTTACACTTGACGCAGACAGCTGGGGTACACTAATTCCGTTACGGGGCAGGGGGGGCCGGGGGAGGTATGGGGTGGTGGCAGGAAGGGAATCCGTCCACCACTTACAAATAACCGTGCCAAATCCGTACTTAACCCTGCCGACCATGCGCACAATGCGGGATAAAGGCGGTAGCGAAAGAAAGAAAGATGAAGGGCGGTGCGGCAACATGAAAAATATAGAGAGAGATCTGTTTCAGTATCGGCCGGCCGGAGTGGCCGAGCGGTTCTAGGCGCTACAGTCTGGCACCGCGCGACCTTTACGGTCGCAGGTTCGAATCCTGCCTCGGGCATGGATGTGTGTGATGTCCTTAAGTTAGTTAGGTTTAAGTAGTTCTAGGGGACTGATGACCACTGCAGTTAAGTCCCATAGTGCTCACAGCCACTTTTTTTTGTTTCAGAGTCTCGAATAGCTTCTACGGAGCCGCACAACTAAACATCCGCATCCGATGCATGAGTCAACAGAACTTTTTCTCGGGAACAAAGAATTTCCTCTTATTATAACGGGCGATCAAAATGTTTACGTTCGAAGGCCACACAGTCCAGAATCGATTCGTCAATCGGGCAAATTCGCCACGAACGTTGAGGCACTCATCCCACGGACGCATCACGTTGAAGATAACCGTTTGATAAAACACCGTGCCCTGCTCCGGGAAGCAGTCCGTAACTGTGAGACGTGAGTTCCTCTCCGACACGAACAAGGCATGCCTTGAAAATGGCAGAGTGGGCTCCTGTCGAAATGTCGACGGTTGTCGACGACTTCAGCCGGCTGCTTCTCTAAGTTGGTTGAAAACGGTCTCCGTAACTGCCTGCTGCACAGCCTCGTCCGAAAAGAATCGTCCACCCTTCAACGTCTTTTTCGAACGACCTAAGGCATGATGAGTGCACGGGGAGAGGTTAGGACTATAGGGCGAATGCTCGAGTCTCTCCAACTTGTGCTGGTGTCACTTCTACGTCACGACATTTGCGATACGGAGACGTGCGTTGTCATGAAGCGGCAGCCCTTGGCGCACCATTGCTGAACAGTCGTTTTCGAGAGATATGCTGCCCCATACACAATCTTCATTCTCTAATGGATGTCTTCCGGTGTTTGTCCTTCGGCAACCAAGGAAAGAATAGCAACCCATCAATCCTGTTTCCACGCATTTGATAATAACGTCGTCATAGTACACGTTTCCGCATTTACCGCACTCACAAATGCCCCTCTAGTCCCTTGCCTGTATGTCGGTGTTTATATACCCGCATCCGAGTCGCGCTACGTCGCATACAGCTGCAGCAACGCCCTCAAACAGAAACTGTTTTATCGCCACTTATACTTCCCTCACAGTCGACTGTATTTGCTGTTTTAATTTATTTGCACTCGATTTTGAAGAAACTACTCCTTCATCTGCATCACTTTAGCAGTGTTACCGATGTGACACACCTCTAAGCATCACCGACCATCGAAACTATAAGTCTTCGGAAAAGAAACCGACATTCCGTTGAGGGAGGTCGGTGATTGATTCATTATGAAGTTCTGCTTATTTTTTGACACAGTTACATTTTATGAGACGATCATAACCGGTTTCGGCCCACAACGGCGGTGGCGTCTGAATATGGGCAGTGTGGGCCGAAACCAGTTACGATAGTGTTATAAAAAGTGACTGCAGGTGCCATGTGAACATGGCCGTTGTGGACCGACAGCAGTCATGATGGCGTCGTAAAAGGCGATTCTGTCAAGAAATAAACAGAAATCTAGTGGTGTACTCCAGGGCATTTAACTGCGTTTTTGTTTTCATATTGTGAACAATATTTCGGAGACTGAGCCACTCGTCATTTTCAGGTTTTGCGATCTGGGCTGTTATGTGCAGTAGCTGCCTTTACTCCTACAGTTTCGAAATCGACTGCAAATAAATTAAAACATAAACACAACTGAATGGAAGAAAAGTAATTAGAGAATATCTTTTATTCTCCATAACAATATATTTCGCATCTGACTTCACCATTTTCCATTAGTATCGGAGCAACAAGAGTCATACGTGCGCATTCACTTCACGAGCCACTGCAGGTGTATTTGGACTCAAAATCTTCCTCCCTTGCCGGCCAAATAGTGTTGATGAAAATTTCCTACGCCACCACGATTGTAACTGGTTGGGACCTTAGTTTGCCTATACGAAAAGGCTATGGAATGTACTGACACCAGATTTCACCCTCTTCCATTCATACTGCTCCCATCCATAACAGCATGCCGCGCTGCACAAATACCCATCACAGTTATTCATTTAGTATAGGTACACACAGGTAACAGGGATGGAACAATGGAAGGCAACAGCAAACCATCGCCATTGCCCCTTTCCCAGGACACATTACCTCATACTACATTCGTCCCACAAATTTATCACGACGAGAACATAAGAGGAATTACACATTATAGGAAGCTTTACCAACAATTATTCTTCCCGCGTAGTGTATGCGAATGGAACAGGAAAATGGGGGGATACGACAGTGATACAACAATCCCACGGGTTACACAAAAGCTGCACACTCCACACACTCGTGCCTCATCAATCGATATAAACCCACTTAGAAGTGTAATCCCCCGAAATGCCAAGCACTGTAGGATGGCTTGCGGCGTATAGGTGTAGATTTAGTTGTTCTGGCGAATTCTTTTGCCATGCTGTTACGCCATGTAAAGGAAGGAATATTAAAGTTTAACCGCAAGCACTTCAAGATTTAACTCTATTGTATTATTGGACTTCCTCAGCTGAATAGAAGAGAGAACCGGTAGAGGTACTCAAAGTACCCTCCGCCACAGACCGTCAGGTGCCTTGCGGAGTATGGATGTAGATGTAGAGTTAAATAACTAATCATATCACTCGGGCGAAAGGATTACATATGCGGCGTACAAATATTCATCCTCAGCACCGCACATCCATACACAGCTAGCCATAGCGGGTTGCGGGTCACGGTATTGCCCTAAATAATCTCAAGTTGTGGCACGTATAAGGGCCATATAAGGCTTGCCTATGATGTAATAATGACGTTAGCAGAATTTCGACAACGGTATACCAGAACGTACATTTTAGTGCCAAGTAAACTCTTTATTGCGACAGTCCAGGTGGCGCATTAACACGTTATCGCCCCGGGAAACCGTGAAGGATGCTTTTTATCAGACGCGAAAGCGCAACAGAGTAATGAGGAGCGCCTTTTAAGGCGAACGATGGGCCTGGTGCGCCGAGGCACTGCGATCAATCGCCGAACAGGCTTCGCGAGGCACGTGCCGAGACTGAGTTACGTGGGCAGGAGCGGGCGAGCGGCGGCGCGCCGACACCGCCGCCTGCGAACGAGCGCGCCCTCTAGCCCGGTCGTTGTCCTCACACGAAGACAGCACTCCGTCTCTAGCACCCGATGTCCCTGCGTACTTTTACGTGGTCAGCGAAGAGAAACACAGTGCGTTCGAATGACATCTTACTTGTGACACGTTTTACAGCAGTGTGGTACGTCTTAATTCCGACCCAAAGCGTTCCACTTCCATGTACATGGTGTCCCATTTCTCTTGACCGTCTCAGATTACTTTATACCCAGAAGTGTCAAGCAAATGTAGTTCAGTTGCCTGGGGGACATTAACCAGCATAGTTGCCCTTCCTGTAGCTTTGTTCGTTACAAAGATATGAAGAACAAGTCGCCTTTTTTAAAACTGCATCCTATATTTTTATTCTGTAATTCACTTACTCTCCTCAAGATCTGTTCAAAAAAGTATCACAGTATGCGAGTCGCGTAGACATGACATTATTAAAAACTTGACACAAAATCGACTTTGACTCTCCTGCACCAGCGCACAGTGCAGGCACCCGGGATAACAATGTCTGAAAGACTGGTGTGTATTTTCCATGTGTTTATATTTGTTTATTTTTCAACTCCTGCAAGCGGACGAGTTATGTTACTCCGGATATCTATACTGTGTACTAGTGCAGGAAAGACCAAGTTTCGTGTTACGTTTTTAATAACTTTATGTTTACGTGAATGGCACATTGTGATACTTTCTTGAACAGGTATTGAAAAGACGAAGTGCATTGCCGAATAGAAAATATAAGGTAGAATTTTAAAAGACGTACTGCTATTCATATCTTCAAATTGAACAAAGTTATAAAAAAGGCAACAGTGTTCGTTAATGTCCCTGGTAGCTATATGATATTTACTTCGTACATTCTTTTATTTTTTTCGTAGATAAAAAGTTATTTGGTTTGGTCAAGGTATGTGGGGCACCCCGTACAGTATTAATCCGTGGTCGATTTGTCGTCACCTTACTGACTCCAACTTATCGTCATACACACACACATACACACACACACACACAAGTCATTGTATGAGAGAACACATCTGAGCTAGGTGAGGAGACGATATATTGATCACTGAGAAACCTTTCAGGTACAGGTAAATTTCTTTTCTTTTTCTCTCAAGTTAAAGACTTAAGCCACTTGGAAAGGCCTCATAACCAAGATATTATTCGTAAAACTGATACCACCAACGCAAATACAATAAATTATACGTGCAGCAATTTCATTTTCTTACCTCGCCGTAAAGGCCCCTTCTCCCTAAACTTTTTTTTTTTTTAATGTAGGAGTGCTTGAATTTAAAATCGCTAGTAGAATGAAATGTTGCAGCTTACTCGTTAATAAAGCAAATATGCGTACAATTTTCTGACTGTTTTGGTATAAGTGACCTATGATCTGCGCTGATTCGCCACAGAGGAACTGCCATTTCGTTTGTTGCCCAATATTTATCTTTATATCTATAATGCAGACTGGTCCAAATGTCAATGGTATCCGTTGTGTGTCTTGTTTGGAAATAAACTTTTTCCATTCACTCACGGTACTTGTTGACAACAGTTACGCCAACTTTAGGCTGCAATCTAAAGTTTGCATTCCGTGCGGACTGGTTCTATCTCGTGTTTATTTTTCTGGCAATGTTAACTGTGCGTTAACGGTGATACACTGGAGTTCTCGTGATTGCGTATTACAGCGCATTTCTCTGTTGCTATTTGCACAACTTGAAAGGTAATGAAAGGTAATTCGGATAACGAACCGAATAACTCATAATTATGTGACTAATCTGTAACGAGGGACCGGAGAACACGTGTCTCTTGTACCAAAGTACTCAAAAAATACCGTGAGTAACCTCCGAAAATTGGTTGGTAGAATTCCGATTCGCCCTATTGATCTTAAGCGATTAAATTCGGCGTGTTCTGTCTTGCGACTGGTAGCAGTTTGAACGTCCTAGCACTTCAGAGTTTGAAAAATTGCTTTTAATTTACATAATTGAGAATTAACACTTGGGGGAGAGAGGGGGTGAAGGAGGTGAAAGGCGATAAGTTTAGACATAAAATTGGCGATAAGTTTGGACATAAAATTCGTCTTCCTTTTGACACGGAGGACAACAGACGAAGTACAAGCACGAAAGGAACAATAATGGAAAAGAAGTTTGAGGAAACTCCAGTAAACCGAATCAGGATGTCCCTCCAGAAATTGAGTCCGTTGCGCCATCTCATGAGGAGCGAAAGGACATAAAAGTAAGTTTTCTTCAGTAGCAGTAGTTCACGGATGATAACAACATTAGTGACGAAAACGGAAACAGCACACACCGAGGCATTCAAACAGTCTTCTTTTCACGTTCCAGACACAAATGGAACGGAGAGAAACCCTAATTAGTGGTAGATTAGGAAGTACGCTCTCACTTCCCAGTGGCTTTGTAGAGTATATACGGGTGGTGGACGTATAGAAAACCCATTGGCTTTCAAAACAGCTCTCTGATGTCTCGGAATGGCTAAATAGAGGTCCTGTATGGTTTTCAAGGGAATCTTATACCATTCTTCCTGCAAAATAGTGGCAAGTTCAGACAACGACGATGTAGGCGGCCCGTCTTTCTGTCTAAAGTAGACCAGAAAGACTCAGTAATACTGAGATATGGTGACAGTGGTGCCCAGTGGAGACCGACAATTCATCCCCGTAGTCACAGTCCTGGACGGTGCCGTGTTCAACTCTCGTGCCCTCCCGGCTTGGAACAAAGCATCGCCATTGGGGAACACACATTGTACCACGGGATGGACATGATCACTAAAATGGTCACGTACTGCTTGGCAGTAAAGTAACCACGAGGCTCGTGGAATACCTCGATAGGGCTATCCAAAACATCGCCGACCACAGCCACGGTTTCACTGTTGGGGCGCAACCTCGGCCACAAGTCGGAAACAGTGTGACACTGGACTGATCCGACAAAATGGCGTTCTTCCATTGCTCCACAGTCCAGGTTCGTGGCTTCGGTGCCACGTTTTCTTATTACGGACATTTGCGTCACTGATGAGTGATTTTGGAATTCCAAGTCGCCCAAGCAGTTCCGAGCTTCTGGTGCTCCCTTCGTGTTGTCTCGGTGTTGACAGTGTTCACGAGTGGGACATTCAGTTCCGCGGTGACTTTTGCAGCTGTCGTCCCCATGTTTTTTCGTCACAATCCTCTTCAGTGACCGTCCGTCAAGATCACTCAACATAAACTTTCAGTGACGTTGAGACTTAGTGGGTGATGTTTTTCCGCTTACCCTGCACGCGGTATAAATGTTTGATACGGTGATTCTTGACACACCGAACACTTGGGCTGCCTTGGTTACGGAAGCACCAGCCGACAGTCTGCCCACGTCCGAATTCATTTAGAGCCGACATAAGGCGCCCACAGCGACACAGAACTTGCAACGTATTGCACAGGTACCGCTCGTGGTCAAACACAACGCCGCAACCTGCAGGCTTGGCAAGCATTTGCATTTGTGTTCAAATATGCATTTCTCGCGGTGTTACCGCGTGTTCGTCCATGTTTTCGTTTGTATGTAGTAATTGGTGGTGTGTGTGTTTTTGTGTTCGTTTGTTTGTGTGCGTGTGCGTGTGCGTGTGCGCGTGCGTGTGCGTGTGTAAGAGTTGACACTCATTGACATACGGATCGAACGAACTGGCCAGTTTCAGAATGTGCTGATAACGTTAAATATGTCCGCTTTGCCCAGCAGGTATAGATATTGTTCGGTTTAGGAGCACAGATGTGAATGAGTGCTACACGTCTGCGAAACACGTTCGCCGTTAAGGCTCTCGTTCTCGTCCCTTAGCGGTCTCTATTCCAGAACGCGGCGTTTCCGCTGTACGCTCGACTGCAGACTTGCAGCCTTGTTCGAGAAGTAAGGCACCAGGCCGTAAGATCAGATACGAAAGGCGAGGAACATAATGCCGCGCAACACAAATTGCAGACATTTGTGGGGCTGTCAGCGGTCTTGTCTCTCCGCGGGCCGTGTCTGAGATGTGATCAGCCGGCTGCCAGCACCGACTCTGCCAGACAACCATCTCACCATCGGCGCTGCCGGCCTCCGCCGTCGGTAGCAGCGCGGCCGTCTTCGCGTTTTTCCGTTCTAACGGGCACCGAGGTGACCGGCTGACAAATGTTACCAGAAGGAGACCTGGTCACCTGTCACGCGTCTGCATTGAGACGTTAACAAACACTGCCGTTGTTTCACATCAGAATTCACAGACTCAATTCCAAACAGACGCGGTGGATTTAAACAGCTTAGTCCAACGTACGACTACATTAAGGGTGGCCCAGTGACGTATTGTGATTTGAGGACTGGGGAAGCACTGTTTGTCAACTCAGATAAAAAAAGTGGAAGGCGGAGTACAAGAACTGACAAGAATCAAAATATGTTGTAATTTGGTATTTTGGCACAACGATCCGCGAAAATGACTGTTGATGCACCATGGTGACGCTGACATCATTTTAGAAGCCATCATTAATTGCTAGGATGAATATTAAAGTGCTTTTTAAATTATAATTTTACTTGGGCTACCCTGCAGTTTGGTTCCATTCAAAGCAAAAATGAGCTGTCCGAAATTTTTGGTTCAGTAAGTCAATGGAAAGGCTTTCTAAATCGGAAAATCCATAAACACGAAAGGGTCAACCTAGCAAAATATTAGTACCGTATGAGAGTAACAACTCTCACGTCTAGTGCTGCCTTTGATAAATCTAGGATCAGCAGCAGGGAAGTTGTTTGCATCCTGACAGCTACAGTCAAAGCCCTAGTTCAAGATATCGATGAATTAGTAATCAGATTTGTAATTCTGTTCACAAGTTCGGAGGGAATATGTAAAAAAAGAAACCAAGAACCAATTTAAGAATAGGATATTGCAGGCTGTAACCTTCTATTGGATGGTAAACTATTACCAACATTAACAGGTAATGATAAAGTACACAAACTCCAGTGACTCTTTCAAATTTCTTGGAGTGCCTGCATTGCCATCTACGACTGGAAAAGAGCAGGGTACAACTGTCTACGAAAATCTCACTCATTGGGGTCTTCACTCCTATGTTAAAGCATTTAGTTGTGGAAGAACAGGATTAAATACGGTAACTTTGAGATTAGCATGTGTTACGATTGAAAACTTTTAAGACCTCTTGTATTTACCTCGCAGGTATCACATATATATGAAACTGTTGTCAAAAATGCTGTAACATTTGAACCAAGTCGATGTGTCTCGATATTTTTCGCGATATTTTGAGAGAATAGCAACCTAGCGAGAATTATAACGAATCCTTGTGCAGATTTCCTCACTCGTCGAAAGCATTTTTAATATGTTGTCAATTGTGATCCTCTCTTGTGAACTGAAAAATCGTTTATAGTACCTGCCTCTATAATAAATTACCCTTACTTCTTAAATGCTGAAATGAAAAGAGTCAGTGCACTGAAGCATCAATAGTTCGTTGACGTGCACCTAGTCACTATGCTGGAACTTCTAAATTATCATAGAGAGAGAGAGGGGGGGGGGGGTGCAGTAAAAGAATAGTAGCAGTATGTGCTTCAAATTTCATACGACTATCGACATAAGTTTTCTGAGCATAAAAAAGAGACTTTGACAAAGAATAACGATTTGTAAAATAAAATTTGATTTTCTCATAATTATTGCGCGCAATGGTGTTACACATTGAATTATTAAAGCTAATAAACAAATTTATATTTAATAGAAAGTAATTCCTTAATCAGCTACTTCATTGAATATTTTTTTAGATAAAGGTAAGTGAGATTCTTTGTGACTTTTCAAATGTAGAGCCCTAGGGGCATGGCTTCGCTTTTACTTGTGGGGGCCCAGCTTACACAAAACTCATTTTTTCATACAATGAAACCCCACGAGGCACTAGAGAAAAGAAAAAAATCGAACTTAAAAATAAGAGAATATTTTTTGTGATTTTGTATTTGTAAAACGATTTCGTTATCGCTGCGCAGCGTTCATTTCGTAGAGATTTTCATGTAAACTGAAATGCATCTACTCCCTGTAGGAAAACGAACTGCTGTGAATAAGTAACTTCCTGCATCTGCATTGATAAAAAAATAAATAAAATAAAAACAGGACGGAAACGCAATAGCAGAATGTCTGGAAGCATTGACGCGGTCACTATGCTGGCGCACCAGACTTTTGTAATCCAAGTAATAGAAGAATTCTTCATGAGGACTTTTAAATTCCGTCGGTAGAAGATAACATTTGTTCAGGAACTTACTGTAAGTGGCACAGCCTTCTACAAAGCATGTAAGTTCAATCTTGATAGCGCCCCCCGCTGTATGTCGTATGGTGGCTTGCGGAGTACGTATGTAGATGTTGAAGGTGTCACTATGCTTTCGAGTGGCGAGGCACATGTTCGTTTGCAGAATTATCAGAATAGGGCCACCGTTAACCTACTAGATGTTCACCAGTGACCAGTGACAGTTTGGTTTGCAGTTCCAAAATTAGTCATAATACACCCATATTCCAATGAGGAGGCAAATAATAGCGTAACAGGAAGTGTCACTGATACGTAACAATGTTGCGCAACCCACTCCTACCAAGAATAAACAGACTTCTTTTAAAACAACGGCGTCACCCTCGTAAGGCAAGAATTTCCGCCACTCGGGGTAGCCGCGCGGTCTGTGGCGTCTTGTACCGGTCCGCGCGGCTCACCCCCCCCCCCCCTCCTCCGTCAGAGATTAAGGTAGTCTGTAGGCTTAGGGACCGATGACCTCAGCAGTTTGGTCTCATAAGACCTTACCAGAAATTTCCAGTTTGCAATAATTTCCACAGATATCCTTCGGAAAATCTTTTCACGGTGTTCGATCCTCGACACGTCGAAATTCCATAAACAGCTCGATCATTTGATTTTGCAGCTTGTGGGCTTTTTTTTCTTTTCTCTTCCATTTTGGTCATTTCAAATATAGTCTACCCCTTATATGCGGACATTGTAGGTTAGCCTTCAGCATGTTGATATTAATATCGATTGAAACTACAAATTATAGAAACAAGTCACATTTATTATATTATAATTTCCACTACCGTCTTGGAGTATTGCAAGTGCATCATCAGGGAAATTCACGTCAGTTGAAGAGTTTACTGGCCTCAGTAGCCATAGGTTTCTTATGAAATCGTGTTTAATTGAACTAAGCAACAATGGGCGTATTTGCTTAGTTCAGTTTATTTAGGCCGGCCGCGGTGGCCGAGCGGTTCTAAGCGCTTCAGTCCGGAACCGCGCGACTGCTACGGTCGCAGGTTCGAATCCTGCCTCGGGCATGGATGTGTGTGATGTCCTTAGGTTAGTTAGGTTTAAGTAGTTCTAAGTTCTAGGGGACTGATGACCTCAGATGTTTAGTCCCATAGTGCTCAGAGCCATTTGAACCGTTTAGTTCAGTTTATAGAAAGTACACGCGACGTAAATACGACTGGAAATGTAGCCTGTGACCAATGAAAGGCAGTGCCGGCAGTTAAGCAAAAGTTGTGCGTTAGTACAGCCAGACCTTGTTAAGGGGAGTTGGAATGCCGGAAAATGGAAAAAATTCACATTTTCAGTTTTTAACCTTATAACTTAATTTGAAATTTTCTGCTTAAAATGGTGCAAAATTTGTTAAGAAATTCCAATTGGAAGTATTTTTATTTAATTTTTCAAAATTACATGTGCGCCCAGCAAAGTTACCCATCTTGTGATTTGTACACATTTAAATCTTCGCATTTCCGAAAACATTACATATAGAAGGCTGTGGATTTCACTCTTCAGTTGTAGAATCTTTGATCCTTCCATAGGTACCATTGTTTTTACGACTAGCTGTGTTTATTGTTCAGTTTTTGATCTGTGAGTGTTTGTTTTGAGCCTCGAGTTTAGTTTGTCGCTCATTTGGAGTTTGTTATCTGTCTTGTTTTGACTTTCAGTGGTGAGTGCGTAGTTTCTACGATGCCTAGGAGTGCATCATTATTTAAAAAGCGAAAGTTTCGCGGTAATAGATTTACAAATAACGTTTGTTCAAGTGATTCTGCTTCAGCACCTGTTGATGCTGGTGAAAGTTCTGACGTTTGTACAGCTGAGATGTGTGAAGGAGACACGCCCACCAGTGCATCAAAAAAGAAGTTATCAAACTGTGCAAGTGAAATTACAGATGAAGCTTCTAATGAACAATATGTTTTAGTCGACTTTCCTGTTTTTACTGAGTTTATGAAGAAATGTTTGTGTTGTAATCTTTGTGGAGGTTCTTTTGATATGAACATAACAAAATCTATAGGACTTTCCTGCAAAATTGCTATAGTTTGTGCCAGTTGTGAAAATGAGACCTGTTTTTGGAGCTCTAAAACATGCAGTAGCAATTTGTTTGAGAGTAATATCAGGCTAATGTATGCAATGAGAGCAATTGGTAAAGGACATACTGCTGCTCAAACATTTTGTGCCATAATGAATCTTCCACCTCCACCTGCTAAAATTGACAATTACACTGAAGTGATAGGAGATGCTGTTCAGTCTGTAGCAGATTTATCAATGAAAGCTGCTGCCAGTGAAGCAAAATATATAAATGAAGGAAACCCAGATATCCCTGTTGCTTTTGATGGAACCTGGCAGAAAAGGGGTCACACATCCAAAAATGCTGTTGCTACTGTTACTAGTGTGGACAGCGGTAAAGTTTTGGACTATGAAGTGCTCACTAAACATTGTTACCATTGTGCATCTGGTAAGATAGAAGCAGCTCACATATGTAGCAAGAATTATGAAGGTACGAGTGGAGGCATGGAGGCTGCCGCTGCTGTGAAAATGTTTAGCAGATCAGAAAAAGAACGGGGAGTATTTTACACAAAATTCCTTGGAGATGGGGACTCCAAGGCATACAAAAGTGTTACAGAATCCATGCCATATGTCAATAAGACAATAACTAAACTAGAATGTGTCGGTCATGTTCAGAAACGAATGGGCACTCGTCTAAGGAAACTGAAACAGAATCTGAAGGACAAAATTTTGTCAGATGGTAAAACCATTAGAGGTCGCCTGTCAGATAAAATTATAAATGAATTACAACAATACTATGGTATGGCAATAAGAAATAATGCAAATAATTTGCAGGAAATGAGACAAGCTGTATGGGCCACATATTTACATCGATCATCAACTGATGATAATCCTCAACATTTTGCTTGTCCAGATGGTCCTCAGTCATGGTGCAATTATAGAAAATCTCAAGCTACTGGGGATCCTTATCACCATAAAAATTATATTCCATTGGCTGTTATGGAAGTAATTAAACCAATATATAGAGACTTGGGGCATCCTGATCTTCTGCGAAAATGTCTTCATGGTTGTACCCAGAATCAAAACGAGTCGTTCAACAACCTCATTTGGACTCGTGTACCTAAGAATGTATTTGTTGGGATAAAAACATTGAAATGGGGAGTCAGTGATGCTGTTATTTCATTCAATGATGGTCATATGGGTAGGCTAAAGGTCATGGCAAGGCTCGGCATTGCTCCTGGTATCAACACCATCAGAGGTCTTCAGCTTCTGGACAGCGTGCGAGTAAGGAAGGCTCAGTATGCAGCTGAATTTAATACAAAAAAAGCAAGGGCAGCAAGGAGAAGAAAGCTTCTAGGTGAAGAAGAAGAACTAGAAGATGACCCTGATTACTCTGCTGGACACTTTTGATAATAGAATAAAAGGTATTTGTGAATTTTCATAATAAATTACTTTAATCGCATTTTCTGGCATTTGACATTTTTAGTGTTACATGTACCTTTATCTCATAAACCACTCAACCAACAACATTCAAATTTTCAGAAATGCTGCAAAACAGTTCAAAGAGGCCACTGAACTAGAATCATGACAAGAACTGGCTTATTCTCTGAACTAGGGAAGTTTATGTTATACTTTTTCCAATAAAAAATGGCTTAATGGTAAAAAATTCATAAATACTATACCAACAAAAAGAAAACATTGGTTCTAGTTCAGTGGGCTCACAATATATGCTGAAAACCTCTGCCAGAATTTCAAAGTTCTGAAGATAATAGTTCCAAAGAAAAAGGTACACAAAGTTAGCAAATTTAACATTGGCGAGATAGGGCATTCCAACTCCCCTTAAATGACATAAATCGATATGATGATTGGAGTACAACCCTTCGAAAAGCGAAGTGGAACATATAATGTAATACGTACAAGTGATTTGTTTTTGTAGTTCGTAGTTTCAACTGGTATAGTTTATTCTGTGCGACGGCATTCAGCTGCAGAGTTCAGCATCACTGTTTAGCCATAAATTACTGTGTTTCATCAGCGACGTTTGAACAAGCGATGAGAAGTTATCGAATAAGATGAAATGACTAGCTATGGGACGTTTCTTTTTGAAATATTGTAATTAGACTTTAGAGGAACCAAATAGTGCTCCTTAATATACATTCATTATCGCCCTTTCCGAACCGTCCGATTATTCTCTCGGAAGTACTATAAATCTTTTCCGTATTCAACTTTTCCGTATTCAATCCAGAGAAAAACAGTAGGAACAAAGACACACTGAAAACACAGCACCTCGGTAGGTTCGAAAATGTACCGTTGTTCTTGCAGGCACATATTTTTATTGGTCAGTAAGTACGTACGTTCATTCCGAAGATATTAACATTTGTTTGCGAAGCGACAATGTTGCGCTGTGTGGAACATGATTCGTTTGTACTCGGCTGTCCCTCACGAGCTCAAGTTGCACAATGCAGACGATTGCCTAGTCAGTGCTTTTACTCTCTCAAGTGGGTGTCAAAAAGCTGCACTTAAGTACAGCGCGTGAGGAATGCTCAATAGGGGCAACCACTAATGCTTACCATTAAACAATTACGAAACGTTTTCTCCTTGCCACTCGCATTTACATCAGACAGAAGAGGTTTCGCGCTCTAGGTGACGCAATTACAGACAACGTTATATTCCACACTCTAGTCCCTTCCTTGCATTACCACGAATTACAGTTCCCCACCGTCTGTGTAACACCTCCCAACTTCCATTCTCTCTCCGCCCCCCCCCCCCCCCTGTCCTGTTTCGTTCACATACATACCGATTTGCGCAGCATGGTAGCAGAGTCACGATCGGTGCTGCAAGCGACATTTGATAAAATCTTCTCATCTTTGTGTCATCATCCTGCATAGTTAAAGAAACTGAGGAAGACAAAAGAGAAAGACGAAAGAGAAATAGGACAAACAATAGGGAGAAAGGAAGGGTACAGAGAGGCGAGGGTCATATAAAACGGCATTCACTACGAGAATCCATGTCCTGCTGTTTATAAAGCAAAAGCAGGAGGAACCCATTTCAAAGCGACCAGTGATTGCTTTTCTCTTCATTTCTAGAACTCTTTCAGTGCTAGCAGGAAAATAGGGATGCCATGGCACTATCAAATTTTGCTATATTCTAGCATTTTTCTGTCAATAACACGTATCTCACGTCGTCTCCTACAATCTGCAAAAATTAAAATACGACTTGTGTGTACGTTTTTGAATTGATAACCGAACGGTTGGTTTTGTTTTATATAGTAATTAAGGCATGTAACATAGTAAGAGACATAAAACAGAAAGTATCTCCCCTGAATCTATTTTTTGCATTAGATGCGCGATTGACGTCAGTTTTATTACTCACCTCATATATAGCATTACAAGTAATTCTATATTTCTGCTGATAGATGACATAAATGAGAAACTTTTTATTCGTATTATAGATACCTTAGTTAACAGATCGGTCCACAGGTTCAACGAAAGTCTTGCCTCGTAAAGCCGAATATGAATGGTTCGTGACCGACAAGTCAGTTAATTTACTCACAAACGGGCATACAATAAGTAAACACTAAAATGCTGTTGCAAAACTCACATTCATTATATTTAGCGGAACATGAACATTTCTTTTGCAAACACATGGAGTTGATATACAAAAGCTTTTGCACTTTGTTGGCGGTCTTTCTGTAATTCTATGTTCCGGTACAAGTTTTCAAGCGTGTCATATGTAGCTCTAGAAAGACACGGGTGCTGCTGTGTTTTCGAAGCCCCGAAATCTGGCATTCACGAGCACACACGTGTCTCATTAGATCATACTGTCAACGGTAGCAGTTTTGCCGGCCGGTGTGGCCAGGCGGTTCTAGGCGCTTCAGTCCGTAACCGCGAGACTGCTACGGTCGCAGGTTCGAATCCTGCCTCGGGAAAGCATGTGTGTGATGTCCTTAGGTTAGTTAGGTTTAAGTAGTTCTAAGTTCTAGGGGACTGATGACCTCAGATGTTAAGTCCTACAGTGCTCAGAGCCATTTGAACTTTGAGCTAGT
The DNA here is from genome assembly GCF_023898315.1 of Schistocerca nitens. Taxonomy (NCBI): domain Eukaryota; kingdom Metazoa; phylum Arthropoda; class Insecta; order Orthoptera; family Acrididae; genus Schistocerca; species Schistocerca nitens. The sequence goes on along the minus strand of NC_064615.1, from coordinate 5,480,930 downwards.
TTTCACGACGCTGCGGGCTCAACATTTCGACGTGGCATTGAAAGGAGAGATCCACAAGCAGAGCCGTCGCGACGGTGAAGGCAAGTGACACAGGCGGAAGTCTGACTCAGAAATTGTTTTCTAGAACAGATTCGTTATTTCACTTGTTGTAGACTCCGAAAGATCGTGTGAAAATTTGTGATATCGTGATTACAATATTTGTGCGTATTTTGGTAGAATCCTTCTAAAGTGGACTGTGTCCACTAGCAGCGTAGTTCAATGACGATTTGCACGCGGTTCGGGAGGAATATGTTTATAAATATCACACAAGAAGTTCAATGTGCAGTTGCTTTACATCTCATAGAAGAATAAACAAAATATGTCAAGGCATTTAACATCGACTGGTTGCTAGTTCAACCGGAATTATCCTCCTTTGATATCACACACAGTGTTCAAATCATCAAAAATGGCCAAAATAAATGACACACTTTTGGTTTCATTTTATCAGCTTTAGACACACGATGTTACAGTCTCAATAAGATTGCTGCTCTGGAGATTTTACAGTATCAAGATACTCAACTGGGCTTTGGCCAATTCGCGCTACATTAGATACAGGTTACAAGCTGCTGGTAATTCTCAGGTCATCAGAATTGACTAAAATGTAAAGAGGCAGGACAGCTAGTCGATCTTCTTTCTTATCGTGCCCGAAAATATCAACTGTGTACAGTAAATCGGGCCAATACCGCACTAAAGCAGTGTGTGTTGTTGTTGTTTTCAGCCCAGACACTGGTGTGATGCAGCTCTCCATGCTACTCTAACCTGTGCAAGCTTCTTCATCTCCCAGTACCTACTGGAACCTACATCCTTCTGAATCTGTTTAGTGTATGCATCTCTTGGTCTCCCTCTACTTTTTTTACCCTCCACGCTGCCCTCCAGTACTAAATTGGTGATCCCTTGATGCCTCAGAATATGCTCTACCAGCCGATCCCTTCTTCTAGTCAAGTTGTGCCACAAATTTCTCTTCTCTCCAATTCTATTCAATATCGCATCATTAGTTATGTGACCTACCCATCTGTAGCACCACATTTCGAAAGCTTCTATTCTCTTTTTGTCTAAACTATTTATCGTCCATGTTTCACTTCCATACATGGCTACACTCCATACAAGTACTTTCAGAAACGACTTCCTGACACTTAAATCTATACTCGATGTTAACAAATTTCTCTTCCTCAGAAGCGCTTTCCTTGCCATTGCCAGTCTACATTTTATATCCTCTCTACTTCGACCATCATCAGTTATTTTGCTCCCCAAATAGCAAAACTCCTTTACTACTTGAAGTGTCTCATTTCCTAATCTAATTCCCGCAGCATCACCCGACTTAATTCGACTACATTCCATTATCCTCGTTTTGCTTTTGTTGATGTTCATCTTATATCCTCCTTTCAAGATCCTGTCCATTCCGTTCACTTGCTCTTCCAAGTCCTTTGCTGTCTATGAGAGAATTACAATGTCATCGGCGAACCTCAAATTTTTTATTTCTTCTCCATGGATTTTAATTCCTACTCCAATTTTTTCTTTTTTTTCCTTTACTGCTTGCTCAATGTACAGATTCAATAACATCGGGGAGAGGCTACAACCCTGTCTCACTCCCTTTCCAACCACTGCTTTCCTTTCATGCCCCTCGACTCTTACAACTCCCATCTGGTTTCTGTACAAATTGTAAACAGCCTTTCGCTCCTAAAGCACTAAGTCACGTTTATTTCCTTTTAACAGATTTCCAGGTGTACAGCAACAGTGGTCTTCAAAATGCGGTTGATGTCTTGGACATGACCACAGTGACGAAGGACGTGGCCTCACCCTTGCTTGGCTGCCTCTGCTCGTCTCCCGTGGAAAAGCAATGCCGGCAGGCTCGTCCTGTACAAATGAGCATCAGTTAGGATATTCTGTGCTAGGCTCTGACATGGAAGTCTTTTAGTTCTGTGCAAGTGGTCAACTAAATGTGGCCTCTGCGTCGTACGCGATGCGTCTTTTGTCAGAGATATGCTGGAATTTTCCACTTCCCACGAGATGTACGATTTCGAGATCGAGTCTAAATATACGAGCAGGAAAACTGAAAGGAAAACTGAAATAATAATAACTGACAAAAAAATAAAATTATCTACTTATCTAAGAAGCCGTAAACCATCGGGGTTATGTTTCTGGTGGCTGCTGGAGCCACCGAACTTGCTTTTGTACAAGCTCTTCCGACTCACACTTGCTGAATCACTTGGAAATGTAGTGTCGCGCAGTGGCAGTACGAATACGCCGGACACTGGCCCACCGCAACGAAAGCGGAGGAGGGGGCGCCGCCGCTTTCAGGGCGAGCACTTTCGCTCGCTCCAGCCTGACAGCTGCCACGCGGGGTGCCCCGCCGAGTACTTTTTTTTTCCAGTTCGAATCGAGATGGCTTTTCCTGGCGCCGGCAAATGTTTGCTCGCTTCATTACGGCGCTTTACTGCTGTTTATCACTGGTATGGTAACGAGGGAAACCGGCCGGCCAGCATAAAATGCAAATTGTTGTTTGCGCGCCAGCGTTGGCTAGCCGCGGTGCCAACGTGCCGGGGAACAGGGACACGTGTGACACCCGTGGCAGACCACTAGCGGAGGCGTTCTGCGCCCTGCGGAGGAGGAGTCCAGATGGCAGGGAGACGTTGCCGAGGCGTCCGTCTGAGCCACAAGCTCGTAATATGGCAGCCTTTGTTTGATTGCTAAGATATCAAATCTGCTGTCTGCGATTAACGGTAGTTTCCGTCTTGTAGTTGACGTAACAGTTGTTGCCGGAGCGAATGCTAATATGCTCTTACGCTGCGTTCGAGAGTGATAATCGATATTTCCCGCTTCGACAAACTTGTGGCGAATTGCAGTTCGGCCACGGAGGGCAACATTTTGTCGTATGACTGTGATCCGTTAACAACGGTGTTTGCAGCAGACGTCAGCGTTTCTTCGACGAAAGGCAGCATAATTACTGGGTGTAAATGAATTCACTGTTAACACGTAAATCTAAACAGAGGAAATCATTGACAGTGCTTGTGAGGCTGTGCTCTTCTAGATCGTTACGGAAAGCTGTATCTCGTTTCTATATTCATATGGCAAGTACCGGGTGATCAAAAAGTCAGTATAAATTTGAAAACTGAATAAATCACGGAATAATGTAGATAGAGAGGTACAAATTGACACACATGCTTGGAATGACATGGGGTTTTATTAGAACCAAAAAATAGAAAAGTTCAAAAATGTCCGACGGATGCCGCTTAATCTGATCAGAATAGAAATAATTAGCATAACAAAGTAAGACAAAGCAAAGATGATGTTCTTTACAGGAAATGCTCAATATGTCCACCATCATTCCTCAATAATAGCTGTAGTCGAGCAATAATGTTGTAAACAGCACTGTAAAGCATGTCCGGAGTTATGGTGAGCCATTGGCGTCGGATGTTGTCTTTCAGTATCCCTAGAGATGTCGGTCGATCACGATACACTTGCTACTTCAGGTAACCCCAAAGCCAATAATCGCACGGACTGAGGTCTGGGGACCTGGGAGGCCAAGCATGACGAAAGTGGCGGCTGAGCACACGATCATCACCAAACGACGCGCGCAAGAGAACTTTCACGCGTCTAGCAATACTTTTTTTTGTTCTAATAAAACCTCATGTCATTCCAAACATGTGTGTCAATTTTTACCTCTCTATCTACATTATTCTGTGGTTTATTAAGTTTTCAAATTTATACTGACTTTTTGGTCACCCGGTATTTCCACTGGTGCTTCCATGTCAATGTCTTAGCAAAGTTAGTTCTCCAACAGACAAAATCCAGTGACAGTGCTTATAATGTTTACCGTTAACGGCCGGTCAGAATTCTAAAATTATGTTAAAGTTGAAGAGTTTAACATTAGGAATAAAAACGTCAACGACTCAATCATTTTTAAACGGAGGGGGACAACTTCTGGAGTAAATAAAATGTTCACCCAGCACCCCACTGAAATAAAGATAAAGAGAAACAAAAATATAAATTAAGTCCCTCATTTAAATGACTAGAATGTGGGCATAGCATACTCTCATTAAGAAAACATAATCTGTGTAATCCATCTGCCATCTTTTATATCACAATGAGATTCAACAATATGAATAACAGAATATAAAAATAAGTGAGGAGTTACTACGTCATACTGTGTATACGTTTCTCTTTTTCAATTTTTGTATTTAGCTGTCGATGCACCGTAAACAAAGCTGTGTTCTGTTTAGAAAGAACTGTAGGCGGAAGAGGGTCGAATAAACCGTAGCACTGTGCGATGATCTGTCGCACCATTCCCATAAAGGGAAAAAAATTGGTTGCTGGAGTGACAGTTTCAGCAGACCATAATCAGCCAGTGCTCAGTTCTAATTTATTTGCTTAGGTTATTAAATACTACATCCAAATTTTCCATTAGGCTAACATAGCAACCGTTTACTGACACAAGTTAGGGTGTTCTAGTCCAAGTAATAACTACAGGTAACTGTTTCCTTACGTATTCCATATTTTTTGTTTTTGTAAGATTCATTTAGGTGCTAGGTTAAGGAGTTAAGGCACACTATGTGGTTAATATTCTCTCATTTCAGGGAGAACGATTTTTAGAGAAGAAAATATTTGACAGTATAAACTGAAAGTATCTATCCAGTGGTACGCATTACACTTCATTTGTATGTATGTATGTGTGTGTGTGTGTGTGTGTGTGTGTTTGTGTGTGTATGTGAAGGAGACAGAGAGAGAGAGAGAGAGAGAGAGAGACAGTACTAGAAGGTAGCAGGTGAGAAGGAGCGCAGTACAAGAAGAAAGTCTCATTCGCAGTATTCTGTTTGTCGCATTAGAGAAATGAATTTACTTTAAATAGATTGAAAAGTAATTCGCTTAAGGGATATAAAGTGACAATTACATCACAGACATGTCCCTAGGACGTTGTGGCTATTGCATTGGGTCACATTCTTGCTACAACACATGGTGGATTTAGTGAAGCAATCGAACTGACTGATTAATTCTAACTGGAAAGCCGACCTTGTTGGTCGTACTCTATTCACAGTATAAAAGGCTGAAACTTTTTCTTCCTCGTGGCTGGTGGTGCAGAATTTCTTTAGGGCCCCACAGGGACGGAACGTTAAGTGGACGAAGCAGTTACCAGGCTGACCTTAAAAGCGTTCACCGCGACTCCGGAACGGGAGCACTGGAATGACGCGCGGCAAGCGAATGAAACGCGCGCCGCCGCCGCCGCTCCAGCAGCACTTGTAACGCGTTTCCAGTCACGGAGACGCGCGCGCGCGCGGGCGACAGCGCGGCCCGTGAAACGTATGTAAAGCGTTCTGCCGGCCGCACTCGCTAATGCCCCGCTGCGCACCTCACCACGGCGGTCGCAGCTGGAGACACAGCGGAGGCCTCACCTCGCCAGATGCTGCCCACCACACGAAGAATATCCAAGAAGCGACAGCCATGTTTAGCAGTAAGCAGGCCGGACGCCGAAACACGGCGAATGCGCAGAACACGGTAGTCCTCAGTGTAAAGTACACCGGTGACGAAAGCCGGGGGTAGGATACGCACATACACTGAAGCGCCCTTTCGCCAGTTTTATAACTGGCGTAGGTTAGGGTCAAGCAAGTCACCCGAGTGGTGTCCAGTTGAAAGAGCTGCACCAGACCATTGAGCCACACGAAATTATTACTGTATTATATTACTTCATTTTTCAATTGTTACCAATACGTCACCGTTTTGGTTCGTAATTGAACTTTACGAAGCTAAAATGCCTGTGGTGGGACGATTGTGCGAGACAGCATACTGTGTTGCCCTAGAGCAGTGGTTAGTTAATCTATCCCTGCCTGCGACTAGGTATAGCCGGCCGGGATGGCCGAGCGGTTCTAGGCGCTACAGTCTGGAACCGCGCGACCGCTACGGCCGCAGGTTCGAATCCTCCCTCGGGCACGGATGTGTGTGATGTTCTTAGGTTAGTTAGGTTTAAGTACTTCTAAGTTCTAGGGGACTGATGACCTCAGAAGTTAAGTCCCATAGTGCTCAGAGCCATTTGAACCATTTTGAACCTGCGACTAGCGGACGTTCCAGATTCCATGGTGGTTGCGGGGCAATGGAGATTTTAAAGACGGGTTTAAGTTTTGATTAAACTTTGACATAAAGTATTTTGTAAGTATATATGCTTTAACTTTCTGTAACTTTGCTATATAAATTTTATAAAGTAAATTTACTTTCCTACTTCATAAATCACCATTAATATGTTACCGGTGCGCGGCTAGAAAATTTTGCTGCTGAAGAGGTACGAAAGTGGGCGGCGGGGAAAAAGGTTGACTACCCCTCCTCCACAGTACATAGGCTGCCAGCAGTGAATCGGCAGTTCGCACCAAAGCGCAGTGTCACGTACAAGAAGTAATCAGTGCCACCCTGAAATTCTGTTTTGGCAGCTTCTTTATTCTTCTTCTCTCGGACCCGGTATTCTGACGCCTTGTGAATTCAGATGCCCCGTTACACTGGGATTGCCGAGAGCCGTGAAGACGGTCGCTTGCAGTCACCCTCCCTGTTCACGTCGTTGCGGCATTCAACAGCCTTGTTAGCATCTCTTGTTTTCCCTTGCTGTACCCATGGCTGCCTGGTAAGGACATGAGCTTTTTGGAAACTGACCTAAAACTGACCTACCACGGGCAACTGGTGTTCGTTTATTGATAATTATATACTGCTCAAGCCGCACATAGTGTTCGTGCTCCAGTCTACATGTGCTAATCGGTCTACATCGTATGGAACTGTAGAGGAGCTTGAAATATTAACTAAAAACTGACGCAAGATCTGGTTGCCAGAAATTTTACGCTACAAAGTGTACAAAAACTGATGATGGAATCTTATTTCACTGCCAGTATTGGATACTGGCTCTGCCGACCTCTTACGATCTTAGTAAGCACGCCACTGAAATCGCTCAGTATCTGCTGTCAAGCCTACAAAACAAGGACTCCAGACTCCGGAGCAGTACTTAAAAACTGGCTACACTACCATCTGAGGTGTAGTTTTCTTTATAGATGCACCGCACGTACCGAGAAACTAACAACAAAACTAAGTCGTCTATTTACCTGTCCGACTATAGATTTTACGTTTTCATTCTATTTTATATCGCTTCTTACAACGGAAGCTCCCCCTCGCAGCCCCCTTGGATTTGGTGGCAAGATGGCCGAGTGGATAGCGGATCAAAAACTGAACAGAGTTCAAGCATGAAAGGAGGAAGAAGGTGTACTGAACTGTGAAAAAAGAAGCAAAATAAAAATAGTGAGTAGTCCAAGCTGAAGATGGGCAACATCGAGCGAACTTCAAGAACTATGCCGCTCGTGGTAATATGGTAACGGTGTTGGACTTCGAAAAGGAAGATCCGTGTTCGAAGCTCCCTCTTTCGTCATTTTTCCTTTTTTTTTTTTTTTTCTCGCGAAGTTGTAAACTGGCCATCCGGTCATTGACGTGTCTCTTCGTTGTATTGGGATTTGAGTCTGTGTCGTGGTGTAATGTCCGCCTGTAACAGCGAGGTGTAAGGAAGGGACATCCAGACGTACGTACTTCCTATTTGTTCTACACAAGTACCACATGTTATGACTCTCGCGTTCCGTTTTGGAAGTTTTGACACTTGAATTGCTTCCTTGTAATTTAGTTCACACCCATTTATTTGTTGTTTTCATTGATGTGAGAGGTCTATGCAGCATCTCGCCTGCCCTCACAATTCACCACATTTGCTTGCGACAGTAAAATATTAATACTACATGACTCATATTCTGTAACCAATGTATGGTACGACAACTGCAGAGTCTACAGAAGGAGAACAGACACGTCAACAACCGGATAGACAGATCATAATTTTGTGAAAAAAATGGGGCAGCAAAGAGATTCGAGCACACATCTTGAGCTGTGCAATCCAGCGCCGTGACGGCACAGCCACGATCAGGATGCTGCAGGTTCGCTCGAGGTTGCATTTCTTGAGGTTGGACCGTTCACTGTTCCCGATTTTCTTCTCTTCTCACAGTTCAGTACGGCTCCTCCCTAATTTCACGCCTGATCTGTGTTCAGTTTTTTACGGACCATCCAGTGGACGATCTTATCACTAAACCAGAGGGGGTGTGACGGACAGTTTCCATTGTTAGTATTACTTATAAGATGCCAAGTGCTCCAGCATAATACGATACTGTCGGCTTCTTTCTCGTTTTTACGGTGATTATCTTTTTCACTTGCTGGCAATGAGGAATTAAATTCTTGTCTTCCTTCCTTCCTGTACTGTAATACTATTAGAGGGAACGAGAACTTTGATAGTAAGAATTATTTCTTCCAAGGAATGGATATACAAAAATGACTCGACTTCAACTCTCTTAATGATGTCGTATAGAAGGCGACGTACGTCGCCGCGCTCCCTTACACGCCAGTAGCAATGCAGCGGCAGCAGCCGTCGATTAGGTATTAACAGCGTCACTTTGTTGGGACACAATCTGTTATTAAAGAGCGGCGCCTAATGGACGTGCCATTGTCCCTGCTGTCATACAAGACGGCACAGTCATTCTCTCAATCAGTAGCTGCCGAAACGGCTACCGCCGACACTTTATTCCTCGAGCGATCCGCGAGCTCGGCGGGCGACTGCCCTCCGTCTCGCAGGGGGACCGCAGACCACACAGACGCGACGACAGGGTGCGAACAGCGCCGGCGGCCCCCGCGCAATGAAGACGTTCGTCAGCGCCCGCGAGACAGGGCGCGCCATTGTGCAGCGGTGATTTACCGCCCACAGCGGAGGCAGCCGAGCTGGACCTCCAGGGACAAGCCGGGAGGCCGGCGCGCCGCTTACAAAACATCTGCCGCCGCGCGGCGCACGAGGTCGCCTTCTCTACCGTCCACACAGGCTCTCTACTGACACCTGCGTTCTCTCGTAACACAGCACGGCACTGCGGGACTCCGAGGGAACGTTCGTAACAGTTATGCGATCAGCGAATGCAGGCGTTTTCAACTTGTGCGTCGTGGCATCTAGGGGCGTGGCGGTGGTTTCATAAAAAATAATAACTTAGTTTACTTGTTTCCTGAGAAAAGGAACGGTGTATGTGCTGGTAGTGACAGCCGGGAAGTAAGTGTTGTTTCAATGGCAGTGTGGTAGATGGTAGACGAATCGCACTACGTGATGTAATGTAATCAAGCCCAAGGCCCAAAGTGAATCCTACGATACCAGCGGCTGTCGTTATCATCGCGTACAAAAGGAAATGTTCGTATAAACACTGTGTCGACTGAAATTAATTATTTCATGCATAAATATTTATAATCCATATCTTTAGAACAATATTAAAATTTGAACATAAAATATTGAAATTAAGTTCTATTACATTTTACTAAATGCGTACCAGTGATTATCTCTGACAAAGACGTAAACTCATTGATTTGTATACCATGCTGGAAAAGAAATTAGTGCACTCTTTTAGATATTTCCAATTCACACAAGCTTTACTGTTGCAACAGTGCATATGGAGTATATGAAATGATAACATTTACAGAACAGTAGCACAAGCAGGTGTGAGTTACTAGGTCTCGAACCATGCTGAAACACCCTACTAGTTTGTGGTGTAGCCTACAAGAGCGGCAAAGCCGGCACTGACTGGCATCCAGTGGATCGTGAAGATGGCGAATACTACAGTATGTTTTAGTTAAGGACCGTCTGACAGCAACTGAATAAAACACAAGTTTAGTGCCGTACGCGTTTCGCCTTTATTTTCTGCAAGTCATCATCAGTGGCTTGGAATATGTACATACGTTTGCTGTTTAATTTACATTTTTGTCACTGTGCCTATAGGTTATAAACAGTTCCGGTGGTTGGTATTTCCTGTTAAGTAATAATGTTTTGAACTGTACTTACAGGTTGCGTGGAAAATTTCTTACATATTACGCTCCTGTTGCATTTTTGGTGTTGTTCTTCTTCTTGTGAATGTCAATTTGCGGTTTTTTTTCCACATTCCACAGTACTATGAACTGAATGCTTGTTTCAATGCAATGTTTTGGTTTCTGTTGCCGACTGTCAAATGTTTTTGCCAAAGATCGAATGTTATTGCCAAACTTTCGAGTGTAATTATTGAAGTATCTGTGATCTGTTCGTGTATGCATTTGTTTGTGCGTTTGTGTATGTGTGTGTGTGTTTTGGTGTGATATAATTTTTTTGTGCTGTGTGTGTGTGTGTGTGTGTGTGTGTGTGTGTGTGTTATGGTATGGCATATATATAAATTTTTTGTGGGCTCTGCTTGTGTGTGTGTGTGTGTGTGTGTGTGTGTGTGTGTGTGTATTATTTTGGTGTGGTATATTTTTTTTGTGGGCTGTGTGTGTGTGTCCAGATGGTGAAGGGGGAAGAGTTTTTTTGTTTTATGTTATCATTTCCTTTATTACGTGTAGTAGGGAGCCTGTGCTGACGTGTGTTTGTTCATTTATCACATGTTTGTTTTGTGCTATGGCTTTCTGGATGTGGAAGTTTTCTTGCGTTTGTGTTAGATGTTTGTCATGGTTGCTTATTCTCATTATTTTCATTTCGTCTTCCATGTTTGTAGGATGATGGTTATGGTGTTTTAAATGCTCTGCAAATGTGGAATGGTTTGTTTCGTACTTCCAACATCTGATATATTCTTTGTATCGTATTTCAAAATTCCTGCAAGTCATGCCTATGTATACTGCATGACAACTTTGACATTCAAGTTTATATATTCCTGATTGTTTGAATTTGTCTCTCTTGGTAGCTGGCTGGCTTAGGTGTGATTGGAGGGTTTGCCCGGGCCTATATGCTATACTGGGATACGTCACGCCACGCCTGCCCGACCTGTTCACGTACTTCTGCAACACTCGCTGGTTGTCGAGTCGCACCAGTCACTTTTCTTCCCGTCGAGGCCGGAGATCACGCTGACCAGGTCAGCTCCTGCACGCCTTGCAGAGCACGTTCAGTTTTACTAGCAGTGTGTGTGGGCGAGCATTATCCTGCGAGGTGCCGGGGCTAGCAGTGTATTTAACACTAAATTCTTCTAGAATCTATATATGTAAATGATGCTCTAAGCCCCCCCTCCCCCCTATTCTAACTCCGACTTTTGCTGTTGCACAAGGATTAAAAAAAATACACGAACTGACTCTAAGCAACCCTGCCAGTGGAGTAGAAGAGAGTTTGGCACCTGCAATAATTTAATTTGATAAATAAGTTAAATAAACGAAGGTTTCATTAACATAGTGAGGAATGATAGGGTTGCTCTACCGATTAACAGAATGAAAGCTCTGTCCAAAATAACAATATGATTTAGTAAGACTAAACACAAAATAATAAACAAGAACACATGAAACATTTACAATACATCAAATTGGCTCAAATTGGATACTCATACAAACACTGTGAAGGTGAAGTTGTCCCTAAACTAGATTGTGAGGTTTAAGACGAAGTGGTATGTGGAGCCAATTCCTTGCCACTCAATTCTTAAGAGAGACACACAGCTAACCCAACATTAATTGCTGCTACTCGAGACAGAACAAAGTTAGAAAAAGACGAACAGGCGCGCTCTGCTGATCTCTGATTATCACCTAGGAAAATCCCTATCTACCGGTGCTGCGGACATACATTACCAAACTGTTTTCTTAACTGCCAGAACACGATCTGGCGTACCGGAGGGGATGGCTGGTTGCTTCGACGTCCTCGACCGAAAGGCGACTGCCGACTCTCTAGAGCACCCGTACAGGCCGAACTCACAACATTCCCGCCCCCACGACAGTGGCCGTGGTTAAACGTTCCAATCAGAAACTCGAAAACCGACGGAAAATTCCACTCCATTGCCGGGGCACTACCATTCCACCAATGGAGATTCTTGGCGCCAATTTCTGCGCTGATTTTGCTACGTCACGGAGCTATGCCCTGAGCAAGCCAATCACAGTTACTATTTTGCAGAAAGCGCGGGAATTTTCCCGCCACAACTGCCTGGGTACACAAGTCATTCCCACGCCTCGCTGGTAGCCCGCCAGAAAGTGTTTTCGCTAAGATTCTGCGAAGTAACGGAACCTCTAGCCCAGCCGCTACTTCAGACCCCTCCGGGCGTGTCTTTTGACAATGTCGGCGTCTGCAAAGCATTCACTCGACTTCCTCACACCCGTCGGCTTAACCCTTTCCAGATCAGCGGAGCCCGCCTGTCACCGGACCACCCGGGTGACGAGAGACGCTGCGTGGGAAGTCCGCGTGTGAAGGAATAGCGACTTTCCACCGCAAGCAATTAAGGAGGAGAATCGTAAGACAGAAATATGAGAGGGGGCTCATGCCACCTCTCAATCCTTTTGGAACACCACCACCTTCCTGTTGCAAGAACGGCAAGACAACGGGTCTAACGTACCGCGCTGGTTAGGATCCTCCAGAAACACCAAAGGTGGAACGAGAATTGCAGCCAGTCGCGCCCCAGACGATAACGGCAGCAGTGGGCCCATTGTGTCCGGGACGAATTCATTCTAAGAGACAAAGCTCGCCAAGTTACGCCGTACGCACAAGTGACCACCACTTGCGTGCAGGCACAATCTGCTCGCCGTTCCAGGCGGTCGTTCGGCGGCCTCAGTCGAGCCTGCGGCTGGAGTGGAGGCGAGCGTGCCCACAGTCACACTGCTAACAACCAGTGCTGACATGTCTGGACTCAGAAGCGATGGCTGTAACTTCCGTTTGCCTTCTAACATTTGCATGGGCATTGAAACTTTTATTTCTAAATGCTACAAACAGACCAACACTACAGCATACGAACAATGGAGGAAATGTGCGTTTTATTAGAGCGAAAGTTGGAATTTTACGCCCATCCATTTTCATAGACAAATTGATTTGCCGGCAAGATGCAGCTGACAACTGCCGCTGGAGGGCGCCGCACTCTGTAATGGTACTTGAATTACGTAACCATTACGGCACCTCAACTCAACCTCTCGATACCAGCAATATTCTACTGTTTTTCTGTAAAGTAGTTGACATATTTCTGATACCACATTCAGATTTGATTTCATTAATGTAGAGGTACTTTGATACATCGATATTTTTATATTACAATGATATTATTCTTGTGTCTATTCTTTCTTTTGTCACTGTGATCTTTGACGTACTTGTAAGTCTGATTTTTGGGCGCGTAAGCGGTTATTAGTTAGTTAGAGAGTTAGAGACTGGAAGGTCAAGTCTTGAACGTCATGTTGGAAAGACGCATATTGTAATCAGCTTATAAAATGTGAACTTTAACAGCGAGGAAGATGTTTTCAAGTATGTTTTGTGTGTTGCGTGATATTGCAGCAAAAGTAATAAATAAACAAGTGTAGCTTAAATTCTGAGATCTGATTATTTTTTTACATCACCATTGTGCTGCAAAAGTGTAATCTTCAAGAATGGTTTGGGAGGCACATCTATAAAACTTTTGAATATAGCAGAATAAAACCTAGGCCTCTTTGCATCCGAGCTTGGAATCACCACCACCTACATTTTCGAAGATTGAGCCATGATTTTACAACGAGACCAGCGTGCGAAACACGAAAAGATGAGTGCCTAGTTTATTCATTATTACATGAAATGACTTTATTAACTGTACTCTAATGACACCTGCCACATAATAACTTTGTTGTTGCCCGAAAATGCAGTATTTAGCAGCGTGAGCAACACCACAATCATTACTAAATTTTGACCTTTGTTGTGGTAGGGTTGTTAGAAGTCGCAAAACAACCAACGGTCCTAGGTAAGTCGCATTAAACAGTAAGTACAATAAGATGCAGGCGCTGTGTCTCGTGCAGTCGGTTTTGGCGTACGCGTTCGCTTCGACGTCAGCTGCTTCGCCCCGTGTGGGGGCGGCTTAAAGTCGTCGCAGCAAGTTGACGTCGACTTAATGGCACTTTTTGGCAAGTTTGGAGTCTGCCGAGCAGGTAGGAGTTTCGGAGTTATGACGCGACTGGGCCTGTGTTGTCGTCCGGAAGCGACGCTGGCCACTCGGTTTGTCTCGGGCGGACAGCCAGAGGGTGTCGGCCATCCACGGTGGGTGTCGGCCAGCCACGGTGGGAGCGCCACCCCCGCCACCCCCGCCACTGCACGGCCGCGCTTACACAACGACGCACGGCCCGGCGCTGCCCTGCCCCGCCTGGCTGCCGCCTGGCAGCCACGGCCAGCCGGATCCGGGTTGAACCAACTCCTGGCGCAGTCATTAGGAGGCGCTCTCGTGCGTCGCCGGCCACTGTCGTAACCGGAGCACCGCCACCGGAAGGCGGCCGCGTCCACCTGCGCCTGACATTTGCTCGCCGATGAAAGTCGTTCCACGTTCCCACTGTTTACACTACTATATTTGCCGACAGAAACATTCTTCGATGCTTCCGCAACACCCCTGCCTTACTGTATGCTCAGCCTCGGTCCAGCAAGTGTGACGCAATGTAGTACCCTCTAGTGAGAAACTCAATACGACAAACCAAACACGTAAATATTATCTATCACATGTGCAAATAATTCTAGAAGGGACCTGTAACGGGCTACAGTTGCAGAAAGACATAGCATTCGTAGGCTCTCAATGACTGTCTTTGCATACACAGTATGGTCAGAAACAGTCTGAAATGCTCGTTAAAGTTTTGTGGCGTAGGTTTTTGTTTGCAATGATGAATTAATAAGAAAAAATTCGATACCTTGTGCCGTTTTCGTCTTAAGTAGCGTTGAAGTTAACCAATTAGGCAACTGCGCGAGCAAATTCAAGCGGCTCGCCAAACCTGCTCTTCGTTTGGTTTCGTAAAACCGAACAACAGAGCACCACAAAAATTGGACGTGGGACGGCAATAAGGATCAAACCCGAGCCAAAGGCTGAGGAGCCTGCTGCGCTATCTTCTACTCTGCGAGAACATCCGACACTAATTACATCTGGCGCGTCGCTCGCAACAGCTGGTTCGCCAATTTCAATGCTAATTAACTCGGAAACGGCGCAACGTAATGATTTTTTTCTTAACAATTATCTCTCTGCGCAGCCTACCCAGAAACTCCCTTACAACGTTTCTGACAAGAGGCACATCATCTTTAGTTTGAACCCCACAGTTATTTATTCTCGTGTGCGTGTTGCCTTCCTCCGACCTGGAAATAAGTCACTCCCTCCAGTTATCGAGAGGTGGTGGGCTGGAGGAACCCGAACCACAGTGCATTTCGATTTTTTCACTTCTACAACATGTTGTATAAGGTTATCATGTTCGGTGCTGGATAGAGAACACCTTTAATGAAGTTCTTCTTTTTTCTTCGTACACGTGCTGGTCTCACCGCGGACTGCTAGACTGAGCCACACACAACTGATTTCATCAAAGTGTACAGGCCTGAAGATGGCGTTGACGCAACGTCGAAACTAGTAGCGAAGTAAATATAAAATCTTAAGTACAGCTGGAGCAATTTCATTTTTAATAAAAACCTTTAAAGAAGGGTTGACTGAATCGGTGCCGGCTGTCTTAATAGTGTCTTAACACAAGCTCGGATTGAACAGTCACTGAGAGAAAATCATTCGCAACTTTTTTAATAGGAACCTTTCCAGCATCCGTATTATGCTGTTCTGGATAATTAGAGTGAATATAATTCCCTATGACCGGTTAAAGATTAGCTTTGTCAACTCTCAGTCAAGTTCTTTAACCACAAAGAAGCCTGAGGAAGAACATCTGTGTACTGAATGCTGCACTTTTCGATTTGTACTCTGACATTTGTACTCACCAAGTCATCCTGTGGCTAAAGAGGAATATTAAAATTTGTTGTCTGTTAGCATAATTATGCCTTTATGCCTTGTTGGCGCTATGAGGCACCAAGTCACTAATATTAGCACAAGTGAATAATTGGTCTACAAGAGGGTACATGACGTGTGGTGAAGTACGGTCTTTACGGAGTGTACTGCTTCTATCGTGCATCGCAGATATTAGTGAGCAGTAGACGCAACAATCGCCACTATCGTGCCTGTTACCGTCACCAACACCACACCCATCACCGTCACCAATATTACCCCTACCCACGTCATCCACCACAATCACCACAGCCATCACGACCACCACTGTTACTTCAACGCCTGCACCAAAATCTACGGCTTCATCTACCTCTGCACCACCTCCACTCCCACGATACACAGTTCCATTCCTTACAATACCGCATTCACTTACGTCCCTGCCACTAATACCATTAACACTGTACCAAGCACAACCCAAATCAACAATTATATAACTATTACCACCTCCATGCTCCCATCACAAACACTATCTTCAAAATTAGAGTGCTCTATTGCAACAAATCGATCAGTTGCAGCATGTAAGGGGTCCGTAGGCCCTTACTATAAATTTGCACTCGGCACAGGTCGATAGGGCAAACAATCGATTGTGTCGTGTTGTGAGAGCGAGTGTGGAGTTGAGCCAGTGCCATGTTGCGGGTAGAGGTGTGTGGAGGTGTTTGTTGAAATACAAGGCTTTAACGGAGAAGGGAGTCGCCATCGCCGTGGTTAGACCCCTTTGTACTAGAATAATACCGGGAAGGTGAAGAAGTATTATTACGAAAGTGATCAGTGACACTTCTAGGGCCGATATTTGGTTTCGCGTCTACCGCGCCGGCATCACCTTGGATTGCAGTGTTGGATGCAGTGATGGATTAGCGCGTGACGATAATGGAAAATGAAGAAGCCTGTGCTGAGATTAGCCGTTATTAGATATGTATGACGAAGGCAGTGGCTGTCTCCTTTTTTTTGTGTTTTTGAGACGAATATAGGTTCGTAATTAGTGAAACTGTGTTGGTGTTTTTCTTGTTACCAGACTTTTCATTATCACAGTATTGAACAGGACGAACTGGAAAGTAACAACTTCCGTAGCAGTCAATTCCGATTACCAGCCCCATTAGGTACACGGTCATATTAATAATAAATATTGGACTGCTATTCGATTAGATCGGGTCGGGATAAATCGGAGGTGTTACAAGCACCATCTTATCTTTTTCTTATCCTAGACCATACACACTGTTAAAAGCATCTGCCGCAGAAAAAACTCCAAACCAAATGTACGTACCGTCAAATCAGGGATAGTTGTTTTCAATTCATTCCTGTTAAACTTCTTTGTAGACGACAGAATTATTATCGCATTCCTGTCCTGCGAGTTCCGCAATCAGTAGCATGACAACGACAAGCTTACAAAGAAACGCTTACGCAACGAACGTAGTAGGTCCCGTTTCGACGAAAGCACGATATAACGTGCACCTTGCTTCGTTTCAGTTCTTTCCAACTAAAGCGTGGACGACAGGTGATGAAATCCTTTGGCCTGAATCGAGACCGCTCGCAGACGACGTTGCAATAAATCGTGCTGCGTTACTGCCCCTAATTAATAGTGCGCCAATCTTCGAAATACTTTACTGGCGGTCCTCGAGTCTTAAGATGTCCTCTTTAGATTTTACCTTCATAACGCCATGTTGTAATAGCCTTAGCCGTGAGCACTTGGGGATTGCTGCTGAACGTAAAATGTTCTATGAGCAGTGAACATAACAAAGAAATGTCTCACTTATGTATTTGCTATCGAAGAAATAATCTTTATTTAACAGCAAGCAAAATCTGCAGATAGAATTCCCAAAACATTGAATATCCATATGACTATTTATGATTATCAACGACTGAAATTACTTATTGGATAGGACATTTATCTCATATTTGATGGGGAACCAATCTCCACAGGCAGTATGAATTCATATCGTTCATTATTTCCTTGAATCATTTCCAGAGAATGTCCAATTACGACTCAGCTTTTCGCACATAGTTTCGTAATAAGTTACTTATATTGTGTGCAAGAGCATCTTGAATAATGCATAAATCTGATGGTACAGTAAACCAAACAGTGACAAACTCTAATTTAACTGTGCCACGTGTAAGCAACTACTCATTCATAAGCAGAGCGAATTCTACCTCTGTCGACAAAATTTCAGATGTTGTTCAAGAGCATTTTATACGTTGATGTTGTTCAAAGGTATATTATATTTTGTTAGATGGGACCCATGGTCTGTAGTGACTCGTTGCATAGTAACTGCATATTTGATTTTTTACACCCATTGGTTTTTTATATGTAAGTTAATGTTCTGTATCTACCCATAGACAGACCAGTCGGGTCCGACCGACCGCCGAGTCATCCTTTGTCAATGGTGTCATCGGATACTGTACGGTCGGCACACTGCTTTTCTGGTCGTGGCACGCCCTTCACCTTGTAGCCGCTAACTTAGCTGACCTCTCGAATCTCAGTACATCTCGTACCAGTCCTCCAACCAAGGAAAAACTCCTGGCAGTACCTGTAATGGAACCCGGGCCGGCCGGGTCTGTAGCCGAGCGGTTCTAGGCGCTTCAGTCCGGAACCGCGCAGCTGCTACGGTCGCAGGTTCGAATCCTGCCTCGGGCGTGGATGTGTGTGATGTCCTTAGGTTAGTTATGTTTGAGTAGTTCTAAGTCTAGGGGACTAATGACCTCAGCAGTTGAGTCCTATAGTGCTCAGACCCATTTGAACCATTTTTTCAAACTGGCCTCCCTGGGATCACAGGGATAGTAGCGCTTGTCGTGCACGATACACACAGTCGTACTTTGGCTTACACCCACGTTGGCGGGGGACTTGCATGGAGCTTGTGCTGTACCAGGACTCGTCTCTGTATCTTGTAGAACCCTGTCCTCCAAATCTGGTGTCCGCGCAGTTCGCCGCTTCCCTGCACGTTCCTCTGCTTGAAAGAACCCGTGATCGCACAAACGCCGAAAAATGGCTTGAGATGTCCTGTGGTGTGGTTTGCGTCTGTGAGGGTACTTGTTTTGGTACAGCCGTGATGCCTCTCGACCGTTTCCATCTGCTTGGCCGTACACAAACACCACCTCGGCTTGTTCCCGACACGAATACCGGACCATTCTGCTGCTTACAGTACTCTATGTCAATCACACAGCCTGCAACACCCAAGGGACACACGACACGTGGTCAGGGAAACTTCGTCGGCGCCAGTTACCTCGGCAACGATGCATTTCCACATGTGCACGGGATCCCTGCAGTTTGACGGTTTTATTAATGTTCGCCTTGTGTGTTTGATTTCCTCACGACTCTTACTGTTGACAATCGTAAGCCTAATGCCCAGTTTACACTTCGTCCTTAAGCTTGCATTCATTACTACTAACTTCTGTGTCCGCTTCGTTTTTTTTTCCGACAATTGATAATGTGACTGACATGCAACATATGTATGAGTGGAAAATCTGCACAGCGACGATAGGCTTTAGCTCTTCTTGCAGTAACACCAACCACATCGCAGCACTTCTGCGTCTGAGGGTTCTCGTTGCGCTATGTTTTATGGTGTACGTTTTGGTGATTGAGTATTACAAGGTTTTTCACTATTCTAACGATATATTCACAGAACCCTCTAACGGACCAACGGAGAACACGAGAGTCCATTCTACTAAATCAGTAAATAATCTCCGAAATGTTGTGTTTGAGTTACCAGGTCAGGGTAACACAGGGACTGCAGTCGGAGGCGACGAGTGAAGTGGGACAGGCAGACCCAAAAGCTAGAAAATAGTGGGAAAAGAAGATCTGTCTCTAATGACCTCCTTCGGTTGGACCTAAAACAAATCCGTAAGCAAACTGTACACATTAAAAACAGTGAAAAGCGGCTGTTGTTGTTGTTGTGGTCTTCAGTCCCGAACTGGTTTGATGCAGCTCTCCATGCTACTCCATCCTGTGCAAGCTTCTTCATCTCCTAGTACATACTGCAACCTACATCCTTCTGAATCTGCTTAGTATATTCATGTCTTGGTCTCCCTCTACGATTTTTACCGTCCACGCAGCCCTCCAATGATTTGTGATCCCTTGATGCCTCAGAACACGTCCTACCAACCGGTCCCTTCTTCTTGTCACGTTGTGCCACAAACTCCTCTTCTCCCCAATTCTATTCAACACCTCCTCATTAGTTATGTGATCAACCCATCTAACCTTCAGCATTCTTCTGTAGCACCACATTTCGAAAGCTTCTGTTCTCTTCTTGTCCAAACTAGCTCCTACAAAATGCTCTCTTCATTTCTAGTCATAAACACAAACCAAAATATGGGAAGCGTGTCAAGTGCCGCCAAGTGAAGTAACGCTTCTCCACGGCGCACACAAGTACCTCCGTTAGGTTTTCAGCAGATAATAACGGCGCCACTGTTGCTGGTGACGCTCGGTGGGAACGAGCAGCGAGACGGAACACGTTCCCCGGGTCTCCGGTGTCCACAGGGTTCCGGGGTCCCTCGAATGGAGACAAGCAGGCGCTCGGAGCGGCTGCGCCACGCTGACACAGTCCGCGTTACGAGACGGAGGACGCGCTCCGGCGCTCCGGCGGTCCCGTGAGCGTGGCCGATCGGCTGTCGCGGTTCGTTTACCTGTGACGCTTACAGTATAAACTGAAGCGACTTGTCTGTCGCCTAAAACAGGCGCCGATAAAATTCCCTGGAATTCTCTTTCGATCAGTTTGACGTCGTCGTCCATCTCGACATACTTTGTGCTTACCTATTCACCTCTTCATGTGCACCACACTAAATATCCAAAGTTCTACTTATCTTTCAGAAACGCAATTCTTTCTCTCTTCAGTCGTTACGATTTTGCCAAGTCCATCAACTATAAAAATGAAAAAGAGTATTTAGTTGCCGAATCTGTAGCAACGTCGGAAAGTTCTATCTGTTAGTGTTTCTCAAACGGCAAAAACTTCTGATGCAATATTTGCAATCGGAAATACTTTGTGCCCCTTAAGTTTTCCATCTATGCTGAGTGATAATGCTGCACGTGAAAGCAACAAAAGGTTTTCTCATTACAGTTAGCACCATACGCTCGATGTAATGAACGGTATACGGGCTTTTATATCTTTACGAAAAGAACCTGGCGCTTCTTAGTATTCCGCGTCTTGTGTGTACATGAAGAATAATGCTCAAACGTGTGGAGGTAGCGAGTTGTTTATTCGTCCTTCGCTTGTGCTATGGCAGGTAAATGCTTTGCCGCGGGTTGTTAACAATGTAAGAGCAAGTTGTCATGATCTTTACAGCCTTGACGGAGCGAGGAAAGCATAATTGAGGTTTGTTACAAAATTGCTTCGTCCTGCCCCAATCACAATAAACACACTAAACGACAGCACTACCTTTCCTTTTGTGCATCGCAAGTCGATTATAACTTTAGAGTTGCTTGCAAATAACGAGAAAAAAAAACGAAACAGCAGTAGTGCAAACTGCTTGATTTTTCTTCTCTTTACATACTTTTGATTCTCTTAAACGCTCCTTCACACCCAGAGACACTGAGCGGTACTTATGAAACAGCAGGTAATCATAAGGCAGAAAACCTTCGGGCACACATTACTGTTGAATGCTAAAATGTAACTATTAAAGTAGGCCTATGGGGCTTCCTTTGTTCACTGTGGCGGCATTTAATCTACTATAGCGTTCTAAGTTCTGATGTTAGAAAGACGGAATTTGTCTGCATTCCTCCTCGAGTGTGGCGAACAGTTGTTCGTTGTTTGGAAGAATTAATCTGGCACACAATTATCGCGCTCGTTCGTCCCAAAGATGTCTGAAGACGTTGAGACCGAGACTTTCTCAAGACTGTTCCAACAAACACAGAGGGTTTTTTTTAACCATGATCTAAGGTTATTTCAGAATCAACTGCATCATTGTCACAATTGTACAGCAAAGATCAGAATCCGAACTACCGCCACACTGTAGGAACCATATTACCCTTTGAAATACGTTCAAAAATTGTGCATTCTACGAAAGACGAAAACTAATAAATCCAATCTTATAGTGGGATTATCAGGCTTAGAAATTACATCACTTCCAACAAATCTTTTATAGCCAAAATCCTCACAGCTAAAAACTGTCACACATCCGTCAGGTTCGGCGTTGTATATTGGTTTCTACAGTCGTATTTGCAGTGTTACGTTTACTATCACACTTTCTTAGATCTACCAGTGTGACCATTCATTTCGTGCTTCCTCGATTTCCCCACTTCAGAATAACATAACTCATTGGGATCACGGTACGCATAACGCCTGTCGAATGTTGCTTGCGTTAACCTGTGAGTCCTTCTAAACGTCCGTCCTTCGAGAATCACTTCTCTTCCTTGACACGGCCTGAAAGAAAGCACGTGCGTGATCCTGACCCTGCACTTCTTGATACCATATAGAATTCGCATACAGAGACATTCAGAGACTATTTGTTTCATATAGCATAGATGTAGTAGCTTTATAACGCTTAAACAAGTTTCACAAAAACTCATACAGTAATAACTTCAAAAAACTCTCCAGTAACAGCCACGCTGGCTAAAGTCAATAAGTATTCTGGAAGAAAATCTATTTTAAATAAGCGTTCACACCATTTTTTTGCAAAAAGATATGCCGAATATCCTTGACAGTGAAATACAACAACAAAAATTGTAGTAACATTTCAGTGGAGCAGTCCCTGGTCTACTCATATTCTATTGCTATAATTTTCTCGAGAAAATAAAAAAAATATCTGCAGCGTGTTTAGTGAATTCAAGTCATATCACCAAGTAGATGCCCCGCCTGCAAATCAAGTTACCAGCTCCATTTATCTCGTACAACCACTCCCGTTAGCCTCTTGGTGGCTCCGCAATTACCGCCATCCAACACCTCGGCCTCTAATTGCTGTCGCTCGACCGAACGCTTGGTGGAAAAACGAAGCACGAATCCCTGTAGTTTAAACCCTATTTCAGATCTCATTCTGCAGTTTTCATTTGTTCTAATTGCTGGTCTCATTTCACCTATGGTATGATTTATACGTTGAAACGGGTAATTCATTTATCATCGTTAAGAGAGTTTCCTACTCCTTAGATTATCTAAAACGTGTTCTTTTACGCCGTCTAAGATTGCTACATGTCATCCAGGCCCGTGAAGTTTGAAAAATCTGTATTAGGCTTGATATTTTTAAATCTGATGCAGGACTGATTATTTTGGAGATTTAGAAGGCACGACTACCTTATCTTAAACGATACCAATTCAAAGACTGAGATTATGATAGAAATTATCTGTAAATTCTGAAACTTTTTATGACTGGAGCTTGAAGAAAAGCCCCGTTTCAGTGATTTTTTCAACAAACTCATCGCTGAAGCGTAGTTAGTCCACTTTCTGTCTACAGTATCATCAGACAAGGATTCCGTTGCTAACGGATATACTGTAATCGGAAACAGTCCCCCAGTCTATAGTTAAGCCATGTCTGTGCACTATCCTTTCTTCCAAAAGTGCTAGTCCTCCAAGTTTCGCAGGAGAGCTTTCGTGTATTTTTAAACGTAAGAGATGAGACACTGGCAGAAGTAAAGCTGTGAGGACGGGTAGTGAGTTGTGCTCGGATAACTCAGTTGGTAGAGTACTTGCCCGCGCAAGGCAAAGGCCCCAGGTTCGAAAAACCTGGTCTGGCACACATTGTTAATCTTCCAGGAAGTTTCGCAATGCCTTATGGTTCATATTCGAATCGTGAAGAAACTGAAGCAGGTGAAATTACGTATGTTTTGCCCTTAAACATAAAAGTAACAGGAATACAGCTTTGCACAATTTAGTTACGAAAATCGCATACTTTTAACTAAAAAAACTAGATACTGAGAGAAACTCAGGAGCAGCAACAAAATCTTCAGAGTGACCATGGAAAAACCAGCCGGCAAGAAAGGGCTTGAATGTGTCACTTCTTGAGTAATGAATTCACTCATAAACGTACTTCTAATGAATTTCCCCGTCGCTTAAGGAGATATTACAAACACTTTGTGGTACTGGAGATGTGAGATAAATTATAATACCAGTTTTATTAGTTGCGTCTTATAATCTTCGCTATAATTAAGAAATGCATCGTCTGCATTACTTGGTAACCCAGACTGCCTGTCACTATTATAACTACAAGTGATCACGGTTTCATGAGGCATCATCATCCGTTCATTCATGAAATAAAATCTACGATGTCGAAATAATAATAAATCATTGAATCTGTTGTCTAAATACTACCGAACGAAAGTATCATAATATTTTCTGGTCTAAATGAGCAAAATATTTCAGAGTCTATTCCGCTGTCTGCTTTTCGTTTATTCTCTCTTTCTTTAATCATTTAAAATAATCAGATATTTGAAGATTACTGAAATGTGATTCACTCCTGTAAGGATCAGAACAAAGGACAGTTTCTAGTTGAACGCAAAATGGTGTTTTGTGTATGTAACGATTAGAACGCGCAGTGAAAGAAGCTGTGAAGAACATTAGCTGAAACAAACAACTTACGGGAATTCAACCAGGTAATATTTTCAGCGACCGCTTGTTCCTTGAAAATGGCGGGGTGTACTCCCGCCGAAATATCGGCGGTCGCTGAAAATATTACCTGACTGAATTCCCGTAAGTTGTTTGAAAATTGTGTACGCCAGGAGAAACTCAGGTCTCACATTAGCTGAAACACCTAACACGCGTGGCCATCATAATTTGTTTGAGAACAGACGTTTTACAGCTCCATTGACTTAGGCAGAAAAATAAAAGTAACAACGTTTTAGTGACGTAGATAGTGTGGAAAGATTTGATTCGTTTGGGAGATAACGTGAGTGCGAAGTCTGAAAGTGATTTGCGATAGCAGACGAGAATACAGTTGTGTATGGTGATCATGGTCATGATGTGAGAGAGGCCGGTGACGGTCGAAACTGGTAATTTTGTACTGAAATTGTTGTTATTGTGAGGGGAAATAAGGTACCTTAATAACAGGAAATCGCAATTGTCTGCATTACTCCTGAAATTTCGTTCCCTCCTCAACATTTCTTCACTTGGCGAAACTTGTAATGGATCTTATCTCCCAGTATGACACTCGCCTTGTTATATTCAGAAATTTGAGATGTAAGCTACGTTGAAATCCATGTTATATCGCTCTTATTTAGTACTTCGTCGTTCAAAATATGTGTGAGACAGCGCATTTAGAGTTTTTAACGAAATGCTTGGAAAACGTTGTAACGGAAAACAAAGAGGAAAATTCGATTTCATATTTTGGGAGTTCATTGCAGGCTAAGGAAAGGAACTACCAGTAAAACACTCTAGAAATGCAAACTGATCTCCGTAGTAGGTACTAAGGAGTATTCGTATTTGTGGGTATTCTGGCAACAAGTAAACCAGACGTGACAAAACTTCCTCTAAGTCGCGCGAGAGAAATGATATTACTTGGTAGTGTTACTGTACAAAAAAACCGTAAAGGGTCAGCATGCTGGAATAGGACCGTAAGAAGAAAAATGCTATAGGATAACCAAGCGAAGAGAACAAACTCAAGAGTGCTATATTTGTTGTGTGACGATTGCCAACGGCCTTACCCCAGTGGTCACACCGTTTGCCGTCAGATCACCGAAGTTAAGCGTTCTCGGGCAGGGCTAGCACTGGGATGGGTGACCATCCGGTCTTCCGAGCGCTGTTGGCAAGCGGGGTGCACTCAGCCCTTGTGAGGCAAACTGAGGAGCTACTTGACTGAAAAGTAGCGGCTCCGGTCTCGCAAACTGACGTGCGGCCGGGAGAGCGGTGTGCTGACCATACACGTCTTCGGATCGGGCACTGTCCTCTCACACATAGCTTCTTATTACGGCGGCAGGATCCTCCGTTTTGTGATGCTTGTGGTGTGCACATCTCTGTCCGGCACATTTCAACAGTCTGCATTTTATACCGTGATGCAAGGGCAGAAGCACGAGTTGATGACGATCTGCGTCGTGTTTTAGCTGACGATGAGGCGTATGTGTCTAGGGTTTTAAAGTTTTGTGATGTGTCTGGACTCTGGCGTAAACTTTTAGGCTGGAGGTTTTAGTGTATTGCAGAGTGGCTGACTCCTCGCCTTTTTCTTTGCGGTCAGCCAGCCACTTCCATCTGCTACATTGTTATAGGTCCCTCTACCACATTCTTCCTGTGATGTCCATGTTTTACTGCTGACGGCATGCTTCGTCCCACGCTTCGGCGTGGGTAGGCACATCTTTTTCAGAGCTTGTTACATGTGTTTTATGTTCTGTTTTATCTTACTGTTCTGAGTATTTTCTGGACACCCGTCTCACTACGTCACTGAGCGGGCGCTGAAGACCTTGCTGTCGTGCGCCCAAAAAAACCCTCTACTACTACTACCTCTCTAGAAAACCAAGTTTATAACAAATACTTGAGATGACGCCGCGCAGTACATTACCTTGTAGATGGCTTTTCTTTGTTTCCAATCTTATTTGAAGAGAACTACTAAGTTACTGAATCGACAAATATCTAAGTAAGATATGTCGTTCATACGGCCGGGAGAGCGGCGTGCTGACCACATGTCCATCCATATCCGCATCCAGCGACGCCTGTGGGCTGAGGATGACACGGCGGCCGGTCGGTACCGTTGGGCCTTCATGGCTGTTCGGGAGGAGTTTAGAGTTTATTTTCTTTTTTTTTTTCTTTTGGAGGCTTCAATGCGTAACATAGCAAGCACCTTTCTAGAAAATCAAGTTTATAGCAAATACTTGAGATGACGCCGCGCAGTACATTGCCTTGCAGATGTCATATCTTTATTTCTAATGTTATTCGAAGAGAACTACTAAATTCCTTAATCGACAAATATCAAAGTAAGAAATGTCGTTCATACGGTCTCGGAGCTGCTCGAAAGAAGACAGTTACAAAGACAGGGCGTTCTACATGCTGAGCACGAGAGGAAGGCGACAGAGAGCCGCGGCGCAGTGAACGAGCGGCCAGCCTGGGCAGGCCAGCCCACTAAGCCACTCGTGCGAGTCAGCGCGGGCCGCCCCGGGACCTGCACGCCGCCGGTCGCGGGCTGCGTCGGCCGAGCGGCTAAGCCGGAGCGGAACGGAGCACGCTCGGGCACTCCGTCTCGTTCTCCACTCTCACAGACACCAACCGGCCGCAGTGGACACTGATGTGAAGGAGTAAGGCCGGTCTGAGTCCTGCTGACGACAGCGAACGACTCAGTGCAAGAGCTAAGTCGACACGAGGGAGGTAACCACACTGTGCTCCCATTCCCGCGAATACACTCGTTACTTTCCGAACATCTGTCTCGGTTGGTAAACGCTCCTCGCTTTTGTATTTCCACAGTGGTTCCGACAGATTTATATGACAATCAATTATGTAATGTTTACTGTGTTTCACACGCATGGTATCTGATTTGAAAGCTATGGAATGGAGAAAGAAGGGAAAAAAGTAAACTTTTGCGTCTTGTCGATGTCGTATAAATGGGTTGGAAGAAAATGGAGTAGAGACCCAATACTGGTGGTTATGAAATGGAGAAACTGCTGGAAATCTAAATCAACCGGACAAGGATTTGAATTCAGTATGTTCAGAAAGCAGCTTCAGCATATTTACGTCTCCACTGAGTCAGTTGGTGTTTTCTCAGGAGCTATGAAACATGCAGTTCAAATATTGCCGAACAGTACATCGGTATTTCAATTATTCATTTATATTCGAAATTTCCCAGAGCTTCCGCATACGTCACCTTGACTTTTAAGGTCTTCATAGCTTGGTACGTGGCTAAACGTTCATGTTTAACTTATACGTACGGTGGCGATAGAGGCTTACGACTGTTATGTGATGAAGTGACAACTTCGCGAATACTAACATACATCGCTAAATAACAAGGGTTTACTTGTTATAAAAAATTTATTGGGGCGTTCTGGGTAAGGCCTAAATTTCAGAAACAAACTTAATACAACACACTGTATCAAGTAGCAACTCCACTTAAATTAATGTTATACGTTAGCGTTAAGGCCATGTTCACTTAAATGTGGCTGCCTTTAAATAAAAATTCGTACTATTGTTGCCCTATTAATATGGTTAATTTTAACCATATTAACTACATTAGACGCCACTACAGGAGACAAAATAAATGTGGTGCGATTCCCTGCAAGATGTGAAGCGTGGGATGTGACTCCAGCTTGGAGAGTTTCATGTCGATGCTGGTGCCTATTTATTAGAGCATCTTATCACAGAGTGTGAAGACATCTACTTCTGCGACCAACCCACAGTAGGTACAGTGGGTCCCAGGCGGAGGTGTGAGCTGTCCCTGAGGTGTGCAGCATCAACAAGTGCTGCCTACTTCGCAGCACTTGTTTCCGCTGCATCTCTATCTTTTTCTTGAAGACTTGAACAAAATCGGATCTATATATTAATGGAAGACTGCTTTTGTAGAGGTAGCAGACCTCTACATGATGCACTTGTACTAAAATTTTCAGTTTAAATTACACAACATATCTTCTAGTTAAAGTTACCCGTTTGGACGGACTGCCATTGTCAGATCAATAACTTAATCAGTACAACGTATTACACCAAACAGTACATCATCGTACGTAGTATAAGCGCATACTCTATTATGGCAGTCTGCAGAAACGCGTAATTAGGAGAAAAACTGTGCTACCTAGAATGCATGTTTAGTCTATGTCTATTTTTTTTTATTTGTTGGCACTTTGACCCGCTACGTAGGCACTACAAGAGGCCGTGTTAAGTATATTACAAATTTTTAATTGATTGTGCTGCTCAAAGTGTGTGGGACCCGTACGAAATAGAACTATCAGGCTATATTGAACAGATTCAAAGGAAGGGAGGTCGAATGGTGACAGGTTTGTTCAACCCATGGGAGAGTTCGAAGATACTGAAATAACTGAATTAGCAAACACCTGAAGATAGACCCAAACAATCTGGTGGCAGCGCAATTAGATTGAAGGTTTCTAGAACTAACACCAAATGATGAATCGAGGAATATATTAGAATCCTCCACGTATTGCTCCCTTAGGTATCGCGTAGACAAGATAAGACCAATTACAGCATTCACAGAGATATTTCAGCTACCGTCCTTCCCGCAATTGATACATGAGTGCAACGGGATAAAGCCGCAATAACTGGTGCAATGTGACGTTCCTTCTGCCATGCACTCCACATTGGTTTGCAGAGTATAGATGAGGATATGTAGAGTGACGGAAAAAAAGTCGGAACATCAAGAAGGAGTTGTGCGACAGAAACGAAAGTTGGCAGGCGTGTTTCTATAGCTGAAAGATAATGTCTAGTAAAATTTAGTGCCAGTCGCATAAGAGTGGCGCCACCATGAGGATGCAAATCAGGTTTGCTTTAAACAGACTCTTTAACTGTAGTGACCGTTAGTTGCCTTTGAGACTGGACGTAGTGAGTTGACATTAGTCAAGAATGCCTTTAAGGAGACAATGACGCGACTATCAGCACCTCACTGCGTTTGCACGAGGTCGTTTAATAGGGCAACGAGAAGCTGGATGTTCCTTCTGCAGAAAGGCTTGGCAGGAGTGTGGCCACTGTACGTGATGGCTGGCAGCGGTGGTCAGCGGAGATTGCGGTCGAAAGACGACTAAGAGGGAGCGAGGCCGCGTTCAGCGTACCGCATCCGTGACACAACCAACTGTTACACGTCGGTTGCTTGAAGGACAGCACCGAGCCTCACGCCACGTGGCGTACACTCCACTGACCCCAAACCACCAGCATTTTGCGACTACTGTGGTTGCAAGGGAGAGCCCTTCGGAGAGCGAGGTGGAGGTCTGTCGTGTTTTCTGATGAAAGCTGGTTCCGCCTCGGTCCCAGTGATGACCGTGTGGAGGAGGCAAGTTGAGGGTTTACACCCACACTGTCCGTGTGTAAGACACACTTGACATATACCTGGAGTTAATGACTCGCGTGCGACTTCGCGTGACAGCAGGAGCACTTTCGTGATTATCCCACGCAGCCTCACTGCTAAACTTTTGCGTCAGTCTGATGATTCGACCTGTTATGCTGCCATTCATTAACAACATTACATGGCGTATTCTCCATCAGGATAGACCTCGCCCACATACCGCTGTTGTAACCCAACATACTCTACATTGTCGACTCGTTACCTTGGCTTGCTCAATCAGTACATCTGTCTCCAAACGAGCACGTATGGGGCATCATCGGACGGCAACTGCACATCATCCACGGCCAGCATTAACCGTCCCTGTACTGACAGACCAAGTGCAACAGGCGTGGAACTTCATCCCACAAACTGACATCCGCCACCAGTACAACACAGATGTGTGGATGTGGTGTCACCGCCACACACCACACTTGCTAGGTGGTAGCCTTTAAATCGGCCGCGGTCCGTTAGTATACGTCGGACCCGCGTGTCTCCACTATCAGTGATTGCAGACCGAGCGCCGCCACACGGTAGGTCTAGTCTAGAGAGAGTTCCTAGCACTCGCCCCGACTTTGCTAGCGATGGTTCACTGCCTACATACGCTCTCATTTGCAGAGACGACAGTTTAGCATAGCCTTCAGCTACGTCATTTGCTACGACCTAGCAAGGCGCTATATTCAGTTACTATAATTACTTCAAGAATGTATTCTGAACAGATAATATTGTGAATCATGTACCGTCAAGAGCGACGTTCATCATTAATGGATTAAAGTTAAGTATGAAACTAATTACGTCAGCTTTCTGAATTCTAATTCCTTGTCATGTTCCAGACCTCACGTCACTATGTTTCTTCCCTCTTCACGCCAGCCTGCGTGAGCTAAAACGCGTGCATTTCGGCCTTCACTAGTAACACGGTGTTGGCTCTTCTGCTAAGACAAAAGTGGACGTTTGCATGCTTGCGTTCAACACCTGGCGGTTATCCCGGGGGTTAATGTACCAGTATTTCACATTTGCAATGGCTCACCTCGCGCTTAGATGTGATCTTGCGATGTTAATCGCACACGTATGTTACCTAGACAAATGTATTCCCGAAATATTGTTACTGTACATGGTGTGGCGATTTTTTTTTATTTTGCTCGAGTGTACATCTGGCATAGAGTCAGCAATACGAGTGCACAGCCTCCCTCCGCTTCACTCCCCCGCGCGGCCGCGGTCTCTTCGGCCCTGTGGCAGGAGGCAGGCAGCCAGAGCGGACGCCGTCCATCAGGGCCGCGGCTGATCGGGACGCGTCGTTTCGCCAGAGCGCCGGCGTCGTCACGACTCGCGTGACCCACATCGGCAGAGCGCCGGCTGCGCTTTTGTGTAACGACGCGCCGAGGCGGCCAGCCTTGATCCCGCGGTCCCCGGCTGTTCGCCCGCGGGCTGCGCCGCTCTGACTCAGCGACCGTGTGCAGAGCACGCCGCCAGCGCCCGTGTGCCGCGCCGGATTTCTACCACTGCACTTCCCGATAACACCCGACACCGCCCTCGCGAAAGTTCTCTGCCGCAGACCAGGAAGCCGACTCGTGCGCCGGCCGCGCGTAACAGAACACCCGCGGACTGCGTCTGTCTGGGACTCCTGTGGATGGTTCGGTGTGGACGTGCCGGTCCAGGAAGCATCACCCTCCATAGATTTACGCACATAGAAAACTTTCTATATCGAGTCTTGCTACCGGGACGAAATATACCCCGCAGTGAGATTGCGCCAACAGCTACATACACATTCACGTTCGACAAATCGGGAGCGTCTATAAAGCTGCCGGAAATTGTCGGCAAAACCATCTGTCCGAACTAACAGAATCGCTTTGTGGTATCCTCAAGAATATTTATTTCAAACGACTAGTTTCGGTGCAACACTTAGTCCATCTTCAGTTCCACTGTAAACCGACAGCGTATTTTCATTCCTTGTCACATGTACCGTTGAACCCATATAATACTGGTTGTCGTCGACTGCATACATCAGGAGTGTATAGTCTACAACGTGTTGTCAGCACTGTGACACTGCTGACCACGCGTTGTATGATATACACTGCTGATGTACGCAGTTGGCGACAACCAGTATTATATGGGTTCAACGGTACATGTGACAAGGAATGAAAGTGCTCTTTCCGTTTATAGTGGACCTGAAGATGGACTAAGTGTTGCACCGAAACTAGGCGTTTGAAAGTAATTTCTACGATTGCACGGCTATGTTGGTTCATGTTCTTTATTTAAGCGAATCGTGGCCGTTGTCTGTATGTAGTAAAACTTTATATCTGCATCTATCTCTACATCATTACTCTGTAATTCACACTTCAGTGTTTGGCAGAGGGTTCAGACAACCCCTTTGAGAGTGTATCTCTACGGTTTCACTCTACAACAGCAACCAGGAAAAGTGAACATCTGTATCTTTCTGAGCAAGCTCTGATTTCTGTTATTTTATCACAACAGACTTTACACTCTATGTGGCTGGAAGTGAACAAAATATTTTGCCATTCGGAAGAGAAAGCAGGTCATTTCGTGAAAAGAAAAACGCCTTTCTTCTAATGTTTGCCACCCCGACTTCCTTACCAAACCTCTGGCACTCGTTTCCCTATTTCGTGATTTTGTGGAAGGGTAGCTTAGCGATTCGCCAAGCATGGACGTCTTTCATTGAATCGATGTAGATGTCATTGTCATCCCAGGCACACCTGACGTTGGAATACATATTTACGTTGGACTACACACGGAGGAAAAGAAATCCACTGTTGGTACTGTTGCACTATTGATGGAAAAATGCTAGATACAGAATGTACTGTAAAATATTAAGGACTAACTATCCAGAGTGATATGAAGTTGAATGACCACATAAAACAGATTCATAGGAACAATTTTGAGAGAATGTAACTCATCCACTAAAGAAGTGGCTTATAAGGCGCTTGTTCGACCGATTCTTGAGTATTGTACATAAGCCTGAGACGTTACCAGACAGAACTGAGGGAAGAGAGAGAAAAGATCCAACAGCGAGTGACATGTTTCCTCGTGGGATCGTTTAGTCGGCGAGAGAGTGTTGTAGACATGTTCAACAAAGTCCGTTCGCAGACGCTACAAGAGAGGCGTTTGTGTGTCACAGACAGGTTTACTGGTGAAAGCTCGAGACAGTACCATCCTGGAAGAGTACACAACATGTTGCTTCCTCCCAAAAATGAGCACTATGAGAAAATTCGAGAAATGGGAGATAATACAGAGGCTCACGCACTGTCATTCCTTCCACGCGCTATTCGCGAGCGGAACTGGGAAAGGGGGATCAGTTAGTGTTACGAGAAGTATCCTCCGTCACACACCGGTAGGTAGCTTGTGGAGTACTGATGTGTATTCAGAAATACCTGTTGAAGGGCCTCCTGACGTGAAGCAGTGGCTCTGCAGTGTGACCTTGACGCTTGCCTTTACCTACTCCAGATCGAACTGTCACCCTCATAACTACTGACTGTAGCTCACGTCTCTGTCAAATCACCTCTTAGAAATTCACATCAGTTCATTTGAGCTGAACAAATCGGCAACAAGTCTTCACCGTACGCAAAACTGTAGTGGCAGCCCAGCAACGTACTTACTAATCTCAAATTCCTCAGAGAAAGATGATGATTTTGCGCCAGCGTCCGTTGTACTTGCTCGGTGTTGTCCGTCTCTGAGCTTGTTGAGTGAAGATGTGTAAGTAGCGCTTTACCAACAGTTTCATTTCTTTCTCACGGCTTCTGCTTCCCTCCAGCGGAGCATGCGTCTCTGTTATCGTTCCCTGTAACAAAAGTCAGTATTTGCGCATTTCTGCACTGTACAACCAATCTGTACACTCTTTATGGTCGACCGGTCGCAGCAGACAAACCTACTTCAGTTTAGTGTGTTCCGCGGTAAAGTGGCGCTTCTCGGCACGACTGTCTATGTGCATGTCGTCCCCTCCATTATACGCTGATCCCCTCCGTATCACAATGTATTGACGTCAAAGACCAACAACCGCAAGAATATTCCAAAGTCCTGGGAGTATGTAAACTATCGAAAATAGTTTCAGTTCTGAAGCACAGGATGGAGTCAATCCAGTGAACACTAAATAAACTTCACCGTTGGAACGGCTGTTACCATCCAGCGCCATTTGTACATTAAGTCATTCCCTTCTACGTTTCGTTCGAGTAACGAAAGAAAGTTCTTATTGAACCGGCTGGTTATAGCTCTGGTAGCTTGACTATGAATTTCTTCTACATCTTTCTTTCGCACTACCTCGGTAAAGCCCAGATGCCCTAACATCGAGAATAGACCGCAGTGGTATCTCACTCTCGATCGTTTCAACACACATTTTACTTTCATCTACAACATCGCACCAAATAAGAAACCTTCCATTCCGACTTCATCTTACTTCTTATCCGTAGGTTTAGGAATTTAATTCGGGAGTATGAATACAGGGGAATACCACCAATCCCATACTCAATTGTTATTGAGCTTTCTTCTCATAGTAACATACGTTACCTTACGTTTATCGCCTCGTTAACAAGCTTCCATCGACTACAGGAAGCAAATTTTTTATCTAAATCGCTCTCAGTTTGATAGAGTGATTGTTTGGAGACTCAAAAATTAATTTTTTTCTATCAGAAGCAAATAAATACTTTCTATTTGGAAAAACTTTATTTGGGGGCGATAACAACAAAGAAAAATAAATAGCATAATTGTTCATTGCTGGAGACATCTATCCGTCTCGTGGTTAGCATCTGCATTTATACCAGAGACGAGACAGGAAATAATTAGATTTCAAACGTTCTGTTGTGCCATTTCCAAAAAAGTTCCGTTCCGTCTGGCGTTGGAGACTTCATCCAAATGCAAGATTAGATAAAAAAACCATTTGATCCTGCTGTTCAAAGAAAGGTTTTGACAAACAGCACGTTACGATGTAATAGCGGTATGATTCGTGGGATCTTAAGGACTAACTAGTGTTTGTAATAACTTTCGTGCATATGCTCCTAGACTGGTGCGTAACGTAATTTATCGTGGTGACGATTCTCATCCGTTACGTCTCGTTCTCCGTTACGTCTCGTTCTATCAAGAGTGCAACATGGCAGTTACGCGAATTCAGCGTTCATTCTTCCTCGAGATCACGTTGCATTTGCATTTATACTATAGACGAGAAATGTTGTGCGTCTCTAGAAGTTACTGAAGGCCAACTGCTCAGCACTGAAAGTTTGGAAGATGAAAGTTCTTTGCTGCTGTCATGTGGTCCCAGGACTCGAAAGGACAAAGTTCGTGCCCTTGCTCGCAAAGAGTGGAGAAATAGTCGAGGCCGTAATTGTCGGAATGACACCTGAACTGATACAGGTGTCAAATGTATAACACTGGCCGAAGGACTGCCTTATCGAGGATCGGTTTCCTTCTCTTGTCCCTCTGAACACGCCGGCGCAGCGGCGCGGACGTTATGCGCATCAACTCCACAAAAGCTGCCCTTGGCAGGTGGAGTACGAGTCCAGGGTCACCTTCTAGACTACCGATGACTCGCTCCTTCCTGTGAGCCTTTGAAAACCGTTTAGTTATCGGAGTTCACAAAAGAACTACAAATCTGAAATTATAGCCAACGAAATTGTTATTTTCCATCTCCAGATGCAGCCCAATTCGACGAAGTCAATGAACAATTGTAAAAATATATGATACATCTATGTTTCTGAGCAGCAACTCATTGAGGGGGCTCCGTTGATGCAGTCTGACTGTCGCCACACATAGCAATTAGGCCAGATTTCTTATTACGTACTTATTCGCGAAATTTGATAGGCCTAGATGAAGCGAAATGGAAGATCTCTGACGTTCGGTAAGGGTAGATTGTAGCGTATCGGATACTGCCAGCGGCTTGCAACAATGCCGCTGTGCTGTAGGTGTTTACAGCAGATACCGTTCAACGTGTAGGACAGATGTAATCGACAGCAAGAAATGCCTACATCTCGCGCTACCTACTTTCTCTCTTTAAACTTCGAATGGCTGTATTTTTAGTATTCACTAGTATTCCCACTCTCTCTCTCTCTCTCTCTCTCTCTCTCTCTCTCTCTCTCTCTAAGGACATCACACAAATCCATGCCCGAGGCAGGATTCGAACCTGCGACCATAGCGGTCGCGCGGTTCCAGACTGAAGCGCGTAGAACCGCTCGCCCACTGCGGCCGGCTCTCTCTCTCTCTCTTTCTGTCTCTCCCCGGTAAAACAATACATACATTTTTGCTTTAAATAGGATTATTCGTAACTGAACAAGAGCAGGGCGACTAAAATGAAGCTAGCTTTATTCTGCAACGGAGAATGTTGTGATTGAACTTTTCTGAGAGATTTATAAAGATTGGGAATGGGAACCAGAGCATAACACTTCGAAGAAAATTGTTGAGGTTCAGTTACACTCTGGAATACAGTATGAAACTGTGCTATACATCGTCCATTAACTACTCTGTCAAATGTGTAGCATTCGCAAGATCTTTTTAGCTGTCAGAGCATACAATGCGTTTTTGTGAGGGGAAATGAGGCACAAAAAGGAAACTACACAATCAGTTTGTAGTACATTCAGTGTAGTCCGCTAAGCTTCTAGTAACTAATAAAGTTGCCCTTTCTGAAGTAGTTGCTAGTCGGAAAGAGGGTTTAGCACAGAACGGCTCTTACTCCGATAAATGCAAAATTTCTCTCAACTCTGATCTTTGATGTTTTACTGTCAAATCCAACGTCTCATGTGAATATTGAGGTAGAGAAGGCGAATGGCTCGAGTGTTTTGGATCCGCACCAGGTCGGATTAAAGGAAGACATCGAAGCAGTTCAGAGGCGGGCCGCTAGATTTGTTACCGGTGGGTTCGAACAACACGCAAGTGTTATGGGGATGCTTCGGGGACTCAAATGGGAATCTCTGGAGAGAAGGCGACGTTCTTTTCGAGGAACACTACTGAGAAGATTTAGATAATCTACATTTGCAGCTGACTGCAAAACGATCGTACAGCCGCCAACATATATTTCGCGTGACGACCACGAAGGTGAAATACGAAAAATTTGGGCTGATACGGAGGGATATATACAGTCGTTTTTCTCTCGCTCTGTCTGTGAGTGGAACGGAAAAAGGACCGACTAGTAGGTGTACAAGGTGCCCTCCACCACGCACCGTACGATGGCTTGCGGTGTACGTGTGTAGATGTAGACGTAGATGTTTCATGTGCAGTAGGCCGATGGTTCTTCAAAGAAATTGGCAAAATATTCCTCGTCCCTTTTATCGCCCCCCCCCAATAGAGTATTTTCTCCAGCAAAACAAAAATAAATACATTTTTGTTCCTCTCAGGCCATAAATTACGTCTCCGACCGATAGAGATCTCTTAATAACGCACATATTTTCTGTCCGATGAATGATGTACAATGCTATTGGAAGGACGAGGTCAGTTTTCTTCTATTGCGCCGAAAGTTCATAGGTTATTTCCCATGCAGATTGCACTCGTGGCTCAGCAGCCGATAACGCTGTCCGAGGGGGTTATTTAGTAATTCTAATCATGACGCATGTGTTGAATTACAGCCAATCAAGATAGCGGCGCAGCACGGCGTGCACGTGACGAACGGGTCGGTAGGCGGATGTGCGCATGCGCGCGCGTGCCTTACCGCGCTATTACCGGCGCCGTGACTGGCTGGGGCCGTGCGTTTGCCGTCGCGTCTCCGGACGAGGGAGGACCACATAAAACTGGCGACCGTGGCAGGAGCTCGGCGTGCCTGGCCTCGTTCTGTCCGCGAACAGAGCTGCACAGAAAGCGGCTGCAGGGACGCGTTTCAGCTGCTTCGATATACGGATGAACAACGTCACGGGAACAATCTAAAGTCTGCTGTTGGTATCTTTGTCAGTAGCATGATTGGTGACAGATAAAAAAAGTCGCTCAAGGAGGTTGCTACTGTGAAGATTCCAGCAGTATGACCGACAAACTGAGTAGGAAACCAATTAAGTAATGGCAGCTCATAATACCGGGTGATCAAAAAGTCAGTATAAATTTGAAAACTTCATAAACCACGGAATAATGTAGATAGAGAGGTAACAATTGACACATATGCTTGCAATGACATGGGGTTTTATTAGAACAAAAAAAAAGTATTTATAGACGCGTGAAAGATCTCTTGCGCGCGTCGTTTGGTGATGATCGTGTGCTCAGCCGCCACTTTCGTAATGCTTGGCCTCCCAGGCCCCCGATCTCGGTCCGTGCGATTATTGGCTTTGGGGTTACCTGAAGTCGCAAGTGTATCGTGATCGACCGACATCTCTACTGATGCTGAAAGACAACATCCGACGCCAATGCCTCACCATAACTCCGGACAATGCTCTTCACAACATTATTCCTCGACTAGAGTTATTGTTGAGGAATGATGGTGGACACATTGAGCATTTCCTGTAAAGAACATCATCTTTACTTTGTCTTACTTTGTTATGCTAATTATTTCTATTCTGATCAGATTAAGCGCCATCCGTCGGACATTTTTTGAACGTTTGTATTTTTTTGGTTCTAATAAAACACCACGTCATTCCAAGCATGTGTGTCAATTTGTACCTCTCTATCTACATTATTTCGTGATTTATTCAGTTTTCAAATTTATACTGACTTTTTGATCACCCGGTATTTTAGACTGTATGAGTAATGTGCATATAATATTCAATCTCCACAGAAAGAAAGCAGCAAACCAAAACAAGAACAAATTTGGAAAATAAACTGAAGTTCACTAAGAAAAAAAAAACAAAGGAAAGTCTTTAATGGTTGTAATTACATTGTGATTCTTTACGAGACTGTAGAGTACTAGGAGACTCAGTTGAGTGGAATGGTTGGCGCCTTGAAAACTTTTTGCAAGACAGACATCAATAAAGATCACACAACGATGATGGTATGTAGTCGAAATAAATCAGGTAATGATAAGCGAATCTGAGTAACAAAGAAGACGTTAAAATTGGTAGACGATATTTGCTGTTTGTGCCGAAAACTAAATGAGAAATTCAGACAATTACAGAACACAATCTTTAGATGAACTGAGTACTGTTCACTGTAACCACCACATATGAAGATCAGTTTCTTCTCTTTTTTTTCCAGTGCAAGAGTTATTCTGTATACGGATCAAAACTCTACTCTGGTGAGCAAGGTTTTTGCAAATCATGACGAGAATAATGTTCTGCGTGAAATGACACTTAGCTGGTAGACCATTTCAATCTCCTAGACCCTAAGCTTTCTTAACTCACCATCATCCCAACTCTGCCAAAATTTGAATTCAGCATTCTATTGTTCTGTAATTAGTTTTAAGGCTTTCCAAAAGATGGACCACAAGAAGTATTAACACCGTTAACTAATCACTGTTTACGCTACACTTTCTTTACAGCGACAGTTAACGGCTGCTCGACTCTGCCTCTGGCTCGACCCGCAATGCAAGTCGCGCAGTGTTCGACATGAGAGGCAAATTGCCGCCTTCTGCTGTCAGAACGGCGTGCCACCCGTTAATTGCAGCTGCTGGCCTTCGGAAAACTTGAAATAATAATTGCAAGTTTTATAACGTAGCTTGTCATTGAAAGACTTAATCTGAGTTATGACAATGTCCTTTATTATCGAACTCGCAAAAAATTCATTAAACATATTCGAGAAATAAATGCAGATTTTTTTTACCTTGCCTAACCAACAACTTAGACAGTTACTAATAGAAGTACGATTATTTTTGGACGAAAGTGTGGGTGCAGTCGTGCTTTGCATACCGTCAAGGTCAGCACGAATTCATTAAGATGTTATTTGCGAAGATGGTTCGCTATGTACTTAGAGCGTCGGATACAGGGAACTCAAACGTCTTTCGTGATGGCTCTGAGCACTATGGGACTTAACGTCTGAGGTCATCAGTCCCCTAGAACATAGAACTACTTAAACCTAACTAACCTAAGGACATCACACACACCCATGCCCGAGGCAGGATTCGACCGTAGCGGTCGCGCGGTTCCAGACTGTAGCGCCTAGAACCGCTCGGCCACTCTTTCTTGATGTTTTTGCTTAATAAACTGTGCAGAATATCTAGCTAGCACTTAAGCTCTCACATTGTGCAACAGGTTACACAGAGCACTTGGGAAATTGTTTCTTCTTTGTCTGTACACTTTAAAGCTTGAAATTATTGTTACGTTCTCTACAAAAATTTTCTCGGGTGTGATTAACAATTGCTAATGTTAGAAATCAAGTACATCTGCAAGTTGAAACAGAATGCAACTCTTCTCATACATGTGGTTCGTAATAAAGGAAACGAGAAACATTCTCTCCAGTCAGACGAGAAACATATTCGTAGCTTATTAAATCCGCCACTAAAGAACATGACATTATCCAAAGAGCACAGTTTAATACTTGTGCTGCCTTTTCGCTTGTCATGAAGATCAATTTGTACGCACGTTCCAAGCAACAGACGCTACACAGTTCTGTACGACTACAAATGGAAAGTGATTCGTCATCAGAAGTAAGTAATGCTGCCTTGAAAATCATTTGTGCGTGGCAGCCTTCGAGGATACGTTTGTACATACAGTTACTCAATGTAGTGATGAAATTTTGTAGCCAATTTCGAAATAGGGAACGGTTATCCTGTTCGCAAAAGAGAGCAAAATATTTTTCAGTGGCATTCGTTTCTTCCGCATTCAAGCGGCACCTTCTGCCATGTTGATTACAAAAATAAAAATGAGGTTTAATCTATAGCAAGATGTTTCAATAACTTTGAAGTCAATTGCGGTTAAAGTCCACTTAAAAAGGCATATCCTGTAGGCGTGCGATATGGCTACTTCTAGACAGCACTGATTTCTTGATGGCTTTACAACCGAGTCTCTGCTGTTAACTGTGTCCGCTGTTGCGTTCCAGCCAGGCGTTTATGCTGCTAAATATATTCACCAAACAAAGAGCTGGCAATCATTGACTTAAAGAAACTCATTGAAGATGAGATACTGAGAAGTTTTATAGTTTTTACTGAAAGATACTTTCATTCGTTAAATTATTCAACAGTTGTATTAGCATCAAGACGAAGAAGAAATATTCATAGTTCTTTAAAGTTTCTCCCTTCGCCGGTAATTGCGATTTGTGTACAAAACACTAATGTTATCTGAAGGGAAACATCCGAGGATTCTTATTAGTGACCCCATTTACATGCAAGACGATTTTCTCTTTTTCTTCGAAGTAAATTGGCTACCACTGCAAACGATGCAATGTCGCCAGGCTAAGAGGGACTGCATTACGATTTCAGGTGCATACGTATATTTAACCAACACAGTTATTATTACTGTCCTGGTAGTGTGTAAAAAATAGCGACGTTATAGGAATGATGTCGCAATAGTACTGAAGCTAATTGACAATTTTTCAGCTTTACAAGCAGTATTGTATAATATTTTGTTAGTTCTCTATAACAGAGAAATGTAATATATTAAAAATGTTGCATAATGCAAAGTGCAATTTTTCATCAGTGACGGCAACAAAAATCTTCGTTGAACGAAGATGATGCACTGAAGCTCACGTAATTGTCAAAAAGACACGCACTGATTGAAAATGGGGCTGTAGCTCCTAAATGGATAGCACTTAATTAGAGAAATAAAATTCTGGGTCTGAAGACATAATATTTAAGTGTATCTTATCTTGCTGTTTACTTTTACTTATGATACAACCTTAGAACCAACTGACAAGGAGGATCAGACCTTCCAAATCATTACAGAACCTCCAACGTGCACAACTAGAAGCAGTCAGTTGCTTGCTTTCCCCGGTGTAAACGTGTCTTGAGGATGTAAAAATATACCGCATAATATATGTTTCCACTGGTCGATAGTTCAGATTTTATACCACTTTCATAACTGAAGCCTCTTCTTTGCGTTCACGGGGCGTAGAAAGGTCTTAGTAATAACTGCTCTGTCATGACTTTTGTTCGCGCAGTTCGCATCGGAATTCTTTCGTTGACTTTGTGTTATATCGAAGTACATCAAACTCGGTACTCACTTTCGACTTAGCCGACTGTTTATCAGAGTTACCATTCCTCTTTAGGTTCTCCCTGTATCTACCAATAAGTTTAGTTTATCTCATGTTGTAATGTTTAGCAGGCGACGGTGAATTCGTTAACTGAAGGTGCACGTAATAGACTTGTTACCATTTACATGGTTGCATCAACTAAGCTGTCATAATCGATTTAATTCAAACGAATTCGTGGGATGAGTACGTCACATCATATATTTTCTACAGCTTCAGTTTAACATAAAAATCTATTGTAAATGATAAATCGTTTGTTCTGTCAAAACAACTTTTCTCCGAGAGG
This sequence comes from Schistocerca nitens, assembly GCF_023898315.1. Taxonomy (NCBI): domain Eukaryota; kingdom Metazoa; phylum Arthropoda; class Insecta; order Orthoptera; family Acrididae; genus Schistocerca; species Schistocerca nitens. Next base: position 5,438,957 of record NC_064615.1, on the reverse strand, counting down.
GTTTTTTTTCATTTTTTTTTCTTTTTTTCAGACTGTCAGTTTTTCTCCTTCTAAGCGTCAATGAATTTAATGACGTTAGCAGCAAACCACGGCGTTTGCCCGCGTCTCGTTTTCCGCGATCGAGTTCCGTTTGGTTGGTTGCTTCTTTGTTCGTTGGTGCTTCAAGGCGCAAAACCGACAGGTTCAGAAGCGTTCAAATTGGGACTCCATGGTTCTGGAAGTTAGTTAACATATATGAGCCTAAGCTAGTGGTTCCCTCCCCCCCCCCCCCCCCTTCTGAGATCTTCACACTTGTCTGCAATTAGCGACATTTGTTTCACCCATACCCTGCACCCCTACTTCAAATTCAACGAAAGTGAAAGAAGTGCACTATACCTAGGTCTGTTGTTTGAAAATCACTTGCCTCTTGGTCTCCATGCTCCTAAAATGGCAGAAATTGTGAGACTTCAGTCTGCCAATCCCGCGTCTGACCACTGCCAATAACAACATTAATACAATGTAGGCCTCTCATCACTGTTGTAGCCATTACGACACCTACCGTTGTGTTCTGTTGTCAGTTAGTTCGTTTGTTCTTGCGTAACGCATAATGAAGTAATTTCTGTTCCACTGAGGGAACTACCTACGACTAGGGGAATGCATTTTCGTGAGATATTTAAGCATGCGTGATATATATGTCTCACCTTTACTGTTATACTAGCATGGTGCAATGTACTTGTGTAGTGGGTTAGACTATATGAGGAAGATGTCCACATCTGTGTTTCACCAGGTGTAACCTACACTACATTGTATCACCCATTAATTCTAGTTTAAAACAAATATATTGAGAACTTATGTAATCCGTATTATGGTCTTAAGAAATGCTGATAATCGTAATAATTTGCGAAAAATTATTTAGCTTCGTGACAATTAAACCTTCTTGTATTTTCCCTCAAAATTAAATTTTATCCCTTAGGGAGTAATAACCCCGCACTGTTCTAAACGGTGCTAGTAGGAGGGTATAAGCTATAACGAATAGTGACACTGAACTTGGAACGTTAATTAAAAGACAACAATCACAGCGGAAAGGTAAAATGAACAATTACCTCTTTTTTAATAAACCGATCGGTAATAATTTCTAGGTTCTGTAACCTATGCTGTATCTGCTGAAATCTCGCGTCTTGAAATGAGAAGGATTAAAAAACTGACAGTGATTTAGAGAGTGCCGCACAGTCAGTGATTCGATACACTGACTGCAAAGTGGTGCAGGATCGCCGGTTAACAGATGACGAAGGCTGGAAAGACGTTGCTCTTGTTGTGGTATTCAGTCCGAAGACTACTTTGACGCTACTCTCTTTCCTGTGCATCTCCAAAGAACCACTACAACCTAACAACCTACTTACCGTATTCATCTCTTGGCCTCCCTCTACGATTTTTACCTCTCCCCTCCCTTCCCCCCGCACACACACATACGCTTTCCTCCATTAGTTAACTGGTGATACCTTCATGTCTCCGAATGTGTCCTATCAATCTATTCCTTCTTTTAGTCAAGTTGTGCCACATGTTTCTTGCCTCCCCAATTCTACTCAGTATCTCTTCATTAGTTACGCAATCTACTCATCTAATCTTCAGCAATCTTCTGTGACATCACATTTCAAAAGCTTCTGTTCTCTTCTTTTCTGAACTGTTTACCGTCCATGATTCACTATCACATATGGCTACGCTTCTGACAAATACCTTCAGAAAAAGACTTCCTAACACTTAAATCTATATTCACTGGTAACGAATTTCTCTCCCTACGACACGTTTATCTTACCATTGCCAGTCCACAGTTTATTTTTAGCCATCACCAGCAGAACTCACATCTTATACTACTTTTAGTGTCTCGTTTCGTAATCTACTTCTCTCAGTATCACCTGATTTAAGTTGTCGACATTCCATTATCCTTGTTTTGCTTTTCTTGATGTTCATCTTGTATCCTCCTTTGAAGACACTGTCCATTCCGTTGAACTGCTACTCCAAATCCTTTGCTGTCTCTTACAGAATTGCCAGCCGCTGTGGCCGAGCGGTTCTAGGCGCTTCAGTCCGGAGTCGCGCGCCTACTACGGTCGCAGGTTCGAATCCTGCCTCGGGCATGGATGTGTGTGATGTCCGTAGGGTAGTTAGGTTTATTTAGTTCTAAGTCTAGGGGACTGATGACCTCAGATGTTAAGTCCCATAGTGCTCAGAGCCATTTGAACCATTTTTCGTTCAGAATTACACAAACCTCATTACAGAAACCTCAAAGCTTTTATATACACTCCTGGAAATTGAAATAAGAACACCGTGAATTCATTGTCCCAGGAAGGGGAAACTTTATTGACACATTCCTGGGGTCAGATACATCACATGATCACACTGACAGAACCACAGGCACATAGACACAGGCAACAGAGCATGCACAATGTCGGCACTAGTACAGTGTATATCCACCTTTCGCAGCAATGCAGGCTGCTATTCTCCCATGGAGACGATCGTAGAGATGCTGGATGTAGTCCTGTGGAACAGCTTGCCACGCCATTTCCACCTGGCGCCTCAGTTGGACCAGCGTTCGTGCTGGACGTGCAGACCGCGTGAGACGACGCTTCATCCAGTCCCAAACATGCTCAATGGGGGACAGATCCGGAGATCTTGCTGGCCAGGGTAGTTGACTTACACCTTCTAGAGCACGTTGGGTGGCACGGGATACATGCGGATGTGCATTGTCCTGTTGGAACAGCAAGTTCCCTTGCCGGTCTAGGAATGGTAGAACGATGGGTTCGATGACGGTTTGGATGTACCGTTCACTATTCAGTGTCCCCTCGACGATCACCAGTGGTGTACGGCCAGTGTAGGAGATCGCTCCCCACACCATGATGCCCGGTGTTGGCCCTGTGTGCCTCGGTCGTATGCAGTCCTGACTGTGGCGCTCACCTGCACGGCGCCAAACACGCATGCGACCATCATTGGCACCAAGGCAGAAGCGACTCTCATCGCTGAAGACGACACGTCTCCATTCGTCCCTCCATTCACGCCTGTCGCGACACCACTGGAGGTGAGCGGAAGACGGCCTAACGGTGTGCGGGACCGTAGCCCAGCTTCATGGAGACGGTTGCGAATGGTCCTCGCCGATACCCCAGGAGCAACAGTGTCCCTAATTTGCTGGGAAGTGGCGGTGCGGTCCCCTACGGCACTGCGTAGGATCGTACGGTCTTGGCGTGCATCCGTGCGTCGCTGCGGTCCGGTCCCAGGTCGACGGGCACGTGCACCTTCCGCCGACCACTGGCGACAACATCGATGTACTGTGGAGACCTCACGCCCCACTTGTTGAGCAATTCGGCGGTACGTCCACCCGGCCTCCCGCGTGCCCACTATACGGCCTCGCTCAAAGTCCGTCAACTGCACATACGGTTCACGTCCACGCTGTCGCGGCATGCTACCATTGTTACAGACTGCGATGGAGCTCCGTATGCCACGGCAAACTGGCCGACACTGACGGCGGCGGTGCACAAATGCTGCGCAGCTAGCGCCATTCGACGGCCAACACCGCGGTTCCTGGTGTGTCCGCTGTGCCGTGCGTGTGATCATTGCTTGTACAGCCCTCTCGCAGTGTCCGGAGCAAGTATGGTGGGTCTGACACACCGGTGTCAATGTGTTCTTTTTTCCATTTCCAGGAGTGTATCTTCTTTATGAACTTTAATTCATACTCCAAGTTTTTCTTTGGTTTCCTTCACTGCTTACACGACGTACAGACTATATCGGGGATAGACTACAACCATGTCTCACTCGCTTCTCATCCACTGCTTCCCTGTCATGTCCTGTACTCTTGTAACTGGAATCTAGTTTCTGTACAAATTTTAAATAGGCTTTCGCTTCCTGCTACCTACAGAATTTCGAAGAGAGTATTCCAGGCAACATTGTCAGCAGCGTTCCCTGAGTCCACAAATGCTATAAACGTGGGTTTGCCATCAATTAATGTATCTTCTAAGATAAGTCGTAGGGCCAGTATTGCATCACGTGTTCCAACATTTCTCCGAAATCCAAACTGCTCGTCCCCGAGGGCGGCTTCTACCAGTTTTCCACTCTTCTGAGTAAACGTAGTTGTCACCAAAAACCTCGAAGTTTTCTTAACTGATATATTTCAATTTTTACACGATACTCTAATGAACATTCGGACAGATATACGTTATATGTTTTTAAATTGTACTTAAATATTTAGTGCACATAGAGGAAATATTGTTCCAAAAATCTCAAAAAGAAATGGCCGATTTACGTCAAATTTTTACACGTTGTTCTAGAAATCGTTTAGAACAATGTAAATATAATTGTAAAACTTTGTTAGCAAAAATATCGGTACATGCTTGGCTGATATACCTCAAACTTTTAAAGATACTCTATCAGACTTTCGATCTATATATATTTAAAGAACTGTGTACAGGTTTTGTGTTAAAAGCGACTGCGAGAAAGAAAATGCTGTGTCGTAAAAATGTACGGTTTTATATCTTTAGCCGCAGCGAGTTTTAACTATGATACCGAGGCGTTTAAGCCGTTAGATAAACTGTTTCTCCGATATACATTTCTTCTCATTATTCACATTTTTAAGCATAAATTGTGTGTACAGCAATCTGATGTTAAGCTTTCTTCTTCGCAGGAAACTTGTATTTCTGGCTTGCCGGCGTATGAAAAGAATATCACAACAGAATCTGAACTTGCAATAACAATAAACGAGGCTTAAGGTCAGAGAGGAGGGAGAGGGGGGGGGAGAGAGAAGATGGAGAAGGGGTGGGAGGAAATGTACACAGAGAGGAGAAATGGGGAATGGACAGACAGAGGGTGCAGGAGAAGATGGTTGGGGGGGTGGAGAGGATCGACTAGGAGAGGGAAGGGGGAGAGGCAAAAAGAGTGGGAGAAGGTGATGGACAGAGAGGGAGAGGGGGGAGATTGTATGTCCGATTCCCATACATACTAGAAGAGGGTGCTTTCTCTTTTCTTTCTTTTCCATGTAACCAGACTGAGCTAGACAGCAATGCGTGGCCGGGTACACCTAGTTATTGTATAAACAATTAAAAGCTCCCATACTTCAGTTTTGTCAACAAGTGAAATTTTAAAAAAGAGCGACCGATTTACCTTCCATCTCCTCCCTCTAGATGATACGCCACACCCTCGTAACTGTGTGTGAGGAGTGGAACGACTGCGGCCGCGGCGGGCTCTGGTTCCCCGCGGCCCGCGGCTGCGGCTGCGGCGGAAGCTGCCGGTCGCCTCAGCGGCAGCCGTCAGCCGTCAGCCGGCGGCCGGCGGCCGAGTTGCGCAAGGCCGCGCCGCGCCGCGCCGGCCGCCGTAAAACTTAACGACCGCGGGCGCCGCGCTCCAAAAACAATGGCGTGGCGCGCCCCACAGGAGCAAAAAAACTTACTATCCGACACGGCAGCCCTCGGCGAGCGATCGGAAACGCCTCGGCCCGTTCGGGGCACCGAAAATACCCGCCGTCCCAGTCGGGCCAGCTATATCTGGGGCTGCGACCGCCGACCATTACCTACACCCAGCGCGACGGAGAAACCTCGCCACGTGTCGCTAGAGGGACCCGCCCCGTCTGATTTACCGGTGAACACACCCCGATCAGTAGAGGATTCTGCTCCCATCACCGCTATACAAACGTGATTTACCCTCTGAAAATAGCCGCGCCACCGCTGGCTTGCCGGATAGTCTGTACACAGAGGCGGCCTTAGCATATCCATCCCTGTGGTGCGGGGAAGCGTGGATTCCAGGAATGGGGGGGGGGGGGTATAGGGGTGGAGGGGGGGGGTTCGTGGAGTCATGTCATCCCCTTTCCAAATAACAGTATGCTGAAAACGTTAATATTTTTTTACAAATTAAGTTCCAAGTTTAGTAACTTTTGAAAAATATGGTAAACGAAAACATACGTCTCGAAAATGTCAAGACGTTCTGAAAAACTGACCAGCTGCGAGCAGGACTCACGCTCTGTAGGTTCTCCACAAAATATAAAATCCATCCCGGAAATTGAATATCGCGACGATTGTTATCCATCATCGATATTGATACTGCCACCAAGATATCGATCCCAGGAATTGCAAGACTTTCGAGAATGTTTTGATTTTTAGCTGGAAGACGGATAGCAAACGACAAAAGATTTTTTTTTTCGTGTGATATAATTAGAAATGATAACTTTCTGATTTTTTTCCATTTACTTATACTTTGAAGCCTGACTTGTTACGAATTTCTTGATTCTAGGTCAACGGGAAGTACGCTATGGTTCTTACTGAATGAATTTGCGAGTATCAGAACGTTTAACAAAAAATTCCGTATCTTTGGACTGCATTGACTTGGAGGGTTCCGCGTTTTACACAGCCAGGGGAAAATAGACATAGACATAAATTTCAACTTGATACGTGTGTACGTTCCTGAGAAAACGGGGACAGACATTGTCGGATAATAGATGCCAACATTTTTTTTTCTTCCCATATTTCGGATTTTTCCATTTACTTTTACTGCGAAAGCTTTCTGCTTGCCCAGTTTCATGATTTCAGGTCAGTGGAAAGTACCCTACAGGGTTTGATGAATGAGTTTGCAAGCATCAAAATATGTGACATAAATGGCCGTTTCTTTTGACTGAGTTGACTTCGAGACTTAAGATATTTTACACAGCCAAGGCACCGTAGACCTTAGTATGTGACATAATTTTCGACCTCATACCTCTACCCGTTCCTGAGAAAAACGTTTTTTTTAACAGTCGGACAGACAGACAGACGGACGTGACCCTATAAACGTTCCGTCTCTATCGACTGAGGTACGGAACCCTAAAGACACACAGTTTTAGTTCAAAGCAGAACACATTTAAGTTGCTTTCCACTCCGAGGCCTGACCGGCTGCAGAAAACGTCACAGCCAGGAAATTGGCTGCTGCGAGGAACGAACACGACATGATTCGTAAGACCACAGGGACCAGTAGACTGGAGGAAGTAGACCAAGGCGAGACAGAAGGGTGAAAGACGCTGCACCAGGAGAAAAGAAATTAGAAGAAATATTCATTTTTGATTGAAGGCGCAAATGACTGAAAGATATAGCATTCACACCATGTACACTCTCACATCTTCATACTATGCACATCTGTGTTCTGGTCCTCCAGTGGGACCACATGACAGTCGGTTTTTTTGTATTTGTTTCTATTTAAGGTGGCAGGGGTAAAATACAGGGAGCGAAAGGCTATTTACAACTTGTACAGAAACCAGATGGCAGTTATAAGAATCGAGGGTCATGAAAGGGAAGCAGTGGTTGGGAAGGGAGTAAGACAGGGTTCTAGCCTCTCCCCGATGTTATTCAATCTGTATATTGAGCAAGCAGTAAAGGAAGCAAAAGAAAAATTCGGAGTAGGTATTAAAATCCATGGAGAAGAAATTAAAACTTTGAGGTTCGCCGATGACATTGTAATTCTGTCAGAGACAGCAAAGGACTTGGAAGAGCAGTTGAACGGAATGGATGGTGTCTTGAAGGGAGGATATAAGATGAACATCAACAAAAGCAAAACGAGGATAATCGAATGTAGTCGAATTAAGTCGGGTGATGTTGAGGGTATTAGATTAGGAAATGAGACAAAGTAGTAAAGGAGTTTTGCTATTTGGGGAGCAAAATAACTGACGATGATCGACGTAGAGATGATATAAAATGTAGACTGGGAATGGCAAGGAAAGCGTTTCTGAAGAAGAGAAATTTGTTAACATCGAGTATAGATTTAAGTGTCAGGAAGTCGTTTCTGAAAGTATTTGTATGGAGTGTAGCAATGTATGGAAGTGAAACATGGACGATAACTAGTGTGGACAAGAAGAGAATAGAAGCTTTCGAAATGTGGTGCTACAGAAGAATGCTGAAGATTAGATGGGTAGATCACATAACTAATGAGGAGGTACTGAATAGGATTGGGGAGAAGAGAAGTTTGTGGCACAACTTGACGAGAAGAAGAGACCGTTTGGTAGGACATGTTCTGAGGCATCAAGGGATCACCAATTTAGTATTGGAGGGCAGCGTGGAGGGTAAAAATCGTAGGGGGAGACCAAGAGATGAATACACTAAGCAGATTCAGAAGGATGTAGGTTGCAGTAGGTACTGGGAGATGAAGAAGCTTGCACAGGATAGAGTAGCATGGAGAGCTGCATCAAACCAGTCTCAGGACTGAAGACCACAACAACAACAACTATTTATGCCCCCCCAAATCCAGAACGCACATATCAGCCTATCAAAACAGTTCTATGCAACTCTCAAACATCGGTGAGGAAATTGCCTTGAAATTTTTAGATACTCTTTAATATCCCAAATAAAGGTTGCTATTCTAATGAGTGTATACTGGAATGTAGGGGCCCAGGGTTTGAGTCCCAGCCGATGCATATTTTTAAACAAACGTGCATGTTCTACGAGCGTTGCCGTGAACATTAAAAGGCATAAATACGGAAAAAAATCGGTAACATTCGAGACTAGTGATCGCTGATTCGAGTCTCGTTCCAGTCATTTTTTCCTTGTATTTTTTCTCATTCACTCCGAATACCAACCTCATTCAAATGCGAAATTCATGAAATATATGCTGATTAACAATTTCTAGTTGTCCATTTTATGGAAAATGCGCGTCTCCTTATATCTAATTATCTATCTTACACAAAAATCCAGTTTTCATTGCACATATAAATTCTTAATTAGCAATCTTATTATAAAAGATTTTTAAAAACCTTACAAATTCATTTTTTCATGTTTCATGGAAACGCTCGTAGAGTATGTGCCATTGATTAAAAATTTGCCGTGGCCAGGGATCGAGCCCCGACCACCGAAGGTAGGCGCTCTACCACACAGCTACGCAACCTACAAAAAAACGACAATTTTTTAGGATATTATACACGCTCTGTACACTTCAAAGTCGATTTCCTCGAGAATTTTCGAGAGTTGCATCTAACTGCTTGGGCGATTGACACTTGAGTTCTGAATTTCACGTTCCATAAATACATAAAAAAATACTCTTACTAATATTCGTGAGTGCATCGTACTTGAATTCCACACCGTGTAAGTTATCAAACATTGTTGTGAAACATTGTTGCTGTTGTAGATCTGCACGATACAACCCCGTTCAGCCTCGTGATGCCACTCCCTGTTCACCTGGCCGCCTCGTCTGCCTGCCTGTCTCTTCCTCCCCGTGCCTCTGTCCATCTCCTCCCCTTTCCTCCCTCTTTCCATTTCCCCGTCCCCTCAGTATGTCCCTCTCCTTCTTCTATCTGTCCCTATGCTCCTTCTCCCTCGCTGTCTGTGCGTCTCCTCGTGCTGCCTTCTCTCTCCACGTTATCACACTCACCCCAGCAGGAGGCTTGTGGTTCTTGCCCTACAGTATTTCTTTCCAGATTGTAACCAATATGTGTACCAAATTTGATTGTGCACGTGTTAAGCTGTATGTCTAGCGAATTTCGCGTTGCAGCCCCATTTTCACAAAGCTTAATGTTTATGACGTTGTATCTCCAGAACTACGTGCTGTGAAGTGACATAATTTTGCAGGCACAGTCATTAGCATACGAGTATGTATCTACTGTCTGCCAAATGAACTGTGAATACAGTTCATAGTATCATGTAAATAAGTAATAAATTAAGAAGTTCATTCACGATGGGGCAGTTCCTTAGGCATTTCAGTGTTTATGACGTCATAGCTCTTGAACTAAGTCCCGTACAATGATGTAATTTTCCTGGTACATTCAGTGGTACATGTGAAAACCTATCTGCAAAATTTGTCACGAATGCTGATATTAGTACAAATATAATAAATTAAAACGTCATGCTTCATCTGGCGGTTTTACTGCATGAATAGGAAATTGTAATATGCCACAAACGTTTTTCCCTTTCATCTTTTTCAGGAGGTCGTCGGCTAGAAAAAGTTTCGTAAACCTTTGAAATTATGTGTAAAGTTTGTTGTAAGTCTAGAAGTGCTCTCATTCTGAAATACTAGCCAGCTAGAGTACGGAACTTCTCGCCTCATGGGCTACACTACCCACCCCAGGCCTTTGATAGAATGGTGGTCTTACCCCAGAGAAACAAATGGTACGCCTATATGTACAAAGTTTGGTTGAAATCGGTCCAGTGGTTTAGGTCGAGATGTGCAACGTACACACACACACACACACGTACATCCATTTTTATAATTTCAGTGGGCTGGGTCGATTAGAAAGAACGGTTTAACATGTCAAATATGATGAGAGCAGTGTTTATCCCGTAACAACAAAAAAAAAACAATTATTACTAGCAGAGCTAAATGACGTGTGATGCCTCAAACAAAACAAGTGCAGGCGATTCTGCCTCGTCGTCCCCAGTTTTCTGCGCCCCTGCCTTATTCAAGGGAATTGGCGGTGTTTCCTTCTGAATAAACATGAGCGAGTTGTTGGATGCCTCCAACCCGTCCGTTGTAAACGAGACTATAAACCGTTGCAGCAACGTTGAAAAAGTAGCCGAAATTGCAGGATAAGGAGACAATAAGGTATCCCTCGAAACACAGTGGAATAAATCTCACTGCACAACGTAACTCAGGCGCCCTAATTGCTCACGCGTGCACAGCCACTGTGAGATACGTCGGATTCCTTACCGAGCTCTTATCTGTGTGTTCCAGGTAAGTGAGCTGCCGCAGTCGCCGAAGAGTTGTCTCTCCAGCTGAGCGTGAAAGATATTCGCGGGACCTGCCGAATGAACGGCGGGGCCCGGCGGACAAAAAGAGGAGAGAAAAAAAGGAAGAGGCAGCAGAAATAAAGGAAGGAGCGCGCGATCTGGGATACCAATCGCGCAGCAGGTAAGTACAATAGAAACGTAATGAAGTGCGGGCGGCGAGTCAACACCAATTACTCGGCAGGTTTCTTTCTCTTTATCTGGCGCGTCCTTGTAGGGGGAGAAGAGCGCGTCGCTTTTGTTAGGGCTCGCAGCCACAGCCGGCATCGGCGATGATATCTGGCCGGCCGGCCGGGGAATGCCGGCAGCGACTGCGGCCAGCCGGAACTCGAATAAAGCACCTGCCGAGTGCGATGGCGGCATCCACTCTCCCTGTAGCTGTAGCTGTAGCTGCAGCGCGCTCCCAGTCCAGTCCAGCTGCCGGGTCCACTCGGGGAATACAGCGCGCGCGCAGCGCACCGTCTTCGATTCGAGGTAGACCCACTGACGACGGGAGGCTAGTGAAAAATGAAACCTCCACACCAATGAAGATAGCGGCGTTGTTGTTGCTGCCGTAGTCGTGGTCTTGAGTCACAAGACTACTTTGATGCAGGTTTTCACGCCAGTCTGGTGTACATAATTCCCCCCGCCCCCATGCCATTACTAAACTGGCGATTCCTTCACGCCTCAGGTTGTGTCCAACCAACTCGTAACACATCGTCTTACGAGGGTAGCGATTCTTCTGGAGAACCTGGAATTCTCAGGAAATTACATTTTACTGGAAAAATCAGAGAAATCTCAGGGAATTGTGCGTTTCATACCTAGCACTGAAAATGAATGTTATTGAATTTCATAAATCACAAATTTTAAAATGTTTAAATATCTCACAGTATTTGTGACTGTAGGCTTTCCCGGCCAGAAGATGGGTAGTATGACACTTCCCGAAACGATCCGAGATATCAACGCTACCACCCGGCTGGAGACCCGAGAAACCTTCATCAATCTGACAGTGTTAATTATATGAATAATATTCCACACAAATTATTGATGTTTAGCTGAGAGGAAAGATACAGTGGTATGTTGCCCCCCCGCACTCACCATTAAATTATCAGGAGCTTCTTGACACCGTCTTCCTCTTCATACTTGGAATTCTCAGGGAAGTCATTAAGGAATCTGATATCGGGTGACAAATCTGGGACCCTTTGGTGAAGAACAAACTGCTGATCTATCCATAATTTACATATCAATTTTATTTCTGTGCGCCTAAAAATTCAACCGCGAATTGATCTGGATGGTTACAGAAAGGAAAGAATCTTTATAGTAATAATTCCCTACTTACAGAGAATCCGAAATCTGTAAGGATGTTTCTGCTCTCGTCATTTTGAGAACAATAATAAATTGTTCAGTACGGCGGCACTCGTTAAAAAGATTCAAGTTTAAAAGGAGCGTCTCCTTGCTCTTGAGTCGCACACGAATACAAAAAAGCCCGTCGTCCCAGCAGCCGAGCCTGCGAAGGTTTAGGAAACCTGTGGTGCAAAAAGGAAGCAGCTGTGGTATCGACGTTCGCTACCACATTTCTTAGGGGTTGCAGTCATCCACCTCTGTCCGTACCGGTATCGCTGGACCCGCGAGTCGAGACTAGCGCCGCTCCGCGGCTTGCAACAAGACTCTAGAGGGCGCTCGGCCACTCCTGTCGGGACGTCAAGTAGGAAGGTAGTATAGCCTTCAGCTGATAGCAAGCAACCCCTAACAAGGCGCTTAGTTAAAGTATGGCCTCTATAGCTCTCTGTTTGTAATTATATTCCTCCTGACTATGAAGACTCCTGTACCTCATTTCGAGGAAGATGTGCTCAGACACCAATCTGAACGTCCCGAGGTAAATGTTCTGCCTTTTTTTCCGAGCAACCTCGGCCAGTACTACAAGCAGTGTTCCGACAAAGCGCCGATCAGTTCCCTGTGTCCAATACTGACTTCGCTATTGACGGTACAATAATATCAGCGCAAATGATTGTAGTTCATTTCACTACGACTCCATATAACATCGCTTGCTTGTATTTTTCACCCCAGCGTTACAGCAATAATTATACGATTTTATCGTGAACGTCCCTGTCGTGGTGAGAGCATATTCAAGGCACACCACGTGGTGGCAGCATATTCAAAGAATACCACGTTGACAGCCAGAGAGCATGTTTTCATTTCGGGCGTTAGCAATGAAATACTGCAATACAGTTCCGAGCCACGGTGTGAGTCGATAAAAGACACCTGAAGTATTCATCAGCAACGCAAAGAAGCCTGGAAGTTCAGACCTACACACGACAGCGTCAGATTCTATTTCATCTTGCCTACAGTCTCAAAATTTGCTGTATGCCGCTCTCTTGACGATGCCTACACAGCTGGCCTTGAAAGAAGTTTAGAACCGGAACACGGAAGGCGAACACGCCCCGGCAACAAAGTGCTGAAGCCGCTTTTCCACCGTGGCTGGCATTTTTTCTTGGGAACTTGACCTCCACATGTTTGCTCACCTTGAGTTGCTGGCAGTAATTCTCGCAACACGCACGCAATTCGCACGGAAAGTGCTGCCAGTTGCATAGCTTGTTTCAAGCGAATGTGGTGTTAAAGATATTCGCAATCACCTGCCTCAGTGCCATTTGCGAATGTCCCTAATTTTGCTGTGCACGTTCTGACGGCTATCAAAAACCACGCTTAATGAACGTTTGAAACGCCTACCGTTTCGACGTATATAAACAAGCAAACATAACACACCGCTAGAGCAAATACCAAATGACATCTCCAGTCATAAATCTGTCTCGTTCATATTTGACTCTGGCACAACTACTGAACTGCTGATCAATAGCTGGGCTGAGCTAGGAATGACAGTTAACACAAAGAGGTTGACGGGACAGGCCGTTGTCACGTTCATTATCATACTAAACTGTATTTATCCTCCGAGCATAATTCCTCCATACATTCTGATCAAACCTAGCCGTCACATGTTAGTGGACATTAATATGAGGTGTGTCCATCCTTCACTTTTATGACAGCTTGGGCTACGCTGGGGACGATTTCAGTGAGGTGTCTCAGTGTTTGTAGAGGAATGACAGCCCATTCTTCCTCAAGGGCCGAAACCAGAGAAGATTTTGACGCTGGCGTCTGGAGCGAAGTCAATGTCATCACTCATCCCAGAGGTGTTCCATTGGGTTGAGGTCGATACTGTGGGCAGGCTACCTCATTCTAGGACTGTTGTTGTCCACAGACCTTTGCCCCATAGATGCTGCTTTATTTCAGGGTGTATTGTCTAGCTGATACAGCCATCGCCTTCGAACAGTTTGTTCACTAAGTACACAATGCTGTAAGATGTGCTCGTGTTCCACGAATTTAGTGTCTTCTTAATCGCAAAGAGCGAACCACACCCTATCTACGAGAGACACCACACTTCATTGCTGGAGGTAAGGTCCACCAGGCATTCGCCAAATCCGAACACTTCCATCGGTTTTTTCACAGGGCGTACAGGATTCATCGCCCAAAATTATTGGTCCCCATTTATGCAGTGTCCATCGACCTTGCCCTTGATACCACGTCAGACACTGACAGCAGAAATATGTGGCTTGTGAACAGACGACACCAGTCATTATAACTCCATAGCTAGCTGGTTGCTCTGTGGAGCTCAATAGTGAATCTTTCCGCTCATTTCAAGCAGTTTTTACAACAACCGTTCGCAATATGCGACGTCCGTTGTCCACCAGTCAGAGGCCTGGCTGGTCTTTTTCCAGATGCGGTCGTTCCTTTTGCGTTTCCACTTCACGATCACATCGGCAGCAATCGACTTGGGCAGCTTTCGAAGGGTTCAAATGCCTCTGATGGATTTGTTGTTCAGTGACACCCAGTGCTCCACGTTCAAAGTCACTAAGCTCTCCTGACGGAACTGTTTTGTTCTTTATGCTTCTCTGCTGACAACACAATACCTCCCCCCCCCCCCCCCCCCTGGCTCTTTTTATACTGGCGGATGCGTCTGTCGTGACATCTAGTGGTCCAGTTCCGCATTGCGTAGGCGCCTCAGGATACTTTGGATGATGTAGTTAAATACTAACAGTATCTGTAGAACTGAACCTATTCCACAGTGTTTGCTCAAGCAACCACGGAAGTGTACATCTGAAGCACTGGACTCCGAGAAAAAGACATCAGAATCCGGAGAAGGAGACACTGGAGCACTGGAAATGTGTTGCTGTGGAACAATGGTAACAAGTAACTCGACAGAATGCGAAGAGTACGAAGTCGTAAAAATAATAGGCGATGAAAAACGTGCAGGAATGCCCTTACTAGAAGAACGGAGATTAATGGGAATCTGCTTCGGCATCCAGGAATCCTAGACGAGTGCTAGAGGATAGAAACAGCTGAGGTAGACAAAGACTGAAATATATAAAACCTGACGATTCGTTGACGCTTCCATATCTGTCCTGTCAACCGATCCCTTCTTTGTATTAAGTCATGACTGAAATTTCACTCCCCAGTTCGATTCGGCACCTGTCCATTAATTATACGGGTATGATCAACCCATTTGTTTTACAGCACTGTTCTGTAGCGCATTTCAAAAGCTTTGTTTCTTGTCTAATATGTTTATCGTACATGGCTGAACTCCAGAGAAATACCTTCAGAAAAGACTTCCTAATGCTTAGATTTATATGTTATGTAATTTCTCTTTTTCATAAACCCTTTTGTTGCCATTGCTGGTCTGCATTTTATATCCTCGCTACTTCGGCCATAGTTATTTTTCTGCCCAGACAGTAGAAGCCTCCACCCCTCAGCATAACCTGGTCGACAATATTCCATTACCCTTGTTTTACTTTTGTTAACGTTAACCGTTTAAGCTCTTTTCAAGACACTCTCAATTCCAATCAAGCGTAAAATTTGTAGAATGCAACTAAAACTTTTATTTATTTGCAAATGTATAAAATTTCGTAGCTACATGGAATACGGACAGCACGGATAGCGGAAGTGGTTAAGGCGACCGCCCGCGATTGGCGGGAAATCCGGGTTCGAGTCTCGGTCTGCCACGAATATTTATCTGTCGTTTCTCTGCCCAAATAGCAAAACCCATCTACTGGTTTTAGTCTCTCATCTCCTAGCCTACACCCCTCAGCATCGCCTGATCGACAACATTCCTTCCTAAAACAACTGATATCAAGGAATTCAAAGTCAGTGAATTAGTTTTCGTTTATTTCGTACAACTGTGGATCGTCAACAGTTTCTGCTCTTTCCCACAGCAGTGTAAAAAAAAGAAAAAAGAAAAAAAATCCCATATACAGTGAACGAAAAACGGAGTTAAGGGCCCAGAGCATCCCGCCAAAATGTGAAGAAGCCTTAAACTTTTCTAAATTTTTAACATTACCCACTTCCCTCCATTTGTAAGTACCAATAAAATTATTATTGTTTAGTTCGTGTTTGCAGAGCAACGTACGTGTGGTTCAGTGGTAAAGTGACAGTGTATCCAAACGTCATGTGTTCGATCCCTGGAAGTCCTGGTGCTTTTGTCACTAATTCTCTGACATCGTTTGTTGACGTGAAAAATGATCCGGTGCACCGTGGTTTAATGAGAACTTTACCTCAAAGAGATGTAGGGTGAACCCGGAATAGACGGCTATACGGAAGAGACGGCCGACGTCTGTGGTTCTTCCACGATTCGCTATACAGCGCTGCCAAGGTGAGTAATTGTTGCTGCTCCGGATGACTCTTTATTTCAACTATAAATAAGTAATTTCCATGATCTTAGCTTACGCTGTACCATGAAATTTTTTAGTACATTATAACATTTCGATTTAAACATACCTTAGGCTGTCAGTAGTGACAGAAACTTTAGTTTTAGAGCTGTCTAGGTCTAACTGCATACCGGTACGTAGGTTTCGTTTGAGTTTTGAGTCGACTGCGTTTGAGAAGCGCTACGGCCGTCTCTCCCTGTTGATCGGCAGAGACGGCCATACCATCATAGGGATGGATGCTCATTCCACAAACGTGTTGTCTGTTTAATTTTGAGGACATTGTTATTTTTTTACAAATCCCAAATAAGTACATTCGAAAGGCCGGCCGTTCTACGTGATCATGGAAAGAACAACGCTTTAAAAATGCTATTGATAAAGTAAATAGGGAGTTTAATACTCCCAGATAAACTCTTGAGAGAAAATTAAAGCCCGGATATCATTCCAAATATCCATTTGGTCCCAGTTCTTGTGTGGATTCAACTAATGGGCCTATAACGCAAATTTGATAAAGAAAAAGGAAAAGCCGGTTATGTCTGGTTACTACTGTTCTTATCTAGGGGTCCAGATATAAGTGTGCGAAAATCTGAAGCCGAGCGGTCTAAGGCGCTGCAGTCATGGACTGTGCGGCTAGTCCCGGCGGAGGTTCGAGTCCTCCCTCGGCCATGGGTGTGTGTGTTTGTCCTTAGGATAATTTAGGTTAAGTAGTGTGTAAGCTTAGGGAATGATAACCTTAGCAGTTAAGTCCCATAAGATTTAACACACATTTGAACATTTTGAAAATCTGAAGGCGTATCTTTGGCCAGAGTCCAGGGGATGAATCGTGATGAAGTCAAGGAATATTTCAACCTACTTTTAACCCTAATGAAAGGAAATGGTTTGCTCAATAAACCGGGAAGTTTGTTTAATATTGATGAGACATACCTTCTGTTAAGTAGCCGACCAGGTGCTGTTGTAGCTGAAAAGGGGTTAAAAATAGTTTCTGTGACTACTTCGTCAGAGAAAGGAGACACTATGGCAGTACTTGCATGCTGCAACGATGAAGGGATGTTTCTTCCTCCTTACGTTCTCGTAACGGAGTTAACAAAACACGGATTCTCGAACAGGTAAGGGATCATTTTGTACCCCGCAAACCCCTTGGAACAGTAACGCTGATTTTGGATCGCCATACTTCACACTCTAGCTCGGCACTGATGTTAGAATTTGCCGAGATGATTTGTATCATTTTTATGTGCCTCCGCAGCCGTACTGCCAGTTATCTGCAACCGCTGGACCTCTCGTCATATCTTTAAAGCTTAATTTTTCACTGCCGTTGAAAACTAGCAAAGGAATCACTCATATCGAAAGATAGGAAGATTGCAATTTGGCGAGCCACTAAAAGGTTGTTGGGGAAAAGGTGCGACACTAGAGATTCAAAGGAACAGGAATCTACCCGTTTAATCCCTATGCAGTTCCGGGTTACACTTTTAGAAGTGATGCAGATAAACGTACAGGAAATCAAAACATGAACGTATCTGGCCAAACAGTCCACGAATGCACCTCGTCAGCCTTGCCACATTCCCTGACTAGAGCAGATAATCGTCGAGTTATCAAGCCAGAATTCCACTAAGAGAGCTCTTTTACCCGAGCTGCAATCCGCTACTAGACCCACCGACTCTACTTCAGCAGAAAAATGTGGCCAAAAATCCCCTGAAAGAAGAGCAACGTCACCTCTACCAGGACCCCCTACAAGAGCAGACGAGAGCCCTATCTGGCCTGTGATTTCAAACGAAACGGATCAAGTCACCCTCACAAAAATTTTGAACAATATTTCACCTTTGCCCGCTAGGTCCGAACGTAAAATAAACACACTTGGCCCAGAAAAATTAAAGTTACGAACTTGAAATCAAAGGGAGACATTAAAAAGTTAAAATTCAAACTTGACGCAAAGGAAAAAAGTAGTCCTATTGGGGGAAAAAAACAAGTGAAGAAGGCTCGAATCAGGAAGGTTAAAGATACTTCAGACATTTCAGACTCGTCAGATGAAGTTCACTGCAAGGAAGAGACAAGTGACAAACTTCTTGTAGAAGAGGGCGAGTGTGGTGGTTGCGGTAAAGACTACTCAAAAACCGATAAAACCTGCGAGTGGATTCAGTGTGTCAGGTGTAATCCTTGGTTATACTAATCTTGCATATCATATGTTAATGTGTGTCATCGATGTGGTAATACGATTTGAAGAAAAAAAAGTAAACATTACTTTTCATAAATCAGGCTTAGTTCTAGATTCAAGTAACTGCGCAAGTGAGACGATTTCTCTTTATTTTTGTATAAAACTAGTATGTTCCAACGAGTTAATAAAAGTTTAAAAAACTTAACAATTATAAAATGCTTTTTACAAATGCGGTTCCGTTGAAGATATAATTTGCCTACAATTAATATCTATATAAAATATTTCTACACCAAGAGATTCAATAAAAGATGTCTAAAGTGTTAAAAGTTATTTTATAATTTTCTCTTTGATTTTAAAATATTTCGTCTGATGGGCATGTATCCGTTACATGTCTGGCGATCTAACCCTGATACTCAGGGAAGACGACCCAGTGTAACATATTTTTCATAATTTTTAGCTTGTATGAGACCTGGCATATCTTTGTAAACGACGTCGGCTTTTATTGAAAAGGCAATTTGTAGAAAGTTTCAGGTTGTTCTTGTCTACTAGGTTATGAAGCAGGCTTTAAAAAAAAAACCATGGCGTCTATCCTGGGTTTACGCTGTATGAGTGTGTCATTCGATATCTCACAAAAAACCCTCAGTCATGGTCAGCTACTGCTCGCCTCCAAGGATGCGATTTTCGGCAGCACAGGTTGCCCGTCACGGCTGGGATTCCCCACTGGGTGCGCCTGTTCGCTATCGACAGCGCTCGTCGCCGCGACGCAGGTATCGATACTGCTCGCTTGTCTGCTGCTTCTATCGGCGCTCCGATCGGCAAATCGATTTCCGCGCGGTCCAACACGGACGGCCCCCCGCTCGGTTAGCAGCGGACGCCTGTGGCCATTACCGTGGCGGCCGGGCAGAACTCTCGCAGCAGCCGCACTCCGCTCTGGCCTGTGTTTTGCGGCCATTACAAGGAGATGGTTTCCGGCAGCCGCGCCACCGCAGACATGATTGTCCACGTGGGAAGGAGACAGCGCCATTTGCATACCAATCTACATATCCTGCCTCCTCCGAAGGAAAGACGGGAGTCAGCAACCAGCTCACGAATTTAACCTTCTTTTTTATGTGAGAGTTCTTCTTAGAAGCAGTATTCGTTTCTCAGCGCTTATCGTCCCCAATATCATTTCCCGTCTTTGTTGGTATTACAAAGTAGTATATGTAGCTATGAACCCTAATAAACGTCTCTCAGGCGCATTAAGTTTGTGTACGACGGTTTTTCACATCGCTTTTTGTACATGCTTTGCGTACCAGCAGTACCCCACAAAACATGCACTAAAACCGACGTACTTTTTTTTTAATTCCTTACGGTTCTCTTTTCACAGCGCAGCATGCTACGCTTATAACTCTTCAACGAAAGCGTTTAAGGGGATACGGAATCGGATTTTGGGTTAAAAAATCGAATTTTTTTTTATTGGCGTATTATATTCTGCCATGTTTCCTCTTTAAAATGACGTATCATACATAGCTCTACTACAATTATAACTATTTTATTTTTATATATTTGTGAGATCGGGTATTGCGCTTTAGTTATACACGTCTCTCGTGGCTGACCATGAACTTTTTGGCAGTACCTTTAAAGTGACATGAATTCAAATATCCCGGTTTCCAGCGACTATTTATACACTAGTTGCCCGAAAATGTTTCTCTCTGGTTTCCTCAAGTTACTCTTTGACTTTGTGGCGGGACTGTTTTGTAAACAGTGTGATATAAGAAAGTAGTTGTTGTTGAGTTATTTCGTATTTAGTGCTTCATTTTTCGCAGTGAAAATGCCTAGAGCTAAAGCAAAAGTATTTAAAAAGCGTGTGAACTGGCAAAAGAAAAGAAATAATGATTCATTAGCAAAGCAAAGCAGTTCATCATCATCACTGTTGGAAAATGTGAATCCACTTATTACTGATTTGCCGAACGAACTTACACCAAATGAAAACAGTGCTTCTCATAAAAAACTAAGAGATTTGGAAGAGAAATATAATTTACTTGATAGAGGGAATGAAGTTTTTGAACTCATTGATACGAATATATTGTGTGAAGCTCTTGAAAACAGTTTGTGCTGCAAAAAATGTCATGGAAACGTTTCTCTGAAAGTAGAATCCCATGTTGGCCTGGCTGCCCAGTTTAATTTAATATGCAGTGTTTGTAAATACAGCTGTAAGTTTCCAAGTTCGGTTTCAGTAACTGTAAATAATGGATACAAGAAAACTGAACTTTATAGTGTAAATATTAGGTTAGTTTATGGATTGCGAGCAATTGGTAAGGGCAAAGCAGCTGGTGATATGCTATGTGGTGTTCTAAATCTTCCAAGTGCACCTTCAAAGTTTGAAGCTTACAATTATGTACTAGGATCTGCAGTTGAAGATGTAGCACAGAAGTCAATGCAGGTTGCTGTGGAAGAAGCAGTGGAAGAAAATGACGGCAGTCGTGACCTCACAGTGGCGTTTGATGGCACGTGGCAGAAAAGGGGCCACACCTCCAACAATGGTGTTGTAACAGCAACTAGTGTTGATACTGGCAAGGTTATTGATGTTGCAATAATGTCTAAATACTGTAAGTGCACAGGCAGGCTGAAAAATGAACACAGTGATGACTGTATTGCTAATTATTATGGTAGTAGTGGTGGCATGGAGGTTGCTGGGGTGAAGAAAATTTTTCATCGCTCTTCACAGTGGTATAATGTTCGCTATGTCAAATATCTGGGAGATGGTGACTCTAAAGCATTCAAAGAAGTTTTGGAAAGCAAACCATATGGGAACAGTGTAAATATAAGCAAACTTGAATGTATAGGACATGTGCAGAAGAGAATGGGTGCCAGGCTGAGAAGGTTAAAATCAGTTATGAAAGGGAAAAAACTAGATGATGGGAAAACCTTGGATGGCAGAGGAAGATTGACTGATTCCATAATAGACCACATTCAGAACTGCTATGGCCTTGCAATCAGGCAAAATACAGGCAATCTTGAAGAAATGAGGAGAGCTATATGGGCTTTATATTTCCACACCGCATCCACGGATGAGCATCCACAACATGGTTTGTGCCCCAAAGGTGAAAACAGCTGGTGTAAATACAATAGGGGACTAACAACAGGAGAGAAATACATTCACCACCACAGTCTACCATCAGCCATCACGGCAGAAATAAAGCCCATTTTCAGAGATCTGGCTGACAGAAGTCTTCTGATGAAATGTCTTCACGGAAAAACGCAGAACCCCAACGAGTGCTTGAATAGTGTGATATGGCATCGTCTCCCAAAAACAGTGTTTGTCGGAATTAATACACTACATTTTGGTGTGTATGATGCTGTGGCAACCTTCAATCTTGGAAATATAACTAAATGCCAGGTCCTTCAAAAGTTGGGTATGTGTGTTGGTTCCCGTACGGTACGTGCTATGTTCTTTTTAGATCAGCACAGACTAAGGCATGCTGATAATATAATCAAGACATTAGTGAAAAAAGCAAGACAGGTGCAGAGGGGTGCCAAAAGAAGACTTGAAGATGATTATGAAGACTGTGAAGGGGGTATTAGCTACGGATCAGGAATGTTTTAATCTTCTTTCTCCGTTTCCCGTAAGTTTACTTTTTACTTCATCTAGGAACATTATCTCAGGTACTGGTCAACCTAGAAGTCTGAAATTTTTATGACGTAGTGACATAGGTCCCTATTACATACTGAAACAACGATTTTTTAATTACTTTATTTACAAAAGACTTAGGGGTGATAGTCTAGTAAAAAGCGATGGAAAAAATTTACTTAAAAATAAATGTACAATATCTCTGTAAGAAAATACTTTGACAATAAACTGTTGTTTCAGTATTGTTGTAACATATGAATGCACATACAGTAAAATTTTTACCTCTCTGTCTCCAGTAGTTTGTGAGAAAATGTTCCCTATAGTAGGCATATATTAACATTGCGGGGATAGGTGATTCCGTATCCCCTTAAGTATGCGGGATAACAGTAACCAGTCAAGCACACAGGAAAAAAGAAAGTTGAATCATTGTTAATTATTGGCTCTAAAGTGCGCTACTATCCTCGCGTTTCCGCAAAGTGTTATTCGTACTCCAAAATTCGAGACCGTCCACCTCGATAGCTGCGGTGTCAGTGCGGTAACCGGCCGGAGTGGCCGAGCGGTTCTAGGCGCTACAGTCTGGAACCGCGCGACCGCTACGGTCGCAGGTTCGAATCCTGTCTCGGGCATGGATGTTTGTGATGTCCTTAGGTTAGTTAGGTTTAAGTAGTTCTAACTTCTAGGGGACTGATGACCTCAGTAGTTAAGTCCCATAGTGCTCAGAGATTTGAACCATTTTTTGTCAGTGCGGTAGATTGTTAAGTGAACGGACCCTGGTTCGATTCCCAGACGGATTGGAGATTTCCTTCGCTCGGGGACTGAGTGTTGTGTTGCCCTTACATTTGTATCAACATCACTGACTGGAAAATCGCCTCAAACACACTGGCGTATCGTGTTTCTGCTTCCGAAAACCATTTTCTCTTCGCCAGCAACCAGGGCGAGACAAATCTCTTTTTTAAAAAAACCTGCTCACCCTTTCTAAAAACTTTCGAAGCCTACAAATTCCTTCCTTCCTTGGTGCTCTCACGTTGATACACAGTAAAAAGTAAGGCTTGTCTGTCCAGTAAGAGGTCTAATAATGTCTTAGACAACATTCTCCCTGTAGCTCGGGAAAGCACGGCTGCGGTACCTGAAATGGGGTTCCGTGTACTCCCGCATCCACTGTACTGTCCTGACTTGAGCCGTTTGACTTCTGCAGGCCTATCCCGAACCAGTTTTCTGGAGTCAATTGCAACGAGCACAGGACAGCTGTTTGCTGTTTTTGGAAGTCTGCGAAATGACGTCCGTGCGAAGGTTTCTTCATAGCCCCGAACCAGAAGCGGCCAATTCAGAATACGGTGGGTGTGGCAGCATCTGGAATCCAGTTTCAGCGATGGTACCCGCGTTTTTCCGACCTAGGCGTTGTCGTGTTGGAAGAGCGCATACTGCCCACACGCTGTGGATATCCGCAGTGTTTGCGCCGTCCTCGCACAGGAATCACGTCGTTCAGCGCTGTCCCTTAATGCTCACACGTCATGTTGTCCACTCACGTAATGAGAGCTGTTGATGTACTGGACAGAGATTACACTTCTAGTGATTCTGCTACCACGTACACTTAGACCAAAGTACTATTACTTGAAACTCTAAGGACGAGTCAAATAGTGCACCATAAATGATGGAGCAAAATAAAGTGTAAATCAACATGAAACATCTTTCGTGGTTTGTTTTGGAACGAACGACTAATTCGCGACGTTCATAAGGTAGGACTGAAGAAGTAATTGAGAGACATACTGCTACAATGTCCACTGCTAGTTTTAGTCCTGACTTAAGTGAAAGAAAGCTTAGATGGTCATCGATACAGTAAGGGGGATCTCTAGTCTTGAGATATTGTTAGGTAAATATAAGGAAAGAGTTCGCTAGAAAAAGTGCACGGCAGCTCACACGCTGTCCCTTCTTCCCTTCATGCGTGAATGGATGAGCGCTGTCTAATAATCGTATGAAATATTCTGTGTCAGCTCCAGCGAAGATCCATGTTGTGTTTATATGTAAATGTAAAAGTACGGAGAAGGAACTATTGATCGCTTCTCTAACGGCGCGATGTTGAACCCGAATTGTGGAGGTGAGGAGGTTAAGCATCCTGTCGAAACAGAGATAGTTCAGCAAAAGACTCAGTCGTTAAGTGCTTCCTTTTCTGATGAAATTCAGGATGAGCTGCAACTCATAACAGAAAGATTGGACGTTCTTCTGTTCGAAGGCCACTGCATAACCTTGGCGGTAACCGCGGATTTTCAAACCGATATTTGATCCGACCTCTTTTAATTAGACAGCAATAAACTTGTTAGAGATTTATAAACAAGATTTCGGTAAGATTATTCCATCTATTGAATGTTAATTGAAGGAATTCAATATTGCAGCGGATATTTCAGCTACACAGGTTTTCCGATGTGCAAATCCCATTTGCTGCGAACGAATGACGTGGTGCAGAGGACTGCCATTGGGAAGAACAGCGGTCAAATGCCTGACCGACCATGCAAATTTAGGTTTTTCACGGTTTTCCCAAATCGGTAGCTGAGAATTCTGGGACAGTTCCTTTGAGAAAGACACGGCCAGTTTTCTTCCCCATCCTCTCCTAAGCCGAGCTCTTGCCTCAGTCTGTAGTAATCACATCACTGACAGTATGTTCAACCCCAGTATTACTTGCTTCATACTGATACTGTTCTTCGTGTGTTAACGAGAGGGAAATCTTGAAAAGGAAAAACAACAATTTAGTATTTCATCCATCTTCGGAAAATGTAAGTATATTTTTGGAAAAAATCAGCAACTTTTGGCACCAAAGAAATTTTATTTCTTTATCGGTTACAGGAACCTAGTGCCCTTCTTCAGAAGAATCGAATTATCGCATTATTAGAGAGTTTCAAAAATGCAAGAGGCGTCCAACGAGTGCTGCAACACATTCTTTTCTGATAGCAGGTTGGTTCTATAGAGGATTGCAGTACATCATATTATCCCTCACTCTTTTGGCTACAACACTTTATTTTTCAATGTAATGTCCGTTGCACGTGGCGGCCTTACGCGACCTTATCGGGAGAGCCTGTCTGCCGCACTACTGGTCGATGTCGGAGCCAAAGTCCTGCTGCATCAGTAATCCCACCACCGTCCACGTACTGCTTGCTGCGGAGTGGATCCCTCATTGCACAGGTGGGCTTTCATTGCTCTTTATGGTCTTCCGTCACGTGGCGAGCACCTCAACTGGCGGAAGAGTGTGTCAGCATTACCAACAGAAACGTCTAGTTGAGCAGCAAGGTGTTTGCTTCCGAGCGGTCGATCACCACGAGTACGTGTCCGCACGCTCCAACATCGCAGCAGTCACAGCCAGCTGTGTGTGGCCGGCCGACACGCGGGAGGTCGAACAAGTGTGCGCTGCCCTGATGCCTCGCCCAACGACTCGCCCTGCTTTTGTCCACTGCCAGGTCTCGGTAGACATTCTGAGATTCTCTGGTTTTCCGCCAAAAGAAACTGCACGACAGCTCTCTGCTTGGAACGCACCTTCGTTGCAGACGCTGTTTTGAAGACAACATATAGCGCTGCCACATATTGGAACTCTATTTAGCTGTAGAGGCTGAAGCGTGAACAGTCCTCGATGTCTCACAACAGATTCCACACTTTTTGAACCGAATTCTTTTCCGAGAAAAAGAATACGTTGCATAACTTACTGGACACCCCTCGTAAGCAGCATATTACTGTAGTCACATGGATCCTAGTACATGCACAAATATTGTATAAGAACGTCAAACGATCTGCATGATGTCTGCACTTGTTGCATGGCGTCTTTATACCATGCACTACGAT
The DNA here is from genome assembly GCF_023898315.1 of Schistocerca nitens. Taxonomy (NCBI): domain Eukaryota; kingdom Metazoa; phylum Arthropoda; class Insecta; order Orthoptera; family Acrididae; genus Schistocerca; species Schistocerca nitens. The sequence goes on along the minus strand of NC_064615.1, from coordinate 5,412,956 downwards.
CCATATGACTATAGAACTCTACTGCATATACATGCTTATTTTTGACTCTCGCTAATATAGAGACAATTCTAGCCTTCACGGAGGACAATAGGAGGCTGAGACCGGTCAAGAAATACAATTCCTTTTGTGCAACACGTTGCTAATTTTTGAGCAACAAAAATATCACTTTGAGTCTCGTTGGACAGGATTCCCTGACATCACTGCCGTGTAATCATACTGAATACCTGTTACTATAGGGACGAGCACAATACAAAATTAAGAACTCAACTTGAGCGACGCTAAATTGCAGGCATTTGCCAGTGCCATATCAGAACGACATTGTTTTATTTTATTCAGTCATCAGGTCCTCTCAAATGAGAGACGGAGACGTTGGAGCTTTCTCAAAAGAGAAGAAATAATACACTACGTATGTGATACCGCATTTGCATTGCGCAGAATTACAAACATTTTGGCCTAGAGAACAGCGATCTGAATTCAATAAAACTCGGCTGGGAAATAATACAATGAATCGTTGGAACGGTACCAGAGAAATAACTTCGGTCGCGCCTGGTCATTCATTGAAAGTGAATTACCTGCCATTGTTATTCGGAGCGAACGAGTTCCCACGCGAGCGTTTACAGAATGTGAAATCGAGTTAGCGCCGGCTCGGCGACCGTGATTAGTCAACAATTCGTAATCCGCCCGCCCTGGGGGAGGGCTTGCGCAAGCGCCATCTGCGGGCTGGCGGCGGCCACGTTTACACGGAGCTGGTATTTAGCCGCAGCCACGCCGACTCCACACGCGGTACCACCTCCCAGGAGCGAAACAGCCTCTGTCTTCTCGTGCGTTTCCTTTTCCTTTTGTGTAGAGTATCCACATGTTGGTGCGAAAACCTACACGCTTCTCTGCTGCAGCAGTTAGTCTTTACACTTCTCCTTCCCTTTTTCTTAGTTGCATTTTTCCCGTCCTAAAAGGGGTCAGCTTTCTTATACGTGTTTTGGCAGTGTTTCTGACAGCTGGGGCCGGGGTGCGCCCACAGAGACACGGCCTCACTGCAACCCATCTCCCTGTCGTCGTGAAAGTATAACAACGATTTCTAAATGTTTGCGTGTCTCACAGGCGGGATGTGGGTCCCAGCCTGAAACGTGGGAAACCGCCTCAAAACCACATTCAGGCTGGCTGCCTCGCCAGACCTCGTCCATTAACCCTTGCAACGCGAAAGAGGGATGCGAAAGGGAGAATGTGCTTTGTGTCCATCTTTTAAAAATATTGTAATCTAGTGAGCTACACTACTGGCCATTAAAATTGCTACACCAAGAAGAAATGCAGATGATAAACGGGTATTCATTGGACAAATATATTATACTAGAACTGACATGTGATTACATTTTCACGCAATTTGGGTGCATAGATCCTGAGAAATCAGTACCCAGAACAACCACCTCTGGCCGTAATAACGGCCTTGATACGCCTGGGCATTGAGTCAAACAGAGCTTGGATGGCCTGTACAGGGACAGCTGCCCATGCAGCTTCAACACGATACCACAGTTCATCAGGAGTAGTGACTGGCGTATTGTGACGAGCCAGTTGCTCGGCCACCAGTGACCAGACGTTTTCAATTGGTGAGAGATCTGGAGAATGTGGTGGCCAGGGCAGCAATCGAACATTTTCTGTATCCAGAAAGGCCTGTAAAGGACCTGCAACATGCGGTCGTGCATTATCCTGCTGAAATGTAGGGTTTCACAGGGATCGAATGAAGGCTAGAGCCACGGGTCGTAACACATCTGAAATGTAACGTCCACTGTTCAAAGTGCTGTCAATGCGAACAAGAGGTGACCGAGAGGTGTAACCAATGGCACTCCATACCATCACGCCGGGTGATACGCCAGTATGGCGATGACGAATACACGCTTCCAATGTGCGTTCACCGCGATGTCGCCAAACACGGATGCGACCATCATGATGCTGTAAACAGAACCTGGATTCATCCGAAAAAATGACGTTTTGCCATTCGTGCACCCAGGTTCGTCGTCGAGTACACCATCGCAGGCGCTCCAGTCTTTGATGCAGCGTCAAGGGTAACCGCAGCCACGGTCTCCGAGATGATAGTCCATGCTGCTGCAAACGTCGTCGAACTGTTCGTGCAGATGGTTGTTGTCTTGCAAACGTCCCCATCTGTTGACTCAGGGATCGAGATGCAGCTGCACGATCCGTTACAGCCGTGCGGATAAGATGTCTGTCATCTCGACTGCTAGTGATAAGAGGCCGCCGGGATCCAGCACGACGTTCCGTATTACCCTCCTGAACCCACCGATTCAATATTCTGCTAACAGTCATTGGATCTCTACCAACACGAGCAGCAATGTCGCGATACGATAAACCGCAATCGCGATAGGCTACAATCAGACCTTTATCAAAGTCGGAAACGTGATGGTACGCATTTCTCTTCCTTACACGAGGAATTACAACAACGTTTCACCAGGCGACGCCGGTCAACTGCTGTTTGTGTATGAGAAATCGGTTGGAAACTTTCCTCATGTCAGCACGTTGTAGGTGTCGCCACCAGCGCCAACCTTGTGTGAATGCATATTACAGCATCTTCTTCCTGTTGGTTAAATTTCACGTCTGTAGCACCTCATCTTCGTGGTGAAGAAATTTTAATGGCCAGTAGTGTACATGGTATTTAAAAATTTTGAAAAATATCATTATTTTCAGTGAAGTCTTCCATTAGATTCCACAAGAGTTTTAAAGTTTTCAGTTACCATAACCTACACCCTCGTCAGTTGATTTTTTGCAATGAATGTCATATTCATTATTTTCATGTTCACGACTCTACTTAGACATTGGTATCTCTTGGAAAAGTATGTTGTGACAAAAGTCAAACGCCATACTGAAAGTTGCATTGCTATTTCTAAGAATGATCTGAAAGAAAAAGTGCTGCACCCTAATTACACATCAGTGCCTCTTAAAAACCTCTGTTGTTGATACAAGTGAACAATAGTCAGCAATTTTTAAATTATTTTAGGGTGATCATAAAGTACCGCCCTTTCGTCCCCTGATAACAGAAGTTACTGAAAATCCGCCGGTATTGCGAGGGTTAATCCGCGAGGCGGATTCGACTGGGGGCGTCCTCTCTCTCCCGAAACCGTGAAGCGACGCTTTAGCGGGCGCGTCTCTCAGGGCCGTTCTCATCCTTTACACTGCTCACCATTAAAATTTTTGACGCGAAGCAGGATAGCGAATAACGAACCTTTACTTATTATGCGTAAACAGTACAGTAGGAAGAACACATGATTAAATTTCTATGTGGATTTGTTGATACGCAGGGCACGCAAGTTAATGCGTAGCGCTGCTGCCGCGGGCAGGAATGGTAGTTCTAATCCGGCTGGGCATCGTCGGAATGAGCTTGTATGACAGATATGTAGGAACAGGAAAAGTTTTATTTTACGGCCAAAGTCGGTGTTATATTTTGCCACATCTAGCCTTATTTGTTGTCAAATTTTACTGTTATTAATTGTGAGGTTCGTTGCTATTTTTGCTCAATTATTTGTCATTTTTGCCGAATTGGTTTTTATAGTTTTCTGTGTAATTTTTTGCCGAATTTAGGGTTGTTTTCTTTGCTAAATTTGCTTTTTGGCAAATTAGTTAATTTTTTGCCAAATTTGTTGTATTTTTGCCAAATTCGTTGTTACTTTTTTGCCAAATTTGGTGTTACCCAGTTCAGTGTTGTTTTTTCTCAACTTCAGATACACGTTCAAATGCGACTTCTGAATGAGAAGCCTGTTGCGTTTTTTTTTTTTTTTTTTCACCTGAGACAATGAGTGCTGATGGTATTACTCGTAGATTCTTTGCTGCTTGCGTTGAAATGCTGATCATTTTCATATTTAAGCATAAAGAACACATCGTGCCAATTTGACGTTTGTAGCATGCCGCCTTTGCAGTGTTGCCCAGCAGAGTATTTACTGAATTTAATTTTGCACGAATCGCGAGGAGCAATCTACAACTGTTCGTTGATGACACGGCAGTGTACGGAACATTGTAGTCTTTCGGATACTGTACCAGGATACAGGACATAGGGCTTGGACGAAATTTCTTTTTGGTGTGATTAATGTAATGGGAGCTCGCTCTAAATGCAAGCTAATGCGGATAAGTAGGAAAAACAGTGATGTAAAGTTCTAATCCAGTGTTAGCGGTCTGCTGCTTGATTAAAAATCTGGGTGCAACGTTGCAAAGCGATATTAAACGAAACGCCTACTTTAGGTCGGTAATTGGGAAAGCGAATGGTCGACTTGGGTTCATTGGGAGAGCCTTACGAAAATGTAGCTCGACTGTCACGCAGACAGCGCATAGAACATTAGTGCACCCATTCCTGAGCACTGCTCGAGTGTTTTGAATCCCCGCCAGGTCGGATTAAAGGAAGACACGAAGCAATCCACAGATAAACTGCTAAATTTATTACCTGTAGGTTCGATGAAGGCGCGACTATTGCGGAGATGCTTCGTGAACTCAAATGGGAATCGCTGGAAGGAAAACGACAGTCTTTTCGCCAAACACTATTGAGAAATTTTAGAGAACCACTACTTACGGCCGAAAGCAAAACTATTCTACGTTGCCGACATACATTTCGCGTAAGGACCGCAAATACAACATAAGGGATGTGACTCATTCGGAGGCACGTTCTTCCCTTCGATCCATTTGCGAGTGGAACAGGAAAGGAAATGACCAGTAGTGGCACGAGGTACCCTCCGCCATGTAAAGTGTTGTGGAATGAAAGTTTCACTCTGCAACTGGCTTCCTGGCAGATTAAAACTCTGTGCCGAACCGAGACTGTAACTCGGGACCTTTGCCTACCGCGAGCCAGTGCTCTTCCGCCTGAGCCACCCAGTGTCGGCTCGCGACTAGTCCTCACAGCCGTATGTCCGCCGGTACCTCGTCTCCTACCTTCCGGATTTCAGAGAAGCTCTCCTGCGAACCAAAGGTCCCGAGGTAGAGTCTCGGTCCGTCATACAGTTTTAATCTGCCAGGAGGTTTCATTCAGTATTGCTTCTTCCACAGTATGTACGAACATGTAGAAGTAGATTTACATATATATGTCAATAAAATATAATGTGCCACTTAGGATAGATGGTGAAATATTTCGCCACGGAAGTGAGAGAGTGTAATACTGTTGGGGAACGCTGAAAACAACGACCACATCTCGTACAGGAACGTAGCACCTCGCGACGATATTGTGGGATAACATTCTGTTGGGATTCTTACCACTTCATATTTCGTCAGTTAACAGGTATTTATACTGGGGTAGGTCTCAACCTGAAAGTGGCGGCGTTCTACCGAACAGTGTCTTGGAGGATTATTTGCGTTTCCATTAATGTTTTGCATTCATTTTCAGTTATTGCGAGAGGGGACGTGTTTATGTCTTGGCTGGTGCTTGGTCGTATCTACATTTATTTAGTCTACAGCGTGATGCAATGGCAACAGCGATATTAACAACACTGTACTGAAAAAGAAGTTTCGTCATGTTTTACATTTTACGTTTCACTTGCTACTGATACTCCTGTCAACAACAGTTGCACGGTACTCACTCACTCCGTTATAAACCAAAATAACATAAATTACTGGTCGTAGAACTGCCGCAGTCCCGTTTCACCACTTCTCATCTTCGATTTTTTCGTGGGATGTAGATTCAGGATTGATCATTTTTGTTCTTATACTATTATGAAGCGTGACTTAAATTCGCCATCACTTTGAATTCAAAAAGGCAAAAGTCTGAAGCTGCCACTCCTAGCCAATATTCATAAAAACAGACTCGGGCATATTCATGCTGTGGGCGAACAACTTGACTTTATAGCGTCCGCCAGTCAAAACAGATGTCAGAGGGTTCAGAATTGTGGAAGGTGACACGCAGCGGTTCGCAGACAGAATCGAGAGCACCTCCGCGCTTTCAGCCGCCGCAGCGAGGAGAGGCAACTGACTCAGTGGGGGCTGGCCTGTAAGCGGATGCTAATTTATTCATACAATATGCAAGGTTATGCTAATTAACGGGGACCGTAGCCCAGAAGCGTGTTTCTTCTAACGTGAGCTGATTCCTGGCCATGTGATTTCATGCGTCCGACAGTCGAAGATGATGTTCTCTCAGTTTTTCTCGTCTCGTTAGCGCTTGACGTTCGCCACCTGTTGGTCCCTCGTGGTCGCGTGAGCCGAAAACCGCGGCAAGACGCGGTTTCCGGTGGCAGGCCAGGCCAGGCCGGCATTGTGCGGAAGCTGGTTTGAGATTTTGCTCGAGGTAATGATGCGAGCGCGAGAGCCGCAGATAAACTTTTCGAACTTGATGTCAAAATGGAATGAAATATTGTTGACGGTATGTTTCTCATCACAGATTCGGCTTCCGATCCTAATATTGAAAGTTTTCCTGTGGAAACAACATATTTACCACTCCCAATTTATTTTCATTACGTGTTTCAGAAGTTTAATCCGCATCATCAGATGGATTTATCTGAATTGATAAGGCATTTATGAGTCGCTTAACCTGCGACACTGCCTCCAGGGGTCAAAGACTCCTTTTTCTGTCGTGTTTGTGACACGTACAATAACACAAACACTTTGTAAACATTGCAGTAAGCGAATCATAATACTAACAACTCTTTTCGTCAGCTTCAAAGAAGAGATGCTAATAAAATAACTATTTATTTCCCTCTTATTCTTCTTCTTCTTCTTCTTCTCCTCACTCAAGAGTTAGACCAGTCCGTCCGTTGCGACTTCTTGATCCATCCGCCTTCTCTCGAATTTACCGAAGTTTCTTCTTTGTTTAGGGGCGTACTGTAGCAGTTGCTTTAAAATACTTTGATCGTCTGTTCTTTCTTCGCTTTCTTTTCTAACAGTTTGAGTCCCAACAACATGAGAAAACCTTATTTTAAAATTTTTCACTAAATTAACTTTTATTATCATGTAAGCAACAAATACAAGAAAAAATGGCAAAAATTAAACAAGCAGTTATTTTAAGGAGGTGGTTTCCCTTTCGAACTACTGAGTCATACAGTTTCCAGTTATCCATCACGTCGTGTGGTATATTTGAAAGCAAATTCGCGTTTTTCCTCGACAAAATCCAACATCTCGAAATTTCCATAAACTCACAACGCCTAAAACAAATTATAGTCCTAAGTAACAACCAAAAATGGTTCTGAAATTTAATAAATTTTGTATCGAAAATACATACTGCCGTAGTGGTTTCATTGCGAAACGACTCATAAAAGCAGTAGAACAAACTCAAATTTACGTTACAAAAACTTAAGATATACGTACTTTCACTGCCAATGATCGCCTCAATGTAGCCTCCATAAAAAAAAATCACATGGTAGAATCTCCCACAATCACGAAACACAACCTCTGTGCCGATTGTTGCTTTGAAAGCTGTAAGTGACTTCTACAATGCACTACATACGTACAAGTTCCTCAGTGTACCACTAGATGTCTCTGTCTTGCAACGGCATCGGTGGTTTCATTCTACAGGCACTGATACTTCAAAATAAAATGATTGAAGTGGTGCTTTCAAGCAGAAACCACTATAACTAAAACGGTTAAATTGTGGATTCCTACATTCTTCCAGATAGTCTCATTTTTTAATGTATCTTCTTGTTACTGCCTGGACTGTTGTTATCTTATCTCAGCTGCTTGGAGTCTTTTTAAGATGTGTTCTAGTGTTGATTGCTCAGTTTGCTCTTTCGTATGGTTCACAGGGAAATGCCGTAACATTACAAAATTTTACCATGTGTCCTTTCGTACTTTTTCTCTGGGTGTTTCTGTGACTAAAAGAAGTGTCGACGACGTAAAATACTCTTGTCTGGTACCTTTATTGGGCGATATTTCCACATTCTAGCTTTACATTCATGTGTGTACTGTATATATGTTTCGGATAACTTCGACCAGTTGTATTCCTCTTTTCTCCGTAATATTCCATAGTTTTTGTCTGCAAACATTATCATAATCTGTGCTTTACTTCATAAAGACTACGTCTGTTGTTAATGAGTATTCTCTCCCTTTTTCTGTTCTTTGTTCCAGTAAGAAAATGTTATCCGAGCAGGACCTGCGTTTGCGGAAAATTTGCTTGTTGTTCGAGTTACATGATGTCTAAGATGTTTCTCTGATTTACTACTATCTTAGTATACATTTTGTATGTTCTCCGAGTCATTTCTGCTTACGATATTTCTCTGTTTTACTATTATCTTTTTGTATTCCGTGTTGATCCTCTGTGGGTGTTAGTATCGCTTTCTTCTATTCCATTTGTATTTTCCTTTGCTGCCGTCATTAATATAAAAAATAAAAATCTACAACGATCCTGCAAGCTTCTTTTAGTAGGTATTTAAAAAGTTGTGTGTTTACTTCCTCAGTTATACAAAGTCAAGAGGGCTACAGCGACTCCTCGGCCGCGTTGCAGATCTAGTGTGTCGCTTTCTGGAAACTCGAGCCATGTGATTAGCGGTTGGCGTTCATACCGCTCGACTGTCCGGCGGCGGACATTTTCCACCAACATCCAGTGATTGGAGCTCTTGCACAATTGGTATCGACCGCGTGTTACGTCTTACAAAATACCATAATTTCATATACTTGAAGATGAGACTCTTAAATCCTGAAACTTGTCGTGGTTTGAATAAATAACTAGTACAAGTGGAGCGTTGTTGTTGTTGTTGTTGTTGTTGTGGTCTTCAGTCCTGAGACTGGTTTGATGCAGCTCTTCATGTTACTCTATCCTGTGCAAGCTTCTTCATCTCCCAGTACCCACTGCAACCTACATCCTTCTGTATCTCTTTAGTGTATTCGTCTCTTGGTCTCCCTCTACGATTTTTACCTTCCACGCTGCCCTCTAATACTAAATTGGTGATCCCTCGATGCCTGAGAACATGTCCTACCAAACGATCCCTTCTTCTTGTCAAGTTGTGCCACAAACTCCTCTTCTCCCCAATTCTGTTCAATACCTCCTCATTAGTTATGTGATCTACCCATCTAATCTTCAGCATTCTTCTGTAGCACCACATTTCGAAAGCTTCTATTATCTTCTTGTCCAAACTATTTATAGTCCACGTTTCACTTCCATACATGGCTACACTCCATACAAATACTTTCAGAAACGACTTCTTGACACTTAAATCTATACTCGATGTTAACAAATTTCTCTTCTTCAGAAACGCTTTCCTTGCCATTGCCAGTCTACATTTTATATCCTCTCTACTTCGACCATCATCAGTTATTTTGCTCCCCAAATAGCAAAACTCCTTTATTACTTTAAGTGCCTCATTTCCTAATCTAATTCCCTCAGCATCACCCGACTTAATTCGACTACATTCCATTATCCTCGTTTTGCTTTTGTTGATGTTCATCTTATATCCTGCTTTCGAGACACTGTCCATTCCGTTCAACTGCTCTTCCAAGTCCTTTGCTGTCTCTGACAGAATTACAATGTCGTCGGCGAACCTCAAAGTTTTTATTTCTTCTCCACGGATTTTAAGTGGAGCGTATCTCTCTAAATTTATTATTACCAATTAAGAGAGCCGCGAGCGTGCGTACTGTGTACGGTAGCGGCGTTTTCGCGGCGGCCCACTGCGCTACAGCGCTGGAAAGCGGTGACCGTCGCAGCGGCCACGCCGTGCTGGAGGTGGTCTCTTAATTGTGGCATCAGCGCGTGATTAGGCCGGGCGGCGCGGCGGCGCGCGGTTCGTGCCTGAAATTGGAAGGGCGGCCGCGCACGCGCACGCGACCTAATTGCCGACGGCGACCCCTCGTTCCCCCACCGCCGCAGCTGTGGCTCGCCGTCTTTGGCCCAAGACTGATGACCGCCGGAGCGCCGGCTGTTGCACCTAAATCGACCCGTGCGTTGCGGCCACTTTCGCAGGCACCCCGCGAGGCTATGCTGTACACAGAGGCGCGTTTATTTGATACATGTGCTCTCAGCAGACAGAACGGTTGCTACCAGGAGCTCTCACGAGTCCTGTTTACAAGACACGCTCTTGCACTTACAGCCAATTCCGCGACAGCAATAATCGTCGATGAAGGTTTCGCAGGTCCATTAGATTCTCTGTTGCATAGACCTTTGACTGTGTAAATCATGGAATTCTTTTTAGATAAGCTAAATCATTATGGTTTGAGCGGGGCAGTGCACAAATGGTTTAATTCATACTTAACTGTAAGATTGCAGAAAGTTGAAATAAGTGGTTCATGTAATGTTAAAACAACAGCTGATTCCTCAAACTGGGCGGCTATCAAGTACGGGGTCCCACAGGGTTCGGTCTCAGGTCCTTTACTGTTCTTGATATACATTAGTGACTTACCATTCCACATTGATGAAGATGCAAAGTTAGTTCTTTTTGCTGATACAAGTATAGTAATAACATCCAAAAACCAAGAACTAAGTGATGTAATTGTAAATGATGTTTTTCACAAAATTATTAAGTGGTTCTCAGCAAACGGACTCTCTTTAAATTTTGATAAAGCACAGTATATACAGTTCCATACAGTAAATGGCACAACTCCAGTAATAAATACAGACTTTGAACAGAAGTCTGTAGCTAAGGTAGAATTTTCAAAATTTTTAGGTGTGTCCATTGATGAGAGGTTAAACTGGAAGGAACACATTGATGGTCTGCTGAAACGTCCGAGTTCAGCTACGTATGCTACTAGGGTTATTGCAAATTTTGGTGATAAGAATCTCAGTAAATTAGCTTACTATGCCTACTTTCATTCACTGCTTTCGTATGGCATCATATTCTGGGGTAATTGATCGTTGAGTAGAAAAGTATTCATTGCTCAAAAACGTGTAATCAGAATAATTGCTGGAGCCCACCCACGGTCATCCTGCAGTCATCTATTTAAGGATCCAGGGATCCTCACAGTACCCTCATAGTATATATATTCACTTATGAAATTTGTTGTTAATAATCCAACCCAGTTCAAAAGTAATAGCAGTGTGCATAGCTATAACACCAGCAGAAGGGATGATCTTCACTATGCAGGGTTAAATCTGACTTTGGCACAGAAAGGGGTAAATTATGCTGCCACAAAAGTCTTTGGTCACCTACCAAACGGCATCAAAAGCCTGACAGATAGCCAACTAACATTTAAAAATAAATTAAAAGAATTTCTAGATGACAACTCCTTCTACTCATTGGCTGAATTTTTAGATATAAATTAAGGGGGGGGGGGAAATAAAAAATTAAAAAAAATAAAAAAACAACAACTTAAACATTAGGGTCATGCAATATTTTGTGTAATGTAATATCTTGTACAGACATCTTTTATTAACCTGACACGTTCCACATCCTTACGAAGTGTGGTATTCATGATCTATGGAACAAGTATTAATCTAATCTAATCTAATCTAACCTGTCAGCAAATGCGAGACACAAAAGAATTATACAGGGTGTCCCATATAAAACCGGTACACCTCACGCCTGAGATTGATGTAGTGACCTACGTACAAGATGTGCTGTAAGTGATGGCCACGGGCGTCCAGACATCGCTGACTTCGGGTGACGACGTTACCAGCAACACGCTGTAATTCTGCAGGTGTAATGTTGTTTATTTCTCTAGCAATGTTCCGTTTAAGATCGTCTATTGTGCAAGGATTATCAGCATACACTCCGCTTCTCATTGTGTCCCATAAATAAAAATCACAAGATGTCAGGTCCGAGGACTTTGTGGACCAGAGGCTTCTACTGACAAGCCTGTCTTCAGGCTACACATTGGTGAAGTGGGCATACTTGGTTGGATGTGTGAACGATTGCTCCGTATTGTTCGAATATTGCATACAAAACTGTGCACAGAAAGAGTCAGAGATATCTAGGTATCTGTCACTGTTTAAAGGTGTAATTGAAGAATGGGGGCCAACGATTCACATGCCGGACAACGCACACCAAACACCTATCTTCTGTGAGTGGAGAAGTTCTTCGTGCAGCTACGACCAGTAGTTGCAGTTCTGGCAGTTTACATAACCTGAAAATGTTCAAATGTGAGTGAATTCGTAAGGGACCAAACTGCTGAGCTCATCGGTCCCTAGACTTGCACACTACTTAAACTAACTTACGCTAAGGACATCACACACCCATGCCCGAGGGAGGACTCGAACCTCCGGCGGGAGGGGCCGCGCGAACCGTGACAAGGCGCCCTCAACCGTGCGGTCGCTCCCCGCGGCTTTACATAACCTGACTGATGGAACCAGGCCTCATCTGGCATGAAGTAAAGCAAGGGGTCCAAGTGACCGTTACGAGTTGATACTAACAGCCAGTTACAAAAAAGATTAAATGCAAGACAGTGTTCCCACTTCACATTCAATTCTTCTAGAAACGATTAACCGGTACGTCAGGTTACTGGTTTTATGTGGCACACCCCACATCTCTCGATTACCTTACGCGTAATAAAAGAAATTTCTCTTTCCTTCTGTCATCATCTTTTCTCTGTATAATCTGGCAGCCAACTTCAGCCGTCCTCATACGGGACGTGAAAGAGAACCTGGACGAGGTTTTTTGACATCACAACGAGAAATTTCCAAAGAGTGAGATGCAGAAACAGACACATCAGAGTTTGCAGCGTGGAGAGAAACACGACCAATGAGATGCAAGATCGTTTTGTACGTAACAAGTAGAACTTAGGATATGCCACATTGGATTACGTAATTTTGCACTTCAAGCCCGTATTTGGTGGTTATTATTTTATAACTTACATGCTCCCCTAATTGAAGGTTATTATTTCATAATGAATATTTATGTTATATCAAACCCCGGAAAACTGAGAATCTCTCGAAAAGATGTCGTTGCTGGTACGACTTTTTCATGAAACAATAACGAGAAACGATGGTAAAGAGTTTTCGTGTTTCGTACTTTTTGGTTTATAACTTTTGTGCTATGCAAGTAGACCGCTTGAAGGCACCGGCGCCTTGAGGATTTATCAGAAGTACGTCGTTGCCGGCTGCCGTTTCGTGACCGAGCGAGGTGGCGCAGTGGTCAGACACTGGACTCGCATTCGGGAGGACGACGGTTCAATCCCGCGTCCGGCCATCCTGATTTAGGTTTTCCGTGATTTCCCTAAATCGCTCCAGGCAAATGCCGGGATGGTTCCTTTGAAAGGGCACGGCCGACTTCCTTCCCTAATCCGATGAGACCGATGACCTCGCTGTCTGGTCTCCTTCCCCAAAACAACTCAACCCCAACCGTTTCGTGTTTACTAAAAAATTCTGGACATTCTCATTGTTTTAACAGAAGTATAAGGTTATTATAAATGACTGAAGCGATTTTACAAATCTGCTGTATCTATATTATTTGACGTATTATCAGAGGTGCAAAATATGCCTATCAATCTGTTCAAAAGCACTGCTGACGCGAGCTGAATGTTTTGGTAGGTTTGTTGGTACAGGAGGCCTAAGCACTGAATCTTTAACATAACTCCACACGAAACAGTCGCATGGGATTAGGTCGGGAGAGCGTGGAGGCTGTGACATTTGCTGATCATCAACCCCACAACGACTGATCCATCTGTTTTTCAATTCCCTTTTTAAGGATTCCCGGTCGTCATGATGGAAATGGGATGGAGCAAAATCCAGTAGGTGGATGACGTCCACACTGTGAGTCTCCGGCCGTGGCATGAGCTATTTTTCCAGCATCTCGAGATACACGTGTCCTGTAACGGTCTTTTAGCGCAAGAAAAACAGAACGTAAGCTTAAAACCAGGAGACTGCACAGAACACATAAACTTATGGTGAATCTCGAAGTGCTGCGCGGTAGCTTGGACAATGTCTGTCCCCCAGATTCGCACACCGTGCCTATTTACCGTGCCACGCACAAAAAGTGTTGCTTCATCAATGGATATGAGTTTCTCAGAAAACCCATCCCCTTACGTAAGCTGTTGGAATTGTGCCAAAAATTCAAAGCGTCTGACTTTGTGACTGGGAGTCAGGACCATTAAAAATTGCAAGCGATGAGGTTTCAGCTTCAGCCGTTTCCCTAAAACCTTCCAAGCGGCCCGCTGTAGCGTGTTCAGCTCTGTGCTTGCTCTGGTCGTCGACTGTTCTCGTGTAGGAAACCGAGGTGCGGCTGCAACAGTACAAAACTTTCTGAGTTTTTCTATGAGAGAGTTGAGTAATTAGTGTAGCTATAGTGAATTTACGAAATCGCTTGAATCATTTATAATTATCTGGTATGTTCTGGACTATTTTATGTTATATATAAATAAGAGCTCTCTCCTTTGGGAGTACGTTTGTTCCAGTCTTTGGAAGTTCCAGGGAACATGGATCGATGAATTGTAAGGTTGCTCTCTACACCAGTGGCAGAGTCTGCCGAAATTCTCTGTGGTGTAAACTACAGAATGACCAACGTAGATGGACGAGGGAACAAATGTGTGTTTAAATAGGCACAATGAAAGAGGAGCAGCGGTTGTGCAATTTCAAAAGTAGTAATTAGCACAGCAAGCAAAGGCATACCGAGGTGCTGATCGCTAACATAACTTCTGTTTTACGAGCGCCCATTTTCGTACCCAGTTTGTGGTTAACTCGCCAGATATGGCCGACAGTTATTGCCGCTGGACAGTACTGCGGGGTCACAAATCACACAGGGGAGCACGTTTCGTGTGATATACGGTGTGTGACGGAGGGTACTTCGTACGACTCCCTTTCCCTCTCTCTTCCTGAATGGTACGGGGGAACAACAGCTGCGAGGGAGCTTCTGTATGAGTTTCTGTTTTTGCTGACAAGGCCATTTCGCGAGATGAATGCGGCAGAAAGTAATATGTTGCTGTGTTCTTCTTCTGACGAGCGCTCCCGGACTTTTAGCCGCCATAACCTCTCTACATACACACCTGTGGTCTTCAAGCCACCTTACGGCATGCGTAGGAGGGATAATCCTACCTGGTAAGCATCCCACATTTAGACGTGCAATTGTCAGGTACCAGCTGATTTCTGCATCTGCCTTTCTAGCAACTAGTTTCATATGTTTTTTTCTGCTTGTAGCGCTTCAGATGCATTTAACGGTAAGAACAAGTGTACTATACGGCAGTTCAAAAATTAGGCATTATTTTTCTTTTAGAGTAACTTTAGTTTCAAGGAGTCGTCTTTCTAAAAGCGATCTTTAAAACTTTCATACACCGGGTGTCACTTCCAGCAGTTGTCAGGCGCGTTTTCTCCAGTGTTTGGGCAGGTATACGTAATTCAGTTTTTGCAATATGTACCTGGAGTCATCCCAAACGAATATCGCTGCCATGTCTTTCATGGGACGCTCGTACCAGTGGGAAGTTTCGGTTTGTTTCCCGTTACGAACAAAATTATTTATTATTTATAAAGCGGAAGTTTACCTTCCGTTAGACTGAGCAGTCTCAGAATAGTCTAATACGATATTTGTTTCATCGTTATGTATTAATAGGGACGTTAAAATAAAAGACGAACCGGTAGTTCAGCAGCGACTTGTGTATCGCAATGCTGTGCATTGTCTGCTACCGCGAAGCAGCAGCGCTATTCAGTCCGTACTGGAGTACTGGTTATTCTTCGTGTTTTACTGCTCCTGTTAATACGTATCGATAAAACGAATATCGCACTCAACTACTCTGGGATCGCACGAAACGTTCCGCCTTTAAAAAATCGTTTTCTATGCAACAGGACGCTGGGTGTCGCATGAAACATGTGATATGCATTATTTGTTTTGGCCGACTGCAGCTAGACATTGCAAGAACGAAATTGCTAATATACGCCGAAACACGAAAGAAAATGCGCCTGACTTTCTTAGGAGGGGCTTCATATTCAAAAAATGGCTCTGAGCACTATGGGACTCAACTTCTGAGGTCATTAGTCCCCTAGAACTTAGAACTAGTTAAACCTAACCAACCTAAGGACATCACAAATATCCATGCCCGAGGCAGGATTCGAACCTGCGACCGTAGCGGTCTTGCGGTTCCAGACTGCAGCGCCTTTAACCGCACGGCCACTTCGGCCGGCGGGCTTCATATTCTATGTATATAATCTCACATAATTGTTTGCCTGCATTTATATTATTTGTTTTTATGTAGTAGATTATGTTCTACATTCTGTAATGACGTAAGGCAAATCTCCTGTATGCGTCACTGCAACACAGAATTACGTGTGGTGAAATTCGCTTTGCCTGAAACTAATAATAAAAGAAGTTGTCACTCTTTCTTGTGATTCTTCGCCAATAATGCAGTCAAACAATAATGGGCGATTCTACTTATTAAAGGGTCAGTAAGTTTCATTTGTTAATGTTGAAGATTGACTGCCATTCCCTGTAGGAGGCCTTCGTAGCTGACAGTTGACAGCGTATGTGGCTGCCGTGCGGAGGGTCGAGATTCGATTCCCGGTGCTTCGTGGGATTTGGCCTCGGTGGGATAACTGGACAGGGGTGCAGTCAGCCTCGTGGTGCCAGTTTTACTGAGGGGCCCCCTGGCTACGAAGAGCCCGTACCGCATCCGGATGACGCCGCGTGCCGGAGGATGGAACGGCGGCCGGTCGACGTCGCTTGGTGTTCGTGGGCCAGGGGGCACGAATCCTGTGCGGGTCTTCATATTCCATAAGTCTCTATTCCGTTCATTGTGCGACAGCGCATAACTGACCCGAACGTCTAGCATGTCTGTTCGTGTTCCGTAATATGTAGTTTCATCTCACGCAGCCTGGAAAGCATTTCCTGAGAAGTAACATTTGAAAATGTAGGTCAGCATTTCCGGGCGGACAGACAAAACGCTTATGTCACGCTCGTACGAATTGCTTAACCGCCGCGTGAAGAAGTGTGGGGGCTACTGGCGCGCAGTATCGTGTTACAGCGCACGACAGGAGACCCTTGTCATGCTGCGCGCGGCTGACAAAATAGGGGCCTATCGATGCCGTGTCAGTCACACGGAGCCGGGCGTGTCCAATCGACGGATCGCATTAGCGGCGCAAAAAATGGGCATACGACCCGGGCGCTGAAATACACAGCCGATGACGTACGGCCGCGCTGTCCGGTCCGGGAACGCGAAACATGCTCCATTCAGACACGCTGCGGCCTCAGGTTTCATCATAGTCATTCAGCAGCCAGTCCATATCAGAACACTGGCGCTCCCTACATGGGAGTGATGGTGTAAGATATACAATGTTGGAACCTTTCCTGGCTGTGAGGTAACAGACGAGGATTGTAATCTATACAGCCAACATAGCTTCTGTAGAAAACCGTGTTTATTTCTGCGACATAATGGCTCGAACTAGACCAGAAACTAATTATTGTACTGTCACAATAAATTTTAATCCTCGCCGTCAAGGATTTGATGATAATGCTATGAGATCTAGCACTGTTTCCAGGAATGCGTTTAGATTGCAGAATGAGGCAACTGCCTTTATGTGAGGTAGCGCTGATGGGGTTGGTAACGATAGAATGCAAAACGAATACTCCTGTTCGTACACCTTTACGCAAAGAGTTAATGGACCACCTGTTCGTATACGTTAACGAGGCAGGACGGTGAGCCACGCCCACTACCGGTTTCATGACTGGTACACTGCTACAACGGGCGTCCTTGGGTTTTAAGACTGATTGACAAATTTTTCTCGGCAAATGTCAGACTGTTTACCAGTCTGCATTCACGAAATAAAATACAGAAATAGTTAAATTATAAATAACCCCAGCAAAAGTTACAGATGATGCGCAAGACACTCCGCCGTTAGGTTACTGTTAGAGGAAACACATTCGCCTGTAGATTGTGGATTGGCGATTGTCCGTCAGGTGGGCAGTTTTATTGCAAGGTGTAGCCGCCCTCCGTCCATCTGATGTCGGCGATTTCTCTGACGTAGGATATTGATGTTGTTATCTACTGTATATGCCCGATTTTTCGTTATATGTACACATAAGATGGAGCAGCCACAAACATTTTCACTGTAACGGCGAGAAATGCTGCGCTACTATAAATGATCCACATGTCTTCAAAGGTCTAAATTTTCCAAAGTGTTATATGTAAAAATATGGCTGATGCTCGCATAGAACCGTAAACTCACCCAGTTTGCAACGTGCTCACCACTTTGCGTTACGAGTGCAGTTCCTTGACAAAATGACTACAAAGCGAAAAAAGAGTTTTTCTTCTGTGAGAACACTGTGACGGGTGCCTCTTTACTTGATACTTTGCAGATGTGGTTGTTTCCACAACTGACTATTGATTCCGAAAATTTCCACCTCATTAGATCATAGATGTTCGTCGCAACGTAAACGATTAAGTTTTACGTCGCTGTATTGTGCGATTGGTGGCGATGACGTGACTCTGTTGCTTTGGTGCCCCAGGTCGCCTGCCCTAACGCCTTGTTAGGAGTACTTGAAGGACCGTGTGTGCGTGCCCCCCCCCCCCCCCCCCTCCCTGCCAAGAATACTGGGACGGCCCAGAGAACGCAGCAGTACTGCTGTAATGACCGTTCACAGCATGTTGCTAATACGGTACGGAACGAACTTGACTACCCCCTGGATATGTGACGCGCCCCCAGAGGCACTCATAGAACTTTTCTATAGCAAAAGATGCAGATTTGGTGAATTTACGGTTCTATTCATGCTACAATCATATCTTTACATGTAATACTTTGGAAAACATAGAGCTTTGAAAATGTATGCGTCATTTACAGCAGCCTCGTATTTCTGCACTTCGCCAAACGTTTGTCAGGATAACACTCACGAAAAGGTAGTTCCTTTTCAACGAGCTTATCCGATTGGAAACCCGAGAACTATCTGAACCAAACGTCCGTCTGCGCCAGGATTTAAATCCAGCCTGATCCAGCATACGTGTCACCCGTATGACAAGCGTCTTAACGCGAGCAAGGCACGCTATCAAATTGGTGGAGGTGTTGGTTGTATTTTGCTTGAATATTAAATCCGTATTACAGGCGTTTTCATTTCGAATACACGTTCCGATATTATGGTCTCCGAATTAATGAAATGTTAGCGCGAGATACTGCACGAAACTGAGTTATTTTGCTCGAGAAGCGATGTCTTCTTTTTTTTTTTTTTTTTTTTTTTTTTTTTTTTTTTTTTTTTTTTTTTTACTGCCCTAGTGAAAACTAAGAGAGAGTAGTCTCCACGAAACGTCACGGACCCACTGCCGATTGACTCGGCTACAAAACCAAGAGATTGTATTCATTAACTTTTTCTATTTGTCATTTGCCATTGCGGCAGAACACCTCCAGCAAATAAGGTCGTTCTCACGTTACATACACTCCAACCTTCTTATTTTAAATTCCACAAGAATCTTATGGTGAAATTATAGATTAACTAACATTTGACTGCTACCAAATTCTCCCTCATTTCTCTTTACTATTTACTTGTAACATTCTTTGGTCTCACAAGTCAACTTGTTTGCAAATTCTTCTTTTCTTTTTTTTATATAATTTTTTCGCATCACATTGTGTTACAGATACATATTTTTTGGAAAGTTGTTTCGAAAGCAGAAATTTATATTTAAAAACAATAAATTTAAAGGGTGTAATAAATCTTCTAGCCTCGTTGCGACCGTTTCTTAGGGCGCCTTTGTTTCGATCGTATTTTCCAGTTCCGCGATCGTAATACTTATTCTCCTCTGTTTACAACTGCCAAATTTTATTTTTGGCCTAGCATTGTTTTTGTTTCAGCTGCTTCTCTTTATTAGCACTTTTATCATCAACCCATCCTCTGTCCAAATTTTTTTTATCAAACCACGCCAAACAATTAGTCAAAACTTTAGCCTTTTCTAATATCTGTTGGCTAATGGGTTTGAGGAAGATATGGCGCGTTGGTATCAACCAAGACACTGTACAGGTGAGTGCCACAGACGCACAGTTACACGCACTTCCTGCTGCCGTCGCACCAGCAGCTGCCTCACACACGAGTAATTCTTGTTTCGTTTACATTGTATGTAAGTGGTCACTTACGTAATCACCGAAACCTGTGACAAAGTGACGTGAAGGTGATTCTAGAATACACCGTCCATTGGAATCTTTTCTTCGTGATTTGACTCCTGTTTGTGAATCAAATTGCACAAAAATAATCTTCTTTTAAAATTTAAAAAATTTAAAAAATTTTTAAAAGTTTTTACAAATACATCAATTCGCTTTTTTCCATCACCAGATAATACCAGCTCTTAGTAAATAACGATCGGTATAAAATTAGTGATACTGTCAGCATTTCTCTTAAAAATGTTTACAAGCACACTATGCAACGCTTAGTACATTTAGAAGAATAGCGCGTTAACATAATTTGACAATGTAGTGAATCACCGGACATTTTATGAACGAACTATATGGCTAACATTGAACAGAATCCAAGACGTGACAACAACTTGTAGCATTACTTCATTTGACTTTCCAGTGCTACAGTGATACTGTCAGCATTTCTCTTAAAAATGTTTACAAGCACACTATGCAACGCTTAGTACATTTAGAAGAATAGCGCGTTAACATAATTTGACAATGTAGTGAATCACCGGACATTTTATGAACGAACTATATGGCTAACATTGAACAGAATCCAAGACGTGACAACTTGTAGCATTACTTCATTTGACTTTCCAGTGCTGAGGAAATAGTGTACAGAAAATTGCACAAAATCTGTTTCAGTAAGTATGACAAAAAGTTTTAATTTAAAGAACGTATCAAGAATAAGATTGTGATATTTGAAAATGTGGTAGTGATCGATCCCCTACCTTCTTAGTCTACGAAATGTGTGTTATAAGGTCCGACTTCAGTAGGCAAAAATTAGGCCAGTTGCGCGCCTACCGTCGGAGTTCAAGGGTACCGAATAGGATAAAGTGGTTTACAGTATTTTAATATCTGCAGATGAATTTGAGAAATGTAAAATTTTGCACTTCACGAAACGAAAAAACGTAGTATCCTACGACTATAATGTCAGTGGGTCATTGCCGGAATCGGCCAACTCATACAAATACCTGGCTGTAACACGTTGTAGTAATATGCAATGGAATGATCAGACAGGTTCAGTCGCGGGTGAAGCAGGTTTATTGGTAGCATACTGGGGAAGTTCAATCGGTCTACAAAGGAGACTGCTTACAAATTATTAGTGGGACCGGTTCTAAAATATGGGTCGAGTGTGAGGGACCCGTACCTGATACGAGTAACAGAAGCATTTGAACGTGTACAGGGACGGGCAGCACGAATGGGCACGGGTTTGTTTAATCCGTGGGAGGGTGTCACAGAGATACTGAAGGAATTGAAGTGGCAGGCTGTTGAAGATAGACGTAAAGTGTCCCCAGAAAGTGTATGAAGAAAGTTTCAAGAACCGGCTTTAAATGGTTACTCTAGGTATATACTACAACCCCTGCGTATCGGTCACATAGGGGTCGTGAGGATAAGATTAAAATAATTACTGCACGTATACAGGCATTCTAACAATCATTCTTCGCGCACTCCATACGTGAAATGAGCAGGAAGAAACCCTAATAAATGGTACATTGAGACTTACCCTCTCCGATTCACCTCACGGTAGTTTGCAGAGTGTAGATGTAGACGTAGATGCGGTTAGAAGAGTTGCGGATGCAGATAAGGGACTTGCGGCTGAGGATAGCAAATTGTTCTTTTTTCTGCTCTTTTAATAAGGTTTGTTTTAAATGAGAAAAAGTTTATTTGATTAAATAAAATTAATGTAGTTGAAAATATCTCTGTCCGTAAGAACACGTACATCACAATCCTGAGAAGCGGTTTGACAGTAGACTTTCCGGTCAAAAGTTTCCAGACGCCGGCCGCTATGTGGTAGATGACAGGAGTGGCGCACCCGCCAGTATAAAAGGAGGCGGGGAGTACTGTGATGTGAGCAGAGGAGTCGCTCAGCACAGCTCGCTGACCTCGCAACTGAACCACTCGTTGGATGTCACCGCAGTAACAGATGCACGGGGATACTTCAACACACAGCCAAGTCAACTGTTGTGACTGTAAAGTGGGAACGCAAAGGGACGGCCACAGCTGAACCAACAGCAGTTGGGGTCATGTACTGACGCACGGGGGCTGGAGCACTGCAGAGCGTGGGTGTAGAAACTCACATGCGGAAGAAATCACTCGTGAGCTCTGGCACCAGATGCAGTCCAGCTAGGGAGTTTAAATGAATGAGGAAGTATGGCTCAGCAGTTCTGTTGTCAGTGCTAAGCGATGCTTTAGGTGCTGCGAAGAGCGGTGACACTGGATAACGGATATATGGACACGAGTGGTTTGGGATGACGAATTACTCTGCAGCATGTGGAAAATCCCATGTAAGGGTTTGGGTTGGTTTAACCCTGAAGAATTTTGCCTGCTACCACTTGTAGCGCCAACAGTGAAGTACGGAGGAGGTGCTTTTACGACTCGGGGGTGTTTTTCATGGTTGGGGTGTGGTCGGCTAAAACGGCTGCGGGAACGCTAAATGCGGAAGGATACAGCAGTCTGTACTGCGTACTGTAGAGAAACAGTTCGGGGACGGCGACTGTATCAGCAAGGCAATGCAGTCTGTCATAAAACTGCATATGTAAGGCAGTTGTTTGTGGCCAGTAGCACTCCTGAAATGGACTGATCTGCCCAAAGGCCCGACCTGAAACCAGTGCATCACTTTTGGGATGAGAGCGCCACACCCTAGCGTCCAACATCACTACCTTCTGTTTTGGGACGCCTCACTGAAAGCATCCCCAGCAGAACCAGCAGCGTTCGAGTCGTCAGAAACGCAAAGGGTGGGCACACCCATATAACTGTCTCCTGATCACACTGTTTACACTGAAGACTGTTCTTTTATATTAAAATTTCTGACCAATTTGAAGTCATGCGGCGATAGAGCGCAACTGTTCCCGCGCACTACGCCCCGCAATTGCAGAGAACTAGATCAGGAGCGAATATAATGAAAACAGCCCGCGACCTTAGACTACAATGAGCGAATGAAACGACATTCGCGGCGGCAGTCCGGAGTCTGAAATGCGCGCTCGTGAGCAGAAGTTCAATTAAATGTAAGGTCGCCGGCGCAGAAAAATTCCCCGGGACGGCGTCCGCGGCCGGCAACAGCACGGCGGGTTCGCTTTATCACGAAATCGCCCACCAACCGAAGTCCGAGCGTGGAAAATCCGGGTTGCCTGCCGCCGCTATTACCCCACGCCGCAGTGACCGACCATTAAAACGTATTACGGTAGCCCCGAATCGAAAAATCACGCGCGCCGGAGGGGGACTGGAATTGTCCGCGCCGTGCCTGGACACTGTCTCAGGATTACCGAATTACCGGCGCTCGCCGTGGAGGAGTTGCGACAGAACGCGGTCTGTGCGTGCGGAGTGGACGGCGGAGGTGGGCGAAGCGAGTACAGTGCCTCTCCCCCCCCCCGTCTTCCTCCCAACTACAGCTGTTGTTTCATCAGTACAGTCCTTCAAAACGGTTAATTGCGCGCCGATGAAGAAAAGTCCCCGGCAGCAGAAATTGCGTAGCATTGTCCGTGCACAGCCAGCCGACACAACCGACAAACAAGCCCAAAAATTTCTTTGACGTTGATTGTTCAGCGGCTTCGTGACAGAGAGAGAGAGAGACGGTTGCGTAAGAAGTACGGCATTACCGGAAGGATTGCGTCCACTTTAACAATGACTGTAATGGGTGTCGTGTTGTGTTTAATCTCGCCTTACGCCCCACCGGTGACCATTGTCGGCGTCCATGCTAAGAGGTATGGCAATGACACAGTTCGATGGAAGCTGTGAGATTTCTAACACTGCAAGAAGTTGCCTCCTCCACAGAGCGTCCTATGTCACACCATCTGATTTTATGCCTTCTAGTCTATATTCCTAAACTGCCTGCAGTATATGGTGAGACCATAAGAGACTGCCGTTAATCCTTCTACATCTTCATCTAAATCTATCTACGTATGTACTAGTCGACCAGAATATTCTTGCACCTGGAAGTGAGAGCGCTTCGATTGGCTTATCGTGAGTTTTTATCGTAACGTTTCATGAAGACACGCTGAACCATTTGGTAGTACATGGATAACTGTCTTGAAATCATTTACAATGCGGTGCGTTTTCCCTGATCACCACTATACTTGTTTAAGGGGGGAGGGGGGGGGGAGGGGGGGGGTAGGACGTCAAACGGGCCGACTTGGAGCGAGAGAGGCACCACAACACATAACTTCAACTTCCGCTGTCTATACCTTTACAAATAAATTCATAAAGCTTTGTCAGTATGACTACGAAGGATTCAATATTCACACTCATAGCAGTGGAAGTTCAAAAACATAATACAATAATATTTTTACATGTGAAATTTCATCATTTTTTTCACTTACTATTGGCTGCATTTGTTACTATAGGTACACTTTTCTTCATAAAAAAGAGAGATTCTGCGATGAATTTTGCACAGCGTACAAACCATACTTACAGGTGTATCAAACTCAAGAATTTTCCAAATCTATTAACAACTGTGGTAACAATTGAGATAATTAACTATGAAATATGAGTTTTTTCTAAACATCAAGTTTAAAATGTAACAGCACATTCTTTTTTCCAGAAATTAAATAAATTCTAGAGTTTCATACACCTGAAAGTATGGATCGTCAGCATACCACTTCATACCTCTACAAATTGTTATGAACAGCCATTTATATGAATTGACTGATTCTAACTGGGATTCGTTCATACTTTTGTCATAGGATACTATTTATTGAGCATAATTTTCTATTTCTGAACATTTAAAGCAAGTTATATGGGGACGTTAGAGTGAGGGTTAGTGTAGTGCTCATCGAGAGGTATGAAACATACGCTGGCGCCCATCACCGTGTCCGAAACACACCATAATAACGGACAAGCAACGTACACGCAAGGAACGCCGCAGCAGTAAAGTCTTCGCATTCACTTCGTCTGTACGCCCTCATTTGTATCGAAGTGTGCAACTTCCTTTTTTTTTTTTTTTTTTTTTTTTTTTTTTATTTTGTCCATTACCTTTGGTTGTCTGGTGTTATGATCCTTTAACTACTTCATTTGTAAGATACTAATTGTGGTGTCAACGGTCCTGGCCATCTTGTATTCATACTACAATGCATGATGTGTCCAAACACCTGAATATGACTGTTCTGGAACCTCCACACCTTCTCGTCTGAGGATTGTGCAATGTCCTGAAATTCTTCCCTTTCCCTGTTTTTTGGGACTGTGATTGGGGAGAAGGGGTAGGACGGGGTGACACACCTGACACTTGGGCTGTGTGAAGTCCCTTAACAGGTGATGTGCCATGTGCCTGCCGTAGTGCACGATTCTGGGCGAATGAGTCCGTTTCATTTCCCCATACTGAAGCGGCGTCTACTGGGGAACGCAATAATGACTGTTTCTAGTAGAGTCTTGCTGGGAAAAGCATAGACTTTCTACTCACTACAACACCCAGTAGTGATTATGAAACTTCTCATCGCTGTATGTAGTATGTCTACCTGTTTGTATCAAAATATGTCTTCCAACCCCACATCTGAGAGAGAACTTAGGAGGTGAAGAATTTGCCTCAGAGAAATAGACACGTGACAGGTACATCGCAGTAAAAAAAAAATACAGCGAATCACTCTTTCGCACACGAAATTGCAATCAAGCTTGTGGTAAAGCTGTACTTTTCATCAGTCAACATACTGCAGTTGGCAACTCCGCCCACGACATATTCATTTCGGTATCCACATGTCCCGCTCCCGGTGGAATCTGGTCGAAAGTATCTTCGTCACTTCGGCAGGGAATGAAACATACAAAAAAAAGCAACAATAAAATGGAAGTTTCTACAGCAGATACACCAGATGTAACCCCAAAACTGTAATATATTTCATGGAAACAGAGAGTCAAACACTCAGCAGACAAAGCAGTGCTTTCAGGTGTTTTCGGTGATCCTTAGTTGCAAGGGAAACGACGGAACAGCAATTACCTGTATGTGTCATCTACTCCCGACGGAGGTTGCTCTTGCCCCTCCCCAACAACAAACAAAATATAAGAGTGACATTTCCTGACACTAATTTTACATTAGGTGGCACTTTTTCATAGACACCTCAAATTACAGTAGTGGTCGCGTCTTTGGTGTTGAGGTGTAACAGGACTGCAATGTGAATTAGTGGGTGGAAAAAAAAACTACTCAAGCAATGGGCTATAGTGATCAATGTACGATAGTCTTGTAGAAGTGCTCCCATTCTTTCTTAAGCGAGTCGTTACGAACTCAAAAGATCGCTTAAATTCACTCCCGCAAAATACAGCGCCGTTAACTGTACAATAA